>NC_091715.1:13072241-13373275 GCF_041296265.1 Equus caballus
TTTTCTTAGAGTAGATAAAATTAAAAATAGAAGCCAATACTCCACAACTTCCCATGACTTTATTCTTCAACTTAGCTTAGATATTAGAATAATGTTCTAAAATATTATCCAAATGTGTTTCCCCTTTTTGGTAGGTAGTTTTTGTTAAAGAAAGAAAAGAAAATCACTTGCTGTGCTTCACTTGTTAAGCTTATGCCATGAGATGGAGGCTTACTGCCCTGGGAGGAGGTAGATACAGCATAGGACAAATTAATCATTGCTTAGCTTTCAATTTCGATTAGATTTTTTTCCCTGCTTTTTCTCCCCAAATCCCCCCTGGTACATAGTTGTATATTTTAGTTGTGGGTCCTTCCAGTTGTGGCATGTGGGACGCCACCTCAGCACGGCCTAATGAGCGGTGCCGTGTCCACGCCCAGGATCCAAACTGGTGAAACTCAACTAGATTTTTAAAAGCCTTTACTGGAACATTAGTCTTGAAAGCCAGACTAACAAGGGGAAGAAAAGAGTTTTCTCCGGATTCCCAAAGTTGGGCTCCTATAAAACAGAAACCAAAGTTTAGAGGGTTGACCATGGAAAAGCCATAGAGTAGGAAGGATGAGGACACAACGTAAGTAAGGTAAGCTCCTGCACACAGGAGAGAGAATATCCAGTTGTGGAGGTGAAGGTGGCCACAGAGAAAGGAAGAAGCAAATGTCCCCCTACCTCCCAACCCTTTCCACACTCTAAATAGGGCATAGGGGGCAGAAGTAAGGGGTGGTGGAGACATCTACATAGCGTTGGGAGAATCTGAAAGCATCAGGGTAAGTGACCATCCTACCAGACCCAACTTGAATTAATACAAGCATCTCAGAGAACCCTGCAATAGCAGTGTTTCATCCTCCCTGAGGAGAGAGAAGTGAAGCAATAGCAGCCACATAGTCTTGCATACTTCAGCAGGCAGGAGAGAGTTCCTAGGTCCCCGACTTGGGCATGGAAGCATTGAGAGGGCAGATGTACTTGAGAAGGCCTGAGGGGATCCTGCAGAATTTGGGGACCCTGGAATGGAGGCAATGGCAAGGGCCATGATCAACAGCAGGGGGTGCCAGCACAATGACTGAAAGACCAGCCACACCTCAGTGGAGACCAGGGCAGGATGCCAAGTGATCAGGTGGGCCAAGCCACCCCCAGAGAACAGCAGGAGGACCAGGCCATCTTCCCCCAACTATAAAAATGCACCTAGCTACTATATTGGGGAAAAAAGAGGAGGAAGAATCCTTGATAGAGAGGCAAAACTGAAAAACTAGCTAACTACGTGAAAGAAGCAGTTAAATCAAGAAGAGACTGAGATGTCTGTAATTGGCACCATCAATGGAGCTAGGAGCTCAAGAGTAAGAAATAAAGAAAGTTATATTTCTGTACAGTGCAGTTTGTAAGTTTTAAATGTTGATGCTGTTACACTTTTTTAAAATAATAATTTATTCAAAGAAGAATGGGCCAGGGAGTTGTGGCACATGCCTGGGGGTAAAGAAGAAGGGTTCAGTTTCAGAGGGACATGCCTCAGTCTCCTGCTTGGGTGGCTGGTTAGTGCTGCTGACTTTCCCAAGACAGGAGATAAGGAAGAAGAATGCAGATTGGCAGAAGGAGAAGGTGTGGCAATTAGTCGGGGATCATGGTTAGAGATGCTGCTGGGATAATGAGTTGGAGACGCTGAGAAGGCAGGGGCTTTCTTTCACTCTGTCTGCCTGATCTGACCATCCACTGTTTCTGGGGTCTGAGCTTGGCTCAAGAATGTTGACATACTGAGCCTATTGCCTGTACAAATCTGTTCTTCACATTCCTCAGGTAGGCTCCACTCCACTGAAAACTTTTCATTTCTCCCTAAAAGACACAGTCTCCCCACAGCTCTATTTAAGAAGCCTTGCCACTCCCTAGCCTGGTTGTTGTGGTCATCTATTGCTGCATAACAAATTACCCCAAAACTCAGTGACATAAAACAACCACTTACTATACTCACAGATTCTGTGAGTCAGGAGTTTGGACAGGGCACAGCAGAAATGGTTTATCTCTGTTACACTGTGGGGCCTCAGAAGCTGATGTTGACTTGACAGCTGGGGCCTAGAATCATCTGCAGGCTCCTTTGCTAACATGTCTGGGACCTTAGCTGGGGTTGTTGGCCAGAACACATACACGTGACCTCTCTGTGTAGCTTGAGCTTCCTCACAATATGGTGGCTCAGTTTCAAGGATGAGCATCTCCAGATAGAGAGAACCAAGTGGAAGATACATTGCCTTTTCTAATCTAGTCTTAGAAGTCACACATCACTTCTGCTCATTCTGTTTGTTGAGGCAGTTACAAAAGCCCACCTAGGTTCATGGAGAGGAAAAATAGACTCCACTACTTGATGGGGGAGTAGCAAGGTTCTGTAAAAGCGTGTGGAACTAGAAATATTGTTAAGGCCATTTTTGGAAAATATCATCTAGGTCACAGGTCTATTCCCTTTCTCAGTACAAGACTAGAAGCCATTAGACATCCTTCAACCTAATTCCTCTCCACCTCCTCATTTTACTGGGGTCTTATTCCATATTCTTCCACTTTCCATCCTCTTCCAAAAAGAGCATTCCTCTGTCTCTCCAGGGCCTACTCCCCCATACATCCCCTTGATCCACCACTCTCCACCCCAACCTGCCCCAGTTCCTCTCCTGTGATAAAACCCACTTGTATATGCAAGTATCACCTGACCCTCTTCACATCCCCTGTGGGAACTGGGGTTTGGGAAACTGATGCAAAAAATGCTAACAATCTGGCTACTATTATTGCTCTAAGAAACTGTCCTTTATCTCTGCCCCAGGAGTCTTGTTTCTTCTGCCAACACCCATGAAACTGTGGCAGGCTAGCTTGTTAGTTTGCAAGCAGGGTAAAATCTGAGACCCTTTGCAGTTCTTGACGCCTGCATTGTGCCAGGTGCTTTCACATACAGTCTAGCTAATCTTCATAATAACCCTGTGATGTAGGCGTGAATAGCCCCATTTTCTAGATGATGAAACAGATTCTAAGAGGTTTAGAAACTTGCTCAAGTAAGTGGCAGGGTTTGGATTTGAACTCAGTACAGTCTGTTTCCAAAGCTGTGTTTTTCCACAGTCTGGTAGCAATCCTGTTGCCAGAGCCTCTCTTTGCTTCAGGGAAAGAATGAGCCTTGGTTACTTTATCACTGTCCAGTGTCCCAAAGATTGTTTACCTACTGTAGAGGACAAAGTCATGCCGAGAATAGCTTTCTTCTTGACTTGTAAAGTAGAAGGAAAATTTCTTTGGAAATTCAGGGCTATTTGAAACAAAAATCTGAGTCCTCGCTATGTTTCATTTCTTTGTGGCTTTTAACATATATTATCTCTGTTATTGCAAAGTTCCACATGGAATTTGAGAATCTGGCGGTTGGTAATTTTTCTCAAGGAAAAGAAACATTAAGACATTTGTTCTTGGAAAAATAAATCCGTGTATGTGACATGTATACCCACACATGTATACAATAGAGCAATCTATTCAGGATTTATTTTTATATAGAGTACTGCTGTTATGCAAATATACACAGACCCACTCTATGCTTTAAAGACATTTTCTATGTGGAGAACCAGGGATGGCAGGAAGGAGAAGGAAACAGAAAGAAAGAGACAGGATTGCATAGACACACAGAATAAATCTACCTTCCCTAGGTTCTTAGATGTCTTTGGAATAAATGTTCTATGACGGTTTGAAAGTATACTCAATATTTTAACTCTGCCTTCAGAAGCAGAGCTCCAAATGCTAATGAATGGTTTTTGTGGCCTCTTGAGGTCCACATTACTGTAATTCCACAATAGCATCAGAGCCCATTTGTTTAAGAAACTGAGTAAAAATAACATCTGAAGTCCTCTAGACCCCAAATCCAGTTTTAAAACCATCCTAGAATGATTTCCCTCCTGTCATTGGTGATGATGGATCAGATTAACAGCAACGGTGTATCTTGCTGTCTGCTACTCTGCACTCTGGCGTATGGGCAGATTCCAAGGCCCAGGCGTCAGGAAAATAAAAGGAAGATCAGGGGCCAATTGGCCTCATACCTAAGCCTTGAATGCAAAAACAACTGCTGAAGCCTCCAAACGCTTTCCCACTCCCCTCCAGCCCCCAGACTCAAGTCTGATTTCACCATGTTCACCAGAGCCTCCTGGTTTAATTAGCATAACTGTGGCTGTGAGAGCACATGGCAAAGATTACGGTTTCCATGACCTCACTGATTCTGGAAAACACTGATGTTTCAGAAAATATATGTATTCTTTCCTTCTGGGATTAAGAACAAATCTAATAACACATACAGGATGCCTCCTCTGAGCCTTCTCTTACCAGCCCCCATCCCCCAAGTACAGATCCTCTTATCCCCTTTCCCACAACCAAATTCAAGAATCCATTTAATTGAATTCAGGGTTAAGAGGTACAGACATGGGCCACTCACCAACAATCTACCTGGTAGATGTGGTCCATTGTCTCCTGCATCCCTCTTTCTGGAAATGACTGTGCAACACCTAGCCTTTCCCCAACAACCCCAGTTGGACAAGTAGGTAATTTTTTCCCCATATAACTCCCCTCCTGGTGAGCTGCTGTAGTGGGAAGCTCTTTTTTAGCAGGCTCTTTTGGTTCCCTGTCCATATCCCTTGAACTCTACCATTTCAGAGTGCTGGGTCTCACTGACTTCCAAATGGCAGCATCTACATTTCTGTGCCAGATGGCTTTTTCTGGAACAGTGGGGGCCACTATGCTCCTATGTGTGGCAGGCTTGAAGTGCCAAGGAATTAACACCCCTGAGAGCAGCCTTCAACCAATGACTCTTGGCTATTGGAGTATACGTACCTCAGCTCCCTTTCCCCTCGTGTGTGGTAAATTCGAGACCTGTGTTTTACACCATTTCCCAGAACTTCCCCATGGGACTAATTTCCAATTATCTATTGTGAGTAGATGCTTGATAATATACTCCTTATTGGATGCCTTCCCTTGTCTGAATCACTTTTACATTCTCCTATTTGTGTTTCCCAAACCTCCCAAATAGACTACTTGCATTGAATTCTTGGGGGAACCCAAACTAAGATATCCTCTAAAAGTTATATAAGACTGTTAAAGCAGCTTCCATTAACCCATTAGCTGAAAGTGTAAGGAAGCATGGGTTAGTGATTCTGATACCCTTAGAAGCTCCAACAGAGCGGGGGGGGGGGGGGAACTTTGGCAAAGAAGTTTCATATGAGCAAGTGCATTAATTTTAGCTTTCCATTGGTCAATTATCCTCAAAACAAGTCAAGTAGCCCTCGTTGAGTTTTCAAGTGCTTGCTCACCAGTCAGTCTTCTTGACCCACTTTCATCTCTCCTAGCGGGTAAAGTCAAGATTATTTCTGTGATGAGAATTGTCAGCTGTCTTTATACATAGGGGATCTGGGTTTCAATCCCAATCCTCCCATTTGTGGTGTAATTGGGCACGTTTTGAAATTCTTTTGAACTTTCGTTGACTTATCTCTAAATTCAGGGCAAAAATACCTATTAGGTAATTCACTCAACAAATGCTTTTTGAGCACCTAGTAAGTACATACTGGTTTTGTGCTAGCTTCCTGAGGATACAGTCATGGATTCTCTCATGACACTCACAGCATAGATGTTGTGGGTTCTGAAATCAGATAGCTTGCCTTCAAATTCTACTTCCAACTAGTTCGGTGACCTCATTAAACCTGGTTTTCTTTGTAAAGTAAGACCAATTACCTCACAGAGTTGTGAGAATTAATATCTATGATCACAATAAAGCACACAGTATGTTGTTCCCAGTAAGGAAAAAATGTTCAATTATTGGGTAAGGCATAAGAAGATTACAATAGTTCATATTTATTGAGTGTTTGCTACACGCCAGCCACTGTGTAAACATTTTAAATGCATAAACTCATTTAGGTCACCCAAGAACCCTTAGAGGTAGACACTATTCTTTGCTATTTTTATCATCCCCATTTTACAAAGAAGTGTTGAAAGGCCTGGTAGCTTGTTAAAGGTCACATAACTAATGTACAGGGCCAGGATTTGAACCCAGCTGGTCTGGATGCAGAAGCCACACTCTTAAACTTCCACCTTCACTTCTCAAGATGTGGTTCTTGGAGGAGCTGGTTAGAAATGCAGACTCTTGGACCCACCCCAGACCTACTGAATCAGAATCTGCATTTTAATGAGGTGCCCAGGCTATTCATATGCACATTACAGTTGGAGAAAGACTGCTCTACGCTAAGCCAATGGGAGTTTGATGAGTTAAGGGCTTCAGTGGCACTGTGTCTAAGATGCTATTAGAGCAAAAGTCCAGAAAGGCCTGAACTGAAGATAATTAGGTGAAATATAATGTACCTTATCTGAAAGTCATCGGTATGTAGGTTCTCAATAAACACTAAAACACACATACACACACACACACATACACACTACTCACAAACATTCCGCCATTGTGAACGTGGGCACGTAGCAGTGACTTGTGAAAGCCTAGCTTCCTCCCCTACCACAGCTGCCCCCACAGGTACCATTAGCTCTA
Organism: Equus caballus; assembly: GCF_041296265.1. NCBI lineage: Eukaryota > Metazoa > Chordata > Mammalia > Perissodactyla > Equidae > Equus > Equus caballus. The sequence goes on from NC_091715.1 coordinate 13,078,798, forward strand.
ATTCATTCTGCGTTTGTCATTGGCCATTAGGCATTATTGCTGACAGCTCTGTTCTTGCTCACCTTGATGGTTCAGGAAGGAATTTCCATAAGCATAATTGGTTTGTTTTGTTTTCTTCCCTTCTTTGTTGTCATGGTTACTCAGTTTATTTGCATTTTCAAGCTTCTTTCATATTAACCTGAAAAACTCTCAGGAGATCTCCTTCAAGAGGGAAGGGAATGATACATAAAGGGTGAGGCAGAGTCCTAATTCTCAGGGGTCTGTGTGATGGTTTTAGATGAAGGCGCCTCCAAAGTAGAAAAAATTTTTAAGATTCAGCCTGAAACCATGCTTCATCTGGAGACCTCCTCTTCAGATCTGGGGTTGGAGCTCTGTATCTTGTATATGTGCATGTCTCAGTGGCAGACAAATGTCCTGAAGCAGTAAAAGAAGTCATTGTTGTAATGTGACTCAGTGCAGAGACCATAGGAAGAAGGCACACTTCCCAAGATAATGCCATTCTTCCAATTGTTCAAGGAAAAAAAAGTTTAACTCATTAAGCCTTTATCCCTGATGATGTTAATCACAAAAGAAACTCAAGCTTCCTTGGTCATCCCTCACTTACTTACCCTAGTCCCCAGATGACTTTGTGCATCCCTGTTTCAGTCATCTACTGTACCCAAACCACTCAAAAACTTATTGGCTTAAAACACCAAACATTTTATTATTTAACATGATTCAATGGGTTGAATAGGCTAAGCTGGATGGTTCTTCTGCTCATATGTCAGCTGGGGAAGTAGTCATCTGGGGGCTTGATTGGACTAGAATATCCAACATGGCTTGTTCACATGGCTGGCAGTTGACGGAAGCTTTTGGCAGAAGGCTCCAGTGGGTGGTTGACCAGAATTCCTTGGTTCCCTGCCATGTAACCTCTCCATAAGGCTTGCACTTCTCAGAGCGTGGTAGCTGAGTCCCAAAAGGGCGTAGTCCAAGGAAAGAAGTACTCTATTGGTCAAGGGACAGCACCGATTCAAGGGGAGGGGAAATAGGCTCTCCACCTCCTGATGAGCAAACACGGAAGGCAGGAGTTTTTGGGGAGTCCTTGGAGACTAGCTTTCCTGGCCTTTTTGTCTACCTTTCCCCAACTCCTCAAACTTTTCTGCTGTGCCATCTGGAATTGTTGTTCAGTCATCAACAAAATTCCTGGTATCCTAAATCTCTTCTCTGAATGTTTCCTTTATCCTCTTGCTCTGTATGAAACTTGATTTTCTCTTGAGGCCACAGGTTTTCCTGCCACCTTCTCAGGTAGTATCTCTTTTCTCTCCCATGTTCCTCATATCCCTGGACTGGAAGGTGGTATGGGTATCTTTCTTTGCTATTTATCTCTAGTTTCACAGACCTCTTCTTCCTCACTAATATCACCCCGTCTCCATCTTTGCGTGTCAGGTCATGGAACTATACCACCCATCACTCCTCCTGGTTATAATCATCTGCCAACTCTGTCATTCTCCCTCTTTCCTCTAAGATTTTAGATCCCCCTCACTATCACTCTCTCTAATACTGCTCCTGTCCTGATTCTTGGGTGTTTCCATACAATGTCAATAACGAATATTCTGCCTCTCTGTCTTTGACTTTCCTTCTTCCAGTGATTTTGTTTCTCCACTCCTCAGCCACACACTCTTATAGTCATACCCTGGAATTATTTCCAATTCCTTTGTCTCCTTTGTAATCTCTGTTCTTCCAAGGCATCAAGTCCAAGCAGTTGATTTCATTCTATAAAAAGTAGAGCTGGAGCATTACAAAATTACTCACAATACCCTTAATGCAGGATGGCTTTAGCCAGTTTATTTAAGAGCTTCTTAACAGAGATGAGCAATGCCCATCAATAGCATGCACAACACTGGAATGAAGAAACCTGCTAAATCCGCTGGGACATAACATAATGTGGAGGACAATGCAATGGGAATCATGCTGCATTTAGAGGCAAAAGGGCCTGGGTTTGAGATCTAGCTTTGTTTCTTGGGCATTGGGGTTCATTGGGCAATTCGCGTAATTCCTATGATCATCAGTTTCCTCATATAGAACTACTACAAGACATTCATCTGAGTCTACTTCATAGGATTGTTTTGAGGAGTAGATAAAATATATATGGGATATTCATTTGTAAACTATAAAGGACCTTACAGTGTGATTTCTTTATGTAAACTTGTGCCAGAATTTGGTCTGAAAGATGGTGTGACAGCCAGAGTTTCAACAAGAATACCCCCATTTTCAGAAGAAATAAAGGTATGTTTGAAAGTTTTCCCAGGGAGAGTTGGTTGTTGGAGACTGTTCAGTTCCGATGCATTTTAATATTTGCTCCTAATGTCAACACTATCACTTCTGTTTAGTTTGGGGAAGCTCAGTTTGTGACAAAGAACTGTTTTTAGAGCTTTATTATATTATTTTTTTCAACAAACATTTATTAAAGGGTTATTATATGCCAGACACTGTGCTAGGTGCTGGGGATAAACTAGATGGGCAAAAATAGACGTAGTGCCTACCTTCATGGAGCTTTTAGCTGGAGTAATCACCAATCACACAACTGTGACAAAAGCTGGAAAGAAGATGTACTCCATCTAGGAAAGCCTGCACTAGGTAGATCTGACCTAGCCAGAATGCTGAGAAGGCTTCCCTGAGGAGCTAAGATCTGAAGGAAAATAGGAATCAATTAGATGAAGAGGAGAGGTATATCAGTTTCCTGTTGCTGCTGTAACCAATTACCACAAACGTAGTGGCTTAAAACAACAAAAATTTATTATCTTATGGTTCTGGTGGTCGGAAGTCCTAAAATCAAGATTTTGGCTGGGCTGCATTCCTTCTGGAGGCTCAAAGGGAGATCCGTTTCCTTGCCTTTTCCAGTTTCTAGAGGTTGCCTACGGTTCTTGGCTCTTGGCCCCTTCCTTCAGCTTCAAAGCTAGCAGCATAGCATCTTCAGATCTCTCTCCTCCATGACCTCTGCTTTCATCATCACATTTCCTTCTCTGGCCCTGGCTGTCTTACCTCCCTCTTTCCCTTATAAGGACACTTGTGATTACAGTGGGCCCACTCAGATAATCCAGGATAGTCTCCCCATCTCAAGATACTTACCTTAATCACATCTACAACGTCCCTTTTACCATGTAAGGTAACATATTCATGTATTCTGGTATTAGGATTCTGGAACATCTTTGGGTGGCTGATATTCTGTCTACCATAAAAATCATTCTAGGTGGAAGGAACAGATTGTGCAAAAGCCCTGGAATTGGACTAAGCATCTCAAATAGAAGGGACTAAAGTCAAGTTAGTCTGCTGGAGCCCAGAAGCTAGAGAGAGGGAAGGACATGAAGAGGCTGGAGAGAGAGGCAGGAACTAGACTATATAGGACCTTCTAGGCCGTGTCAAATAATTTTGCCTTGATCCCTGGAGCCATGGGAAAACATTGATAGGCTTTAAGCAGAGAAGTTGGCATGCTCATATTTATACTTTGAAAAGATAATTCTGCTGCAGGGTGTGGAGAATGGACTGGAGGAGCTAGCAATTGAGGTGAGCAATGACGATAGCTTGTACTAGCTGCAAATGGAGAGAAGTGGGAGGATGGGAAAGAGAGATAGGAGGAAACTCAACAGGACTTGGTGATGCTTGGTCATGAGGCTTCAGCGAGAGGGAGGAGTGAAGGATGCCAGGAGTAACTAACTGGCTTAGGCCCTGCATCCCCTGGATGAATGATGATGAAACTCATCAAGACAGGGAATAGATCGTGAACAAGGACAAGGACTAGGTTTGTTCTGGATACTTAGGAGTTTGGTTTGGAATTGCTTGGTTTGGGGTGCCCTGGAGCCATCCATGAGGAGGTGTCAAGTAGGCCATTGGTGAGGTCTGGAGTTTAGAGGAGAGGTCTAGGGTGAAAAAGAAATTTGTGAGCCATCATCATGTACATGTCTGAGGTATGGGTGTGGATGAGATTTTTGAGGGAGAGTGGGAAGGGGAGATGGTCAAGGGCCAAGGATTGAGGAATTCCAAAATCTAATAGCTTAGTAGAGGAGGACAAACCCACCCAGGAGACAGAGAGCCCAGAAAAGTAGGAAGAAAACCAGAAGGGTGTTGTTTCATTGAAGCCAACAGCAGTGAAGATTTTAGAAAGTAGTGAGTGGTCCACGGTGGCTAAAGATTTTATGATATGAAGTCAGAGGAGAACAAAAAAATGTCTATCGGATTTAATGACATTATCCAGTAAATTCCTCCAAAGTATAGGACTGCCTAAGCCCATATATTTTTTTTTCAGTTTTTGCAATGAATAAACCGGGTCACGCTAGAAGAAAAATAACCAAGGCTAAATCACAGGAACCTGAACTGGGTGGGACCAGTTTCTTATTTGGGGTTCAATCTCCTGGTACCTGTGACCCCAGGCTGAGCTCATGGCCCTCCTCTCTTCTTCCTCAAGGTCCAAAGGAGTTACAAGTGCAGCACTCTGTACACAATTGGCACTCAACACATATTTGTGGAGTGATTACACAAACAACCCATACATTTCTTTCTGACATATATTCATCTTACCCACAGGAATTGGCAGTTCTTACCCACGTACTGCCTCAAAGTCCTGATTCATAATCAAACAAAACTTCTGTCTCATTCATCGAAGTGTGCTTTTTAGAAACCACAATAGCTCTTGTGTTCTCACATGCCTGAGAGATTATTTTCCTATTGTGTGTTCTTGGTCATTTCCTTCTTATGTACAAAAATATTTGGGAACAGTTCTTTGTGTAGACAAAATGAAAAATATTTTTTTTGAAAATGGAAGAAGATGTTTTCATTGTGGGAGAGATGGTACACAGGGCACCAGAAGTTTGAGCTCCTGGCCTGGCTATGAAATGTCATCATGAAGTTGCTTCCTGCCAATTGCTTTTTCCTTTGGCTCATGGCAGTTGCTGCAACTGAAGGCAACAAAGGGAAGTAATGAAAAGAAAATGAAACTTTGTGTTTGTGTGTGTGAACAATTTTGAACTTTCAGAATGAAGCAGCTCTACCAGCATTTTCACTCCTATACTCAACAGCACTGCATGCACATGTGGGCAAGTTGTGTATAAGAATGTTCATAGCAGCACTATTGCCAAGAGACCCAAACTGAAATAAAAAGCTCAAAATGCTCATTGTATCTGTTAGCTTCTGCTGCATAACAAACAACTCCAAAACTTAGCAGTTAAAACAACAACCCATGATTCTGTGGGTCAGCAGTTTGGACTAGGCCCACCTGGGTGGTTTCACTGATCTGAGCTAACCTAGATCAGCTGAGTCTGGCCCATATCAGAGAACTGTCCAGAAGAATGTAAACTAAATACTGGTTGTTGTTATAGGTGACTACATTTTGAGTGGTTTGCTATTCAGCAATAGATAAGTGATATAAAGCTACCTCAGTTCATAGTCTTCAAAGGCATAAAGTTTCTCAAGTTCCTGGAATAAAAGATGTAGCAATTATTGCCCCCCCCCCCCAATTTTCCATTCTCCTTTGCTTAAAGATAGACTCATGTTCTTGAAAACAGAGCAATGGTGGAAACTGCTCAAATTTTCCTTAGTGAATTTAATTATAGGCTGCTGTAAAATCGAATTATTTTCTTAAATGAAGTATCCTGCCAATTTGTACAAACAACCACCTGGAGCTTTATAAAAACCTTTAAAATAGGGTTTCTCAAGCTTAGTACTACTGGCACTTTGGACTGGATAATGCTTTGTTGTTTTGTGCATTGAAGAGTGTTAAGCAGGATCTCTGGTCTCTACTCACTGAATACCAGTAGCACCTCCTTCTCCAGTTGTGACAACAAAATATCTTCAGACACTGCCAAATGTTCCTTGGGGGTACAATTGCTTCTGGTTGAAAACCACCACACCAGAAAAACTGTTGAGGGACCATCAGCTCAGATACTACTATGAACACTGAGGACAGTGGTGATGAATTGTGACAGTGAAGCAAGTGAAGAGATAGGAGGAGGAGGGATGAAGAGTTATTCAGCCTCAACTGTGTGCATTGATAATGTCATTAAAGTCTCACAACAACCTTGTGAAGGAGTTGCCATCTCTTCTTCACATAGATGAGGAGTTAGAGGATTAGGGAACATAAGTAATTGGTGACTATTAAGGGGTGGATCTGGGGGCCAGCCCCGTGGCCCAGTGGTTAAATTTGCGTGCTCTGCTTCAGTGGCCCAGGGTTTCACTGGTTTGGATCGTGGGCATGGACCTAGCACTGCTCATCAAGCCATGCTGAGGTCGCGTCCCACATGCTACGACTAGAAGGACCCACAACTAAAAATATGCAACTATGTACCGGGGAGCTTTGGGGAGAAGAAGTAAAAATAAAATCTTAAAAAAAAAGAGAGGTGGATCTGGTGATCCAATCTAGGTCTGCCTGACTCCAATACCCATGCCCCTCCCACCATGAATCCAGGGCTGCCTCCCACTTAGGCCAGGAAAAGTCAAGATGTCCAGCAGCAGGCACCTAATGATGGCTGCTGGTCCCAAGGAGGGAACACAGGCTCTTCTCTAATGAGCTCAAAACTCAGCACCCAAGGTCTGATGAGTGACTGTGAGGAGGCGAGGCTCAGGCAGAGTTACAAAGCAGGACAGTGCTCATCATCACAACCTTAGGTCACAAAATCTTCTCTAGGCCTAGGTAGGACATGGAGGACTATAATCAGTTTAGGAAAGGAAGAGTGTGGGCAATTGAAACCCACCAGTAATGCCCAAACCTCATTTAACTCTAGAGTTCTCTTTAAAAGGTTTTGTAATCTTAAAAAAAATTTAATGTATATTTTAACAGACAATGCATGCACACAGTACAACTTTAAAAGATGCAAAAAAACCCAAACAATAAAGGATAAGTTTTCCTTCTATATTTATCCCCCAGATCCTTATTTCCCATCCCAGAAGGCAACTACTGTTACCATTTTTTCTGTACTTCCTTCCAGAGAGACTGTAAATATAGTCAAGCAAATATATGTATTTTTTCCATTGATGGCAGCATAGTATACACATTATGGGGCACCATAACTCTTTCCCTCTTGCTCTCTCTGTGTATATATACATATATACACACACACACGTATACATAGATGTCTGTCTATCTATTTTGGAGCACCTTTCATATCAGTACATGAAGATCTGCCTCATTCTTTTTAATGGTTGCTTACTATTCCATATTAGGATTATGGCATAATTTGGTAAGCCAGTCTTTTAGTGATGGACATTTAGATTGCACTCTGTTGCTATTACAAATAAAGTCATGATGAGCAGCTCTGTACACACATTTTTTTCCCACGTCTAAGTGTATCCATTCACTCAGTTTTATTTCACAATGTTTCATCTCTTCCTTTTGCCTGCAGCGTCAGTACTAAGGTCACTATAATTTTGGAGGTGAGGGAAGGAAATGGAGCATCTGAACAAAATATCAAGTGTACAATTAACCTTGATAACTCAAACCTCAAAGGTGAAAATAGAAAGGAGACTGATCACACGTGGTAAGTTAAATATTATGTCTCCTGCTTCTCAGGCCCCAGATTCCTCATCTGGAAACTGCTAGAGCTGGATGGGACCCCAGCTGTTCTTTAGTGTAGCCCTCCCCCCTGTTTTCACATATGAGGACATTGGGATCCTGAGATGCTTGTAAATAGTCAAGCTCAGTTGGATTGAGATGCAGGTCTTCCAAGTTCCAGTTCTATGCTCTTTCATACACACTATCACAATGTCCTTCTCAACCCTAATATTTTGAAACTGAGAAAAAATTATCATTTAAAACCCAAACTGACTATGTCCACCTCTGACTTCTAAAGTGGTGGCATAATTCATAGCAGTGAAGAGCTAAATCTCTGCTCTCTTTCCTCAGAGGGACTGTGGAGTGAGGGAGAAGGCAAGGATGGTTGGTTCAAAACCTCTGCCAGTGGAGTATTTGGCCCATTTTGTAACAAAATATAGAATAATGATATGCAGAAGTGGCTGCCCGCCTACATGGAGGTGTACAGAGCTAAAAGACTTTGCCTAGCAGTGTGAGGGAATGGGACTTTCAGGGAGACCCTGAGATGACAATCCCCAAAGTGGGTAAGCAAGGAGTTTTAGAAGACAAGCAGCATGGCTAAACAACATGAAGGGGTGGCCTAAATATTTTATAAAGATAAACACATCTGACAGAGAACTTTAAGTTGTTGGGCCTTGTTGTGGTATAAACTCAAACCTCAAGTAAAGTCGGCTTCACGTACAAATGTCTTCGGTGAATGGCTCTAGGATTGTTTCTTCAACTCTATCAGGTCAGGGCACTGGGCTGGCATTGTATGATTCTCTTGTTATTCTCTACCTCAGGGTCACATGAAGGCTGCCATATCTCTGTGCAAACCAGTCTTGAAAATGCCTTAAAATTCAGGATAGGAAGACCGGGAAGGGAGAAAAGTGTTTTCCTTGTAATGAGGAGAAGAATCTTTCTAGGGAGCCTTGCAAGAGACTTTACCTTGCTTTGGCCAGAACTGACTCTCATTTCCATCCCTAGCTGCAAGGTGGGCTGAGAAGTAAGTACCCCAATCTCTCACTTAACAACTTTAATTCGTTCTTGAAAGCCCTGCCACTAAGTGGAAAGCTGTTAATTTTTAAAATTCCATTAATTTTAATGGGAAAAATTGCAATATGTTTTGTCCCAATCCAAGATACTCAAATAATTTTCACAGATAAGAAAATACATCAAGTGAACAATGAAAATAAGTTTCTGTAAGAAATCGAGAACAGTTTGAAAGTCAATAAATACAGTTTGTACACAAAGTGTAATATAGACAAAGTAGATTATAGGGATGGCGGAGGAGAGGGCGAGGGAGTCATTCTTTGGAAGGTGAATTCTTTTGTCTACACCACTTGTTTCACCAGCTTTCCAACTTTGGAGAGGGGGTTCATGGTTATTTTGTACTCTAACTGCACTTAAATATAAAGTTGACACCTAGAAATTACCATTAGGACAAAATAAAAGAGAAACATAAGAGTGCTTTGAAACATGTGAAATTGCACATGCACGGAGACTAAAGAGATGTAGATGATACCTCTCCTTCCCTCTCGCTTGGTATCCGTATGCAAAGCAGAACGTTTTGGGCTCATTCAAACATGATGCTCAATTCAAATTTGTTCCATATGATATGCTCTGACTAGTCAATGTATGTCGAGTAAAATTGGTGAGCGTGACTTACCTTGAAACTGAAATGATGTCATGTCGCTTCTTATAGCGTATTTGTTTAGTGTGTTTTGGGGGTGAAGAAGTCAATATATTGGCAAAAAAAAAGGAGTCATTGTTCTAAAAGTGGTACAACTGTTCAAGAGTCATTATGACAAAAAGTTGCTAACTGAACAATCATTATGTAAGGTAAGTCTGTACCTGGAAGGGGGGAATGGAATTGTCTCAATTGGTTTCTCATTTATCATAGTCACCCCTTAAGCCTGGGCACATTGCCAAGCCAAACCAAATTAGAGTGAGTATCTTCTCACTGAGGAGGGGGCTGGCCTGGCCGTTAGCTAGGTCACTAAGCGTGTCTGCCACAAGATATCTGTTCCCTTCCACATTGCTTGGAAAATGTACTTTATGCAAGGAGTTAACTGAGGTTGGTAATACAACTTACATATAATTTTAATCACAGAGTAAATAGGTCATTGTGGTTCTTAGAAATACTTCACTGGCAAGTAATTGATGGGCAATTGTTGGTGCAAGGAGTCCTCACTATCTCAGAGACAGGCAATAGCCACCTTCCACACTGCAGAAAATGGAGCATTTGGCACTTGCATCGAAATCTGAAGATCTATGTGCAGCATTGTCCCTTTAGCTGTCTAAAGTGTCATGCCCATTCTGCTACTAGGTTTGGTGAAGGCTCCAGTGGCCATCTCTTGGTGCCATTCATCATTGGTATGAAGCATACCCCAAATCACTTTCCAGATAATCAAACTTGGAACTTTCTTTTTCTTGGACTTGCTGACTTTGCAATTGAGTTACTGATTCAATGACCCTTTACTGAGCATCTGTTGTGGGTTAGGCACTTTTCTCAGTCCTGTGGAAAATTCAGAGACAAATCAGACATGACTGTCCCCTCAAAGAGCTTACCGTCTGGCAGAGGAGATAAGATATAAATAAGAATGGTAAAAGCTATAAAGTAGTATCTGTACCATAAAAATGGAACACATAGATATTTCTGAAAAAAAAATTAGGAATGCTTATCAATATCCTAATTTTTTCATATCTCTTGACCTAGTAATTCAAATATATTTAACCCGGGTATCCTTGGACCCCTAGGAAATCCACATGAAAGCTTCAGGTAAATTTCCTTAAAGTGTATGAAAAAGTGTTGCTATATGTTTAATTGTATTATTCTTGGGAGAGGAACCTTAATTTTGTCTAATTCTTAAATAAATGCATTGTTTAATTCACTACAATACTCCCACTTTTAGAAACCTATCGTAAAGAAATAGACATGTAGACAAAGATTTATTATTAAGGATGTTTATCACAGCATTATGTATAATAGTATAAAATTGGAAGCAACCCAAATATTGAACAAGTGAGAATTAGATAATTGTGGTACATCTGCACAATGGAATTTATGTTCTCGTTGAAATGAGACATCAAAAAATTAATGACATTGGGGCTGGCCCCGTGGCTGAGTGGTTAAGTTCGCGTGCTCCGCTGCAGGCAGCCCAGTGTTTCGTTAGTTCGAATCCTGGGCGTGGACGTTGCACTGCTCATCAGACCACGCTGAGGCAGCGTCCCACATGCCACAACTAGAAGAACCCACAATGAAGAACAACGAAGAATACACAACTATGTACCGGGGGGGCTTTGGGGAGAAAAAGGAAAAAATAAAATCTTAAAAAAAAAAATTAATGACATTAAAATAAGCTTCTGATAAAATGTTAAATAAAAAAACTATCCATGGTATGCTCTCAATTATGTTTTTTAAAAATCATTGAAAAGGCTAAAGGAATAACACAGGAAAATGTTAACAATGATTATCTCTGTGTTTTGTGGGATTGAGTGATTTTTTTCCTATAAACTTTTCCATATTTCTCACTTTTCTACAATGAGCATGGATCCCTTCACAAATGAGAAAAAAATTAAAGTTGTGTAAAAACTAATACAGATGAAATATCATGGCAGTTCTGCAGTGAGATCTCTTCTATTTGGGAAATAGGAGAGGCCTCTTTGAGGAGGTAGCCTTGGAGCATAGCTTTGAATCACGGCCACAGTCTTGACCTTCTAAGGATCTGGGAGAGGGCAGTCAAGGGGAGTGGTTGAAGATGTCAAGAGTTGAGGGAGAGAGTTCCATCTAGAAGTTGAGATATGGTGGTGAGCTGATCACGTTCCCCAGCAGTTCAGGAGCAGGGAGCACTGGCCCATTTTCAGGCAAACAGCAGTTCTCAAGCGTAGGCTGACTCCCAAGGCCTTTCAGGACCCCAAAGATGTGGCCTGTGTTGTCCAGGGACTTTTCCCATTCCATGATAGAGAGTTCAACATGGGGTTACACTGGATAAATTGTGGAAGGATAGGAGTAATCAAAAGTTTGGCAGGTGGACTGTTTTGGAGGGATTAGCCAAAAATTCTGAGTGGGATTGTAAGACTCAGGGAAGAATGGTGAGAAAGCAAAAAGTATATATCTCTTTGTGACTTAAATTGTTGTAAAGCCAGATGTCTTAGTGTGAAGCTGTACTTTTTAATCTCTTATATACCCAGAAGAAAACAAAAGCTAGTAACAGATTGATTAATGCCGTATGGTATAAGATCACACTGCATAATGTTTATTAGCACAATTTACTATTCAATATTAGCTTTAAAAGACAGTATCTTTTAAGGAACTGACTATGCATTTTGACCTATTATTTCATTTGAGGAATAACACTTAGGAAATTAACTCAAAAAGGGAAAAAGTAGCTATTTGTGTGAAGCAACTATTTTAAAACATTAGAAATCCATTTGCATAAGAGCTCAAGGGTGCTTAAATAAGTAAAAGGAATATATTATTACCCTGAAAAGTATCAATTTATAGGTTTGATAGTTATGTGGATACATCAATAAATTTAGGTTGGGAAAAAAGAGCCCAATACTAGTATGTATAGATTGATTGTATTTTGTTAAAATCTATCTGTACGATATGGGGTGACTGTCTTAAGAATAGTAGATGTTATAAGGTTAAGAAGAATTGTGGGTCTGTGCTGTATGGTTTTATTTTGACAGGTATTCATCCCTAGTTCCTTATACGATCTCCCCTCTCCTGAGGGGCTAGAAGCCAGGGAGCTACATTTCCTAGAAACCCTTACCAGCCAGCTTCCAGGATAGAGTCCTCTGACGAGAGGCCGCTTTGCAAGATTTGGAAAACAGAAGAGGATATATAACAGCAACAGGTAGATGGGTGGGCTTTGCCAGACAATAGATGTGAGGTTTGTCAGCATCTTTTGTAAATCACCCATTTCAGTGCAGCACGTGGCTGCGACCATCAATGGCACCTTTCTACAATTCTTGCAACTTCCTGATTCCTTAAAAGCTAGGGGCAGCTTTTCCTGACCTTCATTTCCCAATGTTTTCCAGTGGTTTTGTAAGCATTTAATTTTCTGAATGAAATCTTTTTCTTCTTGGAATACCTAGAGTGGTTTCTGATTTCCTGACCAACCCCTGACTGACAGAGGTCTCTATAATCCCTTTGTTTGCTTTCCAGGTAAAATTGATTAAATAGTTGAAATACATGTTCAACCATTATCTTATTATGTCCCTCTAGGTTAAATATATTTTCAGTATATATACTTTGTACATTAGTCCTACCTGGATAAATTATACAATACCTCTCCCACCCACATCACCAGTGTTTCTGTAATCTCCAGCATATGCTCCTTACACAAAATGACAGAAGTGGATCAACAGATGTTGTAAAAGCAAGAAAGTGAAAAGAAAATCTTATCGCTTATAAATACTTATTGTTTAGCTTGAAAATACAATGACTGTGTGTATTTATGTATGTATTTTATCGAGGATTACATGGATCAGTTTACAAATTGATGTGAAAACTTCCTATTTCTATCAAATGAATAAGTCAGAATTGGGGCTGTTTATTTATTTGACCAGACATGATCAATATTGTATTGCTATGACAAAAAAAGAAGTGCCCAGACTCTGTACTAGCATGCATAGTTACCAAAAGAAACGCAGTATGTATGCGTATATACATAATTTGCGTGTATATACATATGTGTGTGATTTTGTTCTTGTAGAGATATGGAAATATAATTGAAACAATACCCTCTGGCAACTTTAAACATTTCACATCTTTTCCTTTGTTTCCCCCAAACCATTTCATTTTACCACAGGAAAAACATGAAACATGGAGTTCAACCAAGTCTATAACACTGCCAGCCAGATGCAAAAGAGAGTCCTTGAATGGGCTGCTATCTCAAAGGGCAACAGGGGCATGGTAGATTATTTGCAAGAGGCCCCAATAACTCCTGTCCTCTCTGCATGCACTCCCTTTTGCAATGTGACTTTGCAACGATTCCCATCAAGACGTGGAATCTATTTCTCTACCCCTTGAATCTGGGCTTGACCATGTGACTTGCTTTAACTAGTGGGTATTAGAAAAACATAATGAAAGCAGAGACTTGAGAAGTGCTGCATTGGGCTTGTCCTGACTTGATGCTCCTGGGACCCCTGAGAACCCTATCACATGAATAAGCTTGGGCTGGTCTGCTGAAAGTGGGTGGCCCAATAACCCACGTTCTCCCATCTGACAGCCAGCACCAACCACCAGACATGTGAGTGAGGCCACCCTAGACCAACCAGACTTTAGTTAATCCTCTAGCTGGCTACAGCTGTGTAAGTCCAGGTGAGACCACCAGAAGAACTGTCCAGCTGATGCCAGGCCAAATTGCTGACCTACAGAATCATAAGCTAATAAGTGATTGTTGTTTTAAGCTAAGTTTTGGAGTGGTAAGAATTAGGCCAGGAATAAAGCTGTGAGCCTGGGTCAGAACTGAAGACCCCATTCCCTGCCCTCCCTCTACCAAGTAAAATTAAAAACAAAAACAAAAAACCATGATGGATGTAGCCAACTGCATAAATTTATGACCTCTGCCTTACTGCAAGGCAAACAAGAAAAGCAATGTTGAAGACTCCTTATCTTTCTGTGCTAATTAAAATATTCTGACAAATGAGTAGCTCGTCACCTGATTACCATCAAAACTCAATGAAGTGAAAATGATTTTGATTCATCAAGAAATTCAAGGAAATTGAAATGAACCTGAGTCTACGTTCTCTCTTTATCAAGACTGCCACTGTTTTGCCTGAGAATGGTCCATCAATCGGCCTTGCCATAGACTCTTGGGACTCGCCCAGCAACTCCACTTTCTTCATGTTTAGCCAGCCTTGGATCCATGATAGCCCAGGATCATGGTTTTGTTCACTGTTTCATTTCTCTGTCGGTGATAAGTAAACTTGAGACAAAATAGGAAAAACACTCCATGGGAATATTCTCTCCCCAAATAATAATCCTTGCCTCACTTATCACATAGCTTCTTCCACCAGCCCATCTTGAGAATTATATAATCAAAGATTAAAAAAATCTCACTTGTACAACTCAGTGGTCACTTTCTTGGAGTAAGGACAGTGGTCTTCCCAAGTGATGAATTAGTCATCTCGTGCCATTCAAAAAAGGGAGAGAGCCATGCCAGGTGCCAGGTGGGAAGAAGAAGGTGGGGCTGCCTTCCACCTGGCTAGACTGCACTATTTCACATGGTCATCAGTGCAAGATCGATGAGCATCATATTCTACTTTTTCTCTTCTCCTAAGACCCACACATTGTCCTGGTCTTCTAGAAGGCAGGAACCTAAGGTTTTATCTGAATTCTTCACAGTTGTCTAGTACTGACCCAACTCCAAAGGAGAGAGTAAAGATACCTTTGGTAATTCCTCAAGGCTGGGAGCTGGCTCAGGGACATGTTTCAAACAGGACCAGCCATTTATGGTGCCCTCAAAGTAGCTAGACTCAAAATATATTTCTTCTCATCCCACCGCTCCATCAGGTGAATTTGTAAATTCACCCACAACCACATTTGTCTTTGGAGATATAGGTTAAAGAATGAATGAAATGTTGTAGACAGGCGTTGGGTGGATTTACTTCAAGACAGTCATCTCATTAAGGATTCTTCTCACGAAAGACCTTCACAGTGTATTGAATAACTGGAGACAAGGTTGGGAATGGGCTTGGGCAGTGATAAAATGGGAAAGTGGAAATATACTGTCTGTGACATTGCTTGTATTCTCGTCTGGAATTTTGATCTAGCTCTTGTGTAAGTATTTAATTCTTACTACACCTGTATTTTTTTGTCCCAAGGAAATTGTGGGTTCCTTGAGGTTAGCAACACAGTTTTTTGCTTCTCTGAATACTTCATATTGTTGAGTACAGTGTAAGCTAGATGGCAAGTTCTGTAAAGACAGGTAATATATCTGTCTTGTTTACTGTGCTATCTCTAGTACATAGAGTATCTGGCACATAGTAGGTTCTCAATAAATGTTGAATGAATGGGTGAATAAATGTGGCATCAGATACCTTACAATAGCTGTTGAATGAAAGAGTGAACTGATGCATAAATGTAAGAGAATGAGTAAAGTCTTGAAATCCGTTGCTGGTGCGCTTGAAAAGCCTAGGGTTATGCATGATTGGAATACAGCCCACAGGAAGAAGGCCTACGAAAAGTGTACCTACGTTTGCATCTTTCATTTACAGAAGCAGATGATTTTTCCTCTCTTGATTTTTACTGCTCACTGAGTCTGATTCACCTGGTTATTAAAAATTGCCTCATTCATTTTCAATTCATTTCCCTCCTTTGCTCAGCTTCTCTGCTTTAGGGTTTCATTTCCCACTGCTGGGGCTTGCTGTCTCTCTACTCAATGTGACACTGCTCTGAAGACCTTGGAACAGTTTCCATGGTTACTTCTTCTGGAATTCTCCCTTTGGAAACCTTGTGTTCTTTCCTTACCTTTGACTTCCATCTCAGAAATTTAAATGCACACCTTAGGGTTCTTGAGAGTGTTAACACTCTCCCTAGAAACACTTCAAACAGCGGAGGAGAGAAATCAAGGACTTTACATTTCTTTTCTTCTATTATACGTGCAATGGGGCAGATGATTTGATGCTGCAACCCCCAAAGCCCAGAGATTTCCAGCAAAAAAACCACGACTCCCTAAGTTGGCACAGCCACGGTCTTCTTATTCCAATTGGATTCATATCACAAAAGTGAGCATTGCCACCATCATCAAAGCCTTTCCTTTCTTCTTTTTATTTCTTCTTTTTTTAATGACGCTTCATGCTAAACTCATTGCTGATGTGTCTTGCCTTGAAGTGCCTTAAATTTGTTAGCGACTGAGAAGAAAATCAGAAAAGACTGAGGCTAGTGGAGATTGGGAGACAAAGGCAATTGATTTTCTTTTAGAGGAACTTCAAAAACGAAACAGATTTCTGAATTAAATTTTACGTTCTAAAATCTTCCACTCTTTCTTCTTCCGGGATTGTTATCTAAGATCTAAACAGCGAGAGACTTCTAGGGAATCAAGTTCTGAACCAGACTCATGTTGGGTACACCTGGGATACACCTGTGGATCCCAATGGACTTAAAATAAATTTACAAGCTATGCAGTCAGTAATACAAAAATACCCCTGGGGGCGCACCTCCTCTTTTATAGCTCCCCTCCTATCTACCTGTCTTTCCAGTATTGTCTCTCTGCCCTTATCTTCCCCCATGCAACCCCTCAGTCTTTCTTGAAATAGCTCCCAGGAAAGCCTCTTTCCAGCTTCCAAAGGCCCAGATATCAAAATGAAAAGAAGCCATTTCTGGCTCTTTCCCATGAGGTTCAGTGCACTCAGCTGGTCTTCAGATCCCATGCTCCATGCGTTTATACCCCAGAGGTATGCTTGGCTCTGGGAAGAGCATAAGGCAGCCGGCCTTGACACTGGACTTACTGCTTCTATCGAAAATGCAGGAAGTTTCACTTGATCTCCTTGTGGATTTTTCTCCCTTCACAGATCTTTACACTGTGATCAGTCCTCATTTGAGGCCTGTCTGGGTATCATGAGCCTATCCCTGGGCCACTTGGGAGTCCCGAGAGTGGCAGCAGCAGCAGTGGGGTTGGAATCTGGTAGCATTCTGACAGGCATTACAATGCAGCTGCTGAAAGTGCAGACTCTGAAGCCAGGCAACGTGGGTTCACGTCCTTGCTCCACCTTTTACTAGCTAAGGAATCTTGGGCAAGTTGTTTGGCCTCTCTGTGTCTGTGTTTCCTCATCTGTGGAATGGGGGTGATGATAATCGTGGTGCCTAGCTGTTCTGAGTACTAAACGAGTTAACCATGTAAAGCACTTAGAATAGTGTGTGGCACATAGGAAGCACCCCAAAAGTGTTGTCTACTATTATTATCCACATCAAGGCCTCTTTTCTTAGTGGGACGAGTACTGCCTCAAGTCCTGGTTCTGCCACTTTGGGGCAGTATCATCTTAGGGCAACTTACGTAACCTATGTGAACCTCAGTTTCCCCAGGACAGTTAAGAAGGTTAAATGGCCTAATGGCTATGCAAGCACCTGAAAATAATGATGTGTTTTCCTTCTTGCTCTTGATGATCAAGTCTGAGTGATATTTGTCATCTCTTCTTTCTCTTTTATTCTTTCTCTCATATGTTTTTCTTTCCTTCATTGTTTGATTCCCATTCTCCTTCTCTGACACTCAATTCCCGATGTTCTTTTCTCCTACTTAATCTCTTCTAACTCTCGTTTTGCCAAATCACACCAAGCTTGGGAAAAAGCAAGGGCCTGAGTAACCCTTAAAAACCTTTTTCTAGCCTCCACCTTCCAGGCCCTCCTTTGGTGGGAGATGGAATGGCTGAAGGGAGGAGCCCAGTAGGTCTCCTCTTTCTGGGGTCCAGATAATTCCAGCTAGCCCAGGGTTAGTGAGGACCCAGTATGGGGATCCTGGCCCCCCATCCTGCTCAGCCTGGCTTGCTGACCATGGCTTCAAGGGCTGCCACTGAGCCTCCCTCTGGTCTGGAGCCGTTATAGCAGTTCTGGTCCCCTTCCCTGCCATCTCCACCATGCATGGCCACAACTGCTGCTGGTGCTTGGGAGGAACAGCCATTCTCTTCCCTCCTGTATCAGTTAGCTTTTGCTACTTAACAAACCATCCCCAAACTTAGTGGCTTAAAACAACAAGCTATTTACTTAGTTTACAAGGTTGGTAGTTTGGGCTGGGCTCAGCTGAGTTGTTCTATTGCTGCCTCCTCAGGACTCACTCATGTGCCTGCTGTCAGCTGCCACCCAGATACATGATTCTACTTCTGAGGATTGACTGGCTGTAGGCTGGGATGGTGTGGGTGACTGGATCATATGTTTCTTGTCATCCATCAGGCCAGCCAAGGCTTATTCCTATGGAGGTGATGGCAGGGACTCTAGTAACAATAAAAGAGGGAAATCTCCAATATTTGAGTATTTTTCAAGTCTCTGCTTCTGTCAAAATTGCTACTGTTCCTTTGGCCAAAGCAAGTCACATGGCCAAGCTCAGAGTCAGTATGGGGGGGTGACTGTCGAAGGGCTGGATACACAGACATGTGGAAAAAATTGGAGGCCATTACTGTAACAATTTACCACCTCTCCTGAGAATGTGGGGCATGGCAACTAGTTCCAAAATCTCCTTTGCATATTTTTTCCCATAGGGCTTAAGGGCCCTCATGAATATAAGGACATCTCGTGTGACATCTGAGAATTCACAAATTAGATATGAACATTGGTTCCTCAAAATATTACATTAGTCCTGTGTCAGATTGCCTTTAAATATAAGTGTATGCTTCTTTAAGAAAAGGTGTTTGAAAACACCTACAGTAGCAGTGGCTCTTAACTCCTTTTTTTGGAGGTGGTAGGGCAATTACAAACTCCTTTCAGAGTCTGATGAAAGCTTAGTACCTTCTCCTGAGAGAAATTCACATTTACACATAGACACAGAATGGTGCTTATAATTTCATGGGATTCACAGATTTCCTGAAGCCAAACCCCAATTTAAGGAACTTTTCATCGCAGGGAGAATATATACTTTTATAAAGAATTCCTATGAACCCAAAAGGATTTGCCACGCACTTGCTTATTTAAAAGAAATCTTATTGTTTAAAGTGATTCATAAGCTACCACTACCTCAGGTTTATCCGGAACACTTCCAAAAACATTATTTAATTTAGTTAGCTTGCTCTTCAATGTAGGAAAAATTCAGTTTCCACCCAATTTTTCAGGAGTTGCATTAATTAAAGGCCAGATGGGCTTATTTAGATGTGCTCCTGTGTCCGTTCAGGCTGATTCTTACAGACATTACATGCATAATGACACTGTGCTAAAGAATGTGGCCAAGCCCAGTGAAAATATATGGGCCATTAAGAACATTTGTGAGCAGATTGTCTATGCATTAAAATCATTCTCTCATAAGTATTTTTTTAAAGACTAAGTTCTAAAGTCTAAGGACTTTATCATATCATTTCATGGTGCTTTTGGTTGCAAGTGACATGACAACTAAAATGGGCTTAAACAATCAGGTTGGCTCTAGGGCTGGTAGAGTTGGTGGTTCAACAACATAGTGGCTCTAGTTCCACTTTTTAAATGTTCTCTTGTATTTCCCTCATGGTTCCAAGAGGATTGTGGCAAGTCTGGGTGTTACATGCAGGTGACAATGCTCAGAAGCAGAAGAAAAGAAGATTCCTTTTCACGAACAAGGCAAACCTTCCCAGAGACCTGCACTGGGCATTTCCTAGGTCTCATTGGCCAGAATTACCTAACCTGACAATGTCTAAACCAGTCACTTGCAAAGGAGAGGCTAGCACCCTGATTGGCTTAGACCACAAAGTATTTCTCCTTTGGTCTTGGCCTCCTCTGAAGGACAAGGCTTCTTTTTGAAGGGTAAAAAAAATCAGTGTGTTCTTGGTAAGAAGAAGGGGATCAAATGGCCATTGGCTGAGCAATCCACAGTGCTCTTTTCCTTAATACTCATTTTGAGTGGGTAGCCTGACCTTTCGTGGAGCAAGAGAGAAGGAAATGCTTTTGCTAACAGAAGTCATGGGAGAAGAGACTTCTGAAATATCACAAAGGCTGACTTCTAAACAGTTGGGAAAGAAGTTAATGGTCGCCAGAGATGGGAAAACAAAGAATAATGGCTCAAACATGAGGGACTTGAGCCAAGACAGTGTGTAGAAGAGGGTAGTAATATAGGTTGGAGGGAAAGGTGAACGTAGTGTGGAAAAGAGATTAGGCGTGAAGCATGAGGATTAAATAAGAATATAATTACAGAGGAGGAGAATGGCGAGGAGGACAGTGGCCTCACACATTGTATTCAGCAAAATGGTGGAAGAGAGACTTTAAAGGGGAGTGGGATGGTGAAGGGGCAAGAGAGTGGGGCCAACATAGCAGCTCCTCTGTGCCTAGCACAGGCCGGCTACTTAGAGCAGTTGCTGTGATGCCCTGCTTATCGTCCATGGTCCTTCAGGGTGCTCTGGTCCACTTCCAACTGCCAGTGTCTGCATCTACTTGCCTGAGGGCAAATTCCAGCCCCCTCCCATCCCCATGACTGGGGAAAGATGGAAGAATTAATACCCTCCTAGTGATGCTCAGGAATTGGCATATAAATATCCCAGTTCTCTCAACCCTTGTTTGGGATAATTCTGAGCTGAGGGCTTTACACTGTTTCCCAGAGTTTTCCCACAGGATGAGGTTCCAGTTGCCCATCGTGGTAGCCAGCTTAACAATGCACCCGCTGTTGGCTGTCCTCCCTTCCCTGCTTCACTTCTCCTGCTTCCCTACCTGTCTTGTCTGCACCTCCCAATAAACTAGTTGCACCTGAAGCCTC
Organism: Equus caballus; assembly: GCF_041296265.1. NCBI lineage: Eukaryota > Metazoa > Chordata > Mammalia > Perissodactyla > Equidae > Equus > Equus caballus. The sequence continues at coordinate 13,099,705 of NC_091715.1, forward strand.
GTGTCATGGTCTGATTTATACATATTGTTTTGTCCAATCACTACAATAACCCTCAGGTAGTAGGTATTATCAGATCTGACTGATAGATGAGGTAACAGGCTCAGGCAGGTCAAGCGATCTTCACAAGTTCATTCAGCTGGTAAATGGCAGCACTCAGATTGAAATCTGGGTCTGTCTGGTGAAAGCCTCTGCTCTTTCCCTAATAACAATTTGTATTTTGATGATATTGAACAAGACCCCAAATCAAAGACTGGAGGGCCCGGATAAAGCCAAGAACTGTGGGGCTGCTGCACCACATGTCTACAACCTGCGTTAGGTGACAGCTGGTTGCTTTAGGATTTCCACCTATCAGGCCTTTCTGGGCTAAAGCTCAAGAAGTTGATGCAACATACCTGCTTGTGAGAGCATGGTGAGATGAAGCAGATCAAAGATGATAATTATCCACAGTGAATCATGGGAGCCATAAAAAACATGGACTTTGGCTTCAAATTACAATCTGAACCAGAACTGACATGAGAACTCAAGGTCTGACTGACCCTTGTCTAGAGCTCTGTCTACATGGAAGAACTTGATGAGTGATATACTTCATACATGGCTGAGCTATTATTATTATTGGGACAATATGATGGACAGGTTAGAAGATGGATTTTGGAGTCAGACATGCCTGGACCAGAATCTTACTCTACCACTTTCTAAGTTTCCAGCATGCTAGCAGCTTCCCACCTCAGGAGGCTGAATCTCTGTTTCTTTCCTGTGAGCATTCTCCGATGCCACTGAAGACTGTTCAGCCACAAGTAGGTACAACCCGGAATTGTGGGTGAGTTAGTATCCCTGAGGGAACCCTCAACCAATGAGAAATAGGAGTCAGCATAAATGCTTCAGCCTCTCCATCCTGTAGTGGGATGATTCTGAGGGATGTTCCATATGGTTTATCAAAGGATTCCCAGCAGAGCTGAGCCTCAGTTGCCCAAAGCTGTGACCCATTCATTAATGAGCTCATTTATTGGTTTTTGTCCTTTCCCTGTCTCACTATCGTCAAGTCGCTTAATTTTCTTAAGCCTGTGATATTAGGATCACATCTTCATCATAGGGTTGTTATGAGGATTAAACGAGCTGCTATTTATTTATTCAGCAGGAACATGGTGGTGGTTAAATTATTGATCCCTTCTTTTCAGCTTTTAGGCTCCATCCCTGCAGTTCCGGTTCCTCCACTAGGTGGCAGAATATCAACATTCATCGTCCATGGAAGGCATGCCTCTTAGAAAGAGTACGTAAAATAAGTAAATGAGAGACCCGGAGGGACTATGGTCAGTGTGACATGAGAAGGGCAAGCCTATGATTAAAACCCAATCCAAATAAAGAAAGCAGTGCCCTGAAATTCCAGCCTCAGTCAGATCGGTGTCTGATTCAAGGCTTTGAAAGGTAGAGACTTGGATGAATTCCCAAAGCAACATGGGGAACCTGTATGAGAGAAGCAGGTGGAGTCTGTTTGCAAGAAATTACTGGGTGCTACTTTCCCATGCCTGGGGTAATCCTAAGTCATGGGAGATGACTAGGAGGCGGAGGAATGGCAAGGAGCCAAGGAAAAACCAAACAATCACCTGAACAAAGTAGATCCTGATAAGAGTCAGCATGATCCTCTGGTCAGCTTTGGGACAAAATCTGTCAGGATTGTTTGGTATTCCTTTTGGTAAGATGTTTGCATCATTGGACAAACCATACCAGCTGAGTATTAATCAATTCTCTGGTTAAAGGATGGGGAGAATGGGGCATTTATCCACGGGCTTCAATCCCTCATTGGTGGAGGGCTTACCCTGGGGCATTAACTCCACCATACTTGTAAGGAGTTAAGATGCAGGCATTTGAAGTAGGAAGCTATTGGCATGATAGAAACTGTCTGCTGTATCTGCTGAGGCGCTCAGGTGGGCAAAAGAGTTATGGCACGGGGGCATCAACAATGACTGCTGCAGCAGTGCCTCTAGACTCTAGTGTACAGAAGATCCCCTGGGGATCTTGTTAAAGTGCCGATTCTGATTCTGTAGGTCTTGGGTGGTGCCTGAGATTCTAAATTTTTAACAGGCTCCTAGATGATGTTGACGCTGCTGGTCCACAGATCACATTTTGAGAAGAAAAGCATACACTATTCTTTAAACCAGTCCTGCTATTTCTTTCATCATCCCACATCATTATTAACCCCAAACAACATTGGAGTCACCAGAGTCCCTGAGCTTTGGTCTTTCCCTCTCTGGACCTCAATGTCTTCACATTCAAAATGGGGGGCTTGGACTAGATAAGCTAACTGGGCTGGTCGACGGGGCAAGGAGTGAAGGGAGGAGTTTTTAAAATAGTATTTCAATATTTAGAAAACATTTTGGGTCTTTAATAAATAAAACTACAAAAAAGCAAAGTAGGAACAAATCTTCTGGGCTGGCCAAGAACCACAGATGAAAACTCCATATTCCTAAAATATTCACATCTCCTGGGAGTGGGGAAAAATATTGTAGTTTCCTGAAGGGTGGCCTAGAGATTTTCATTTTTTTTTTTTTTAAAGATTTTATTTTTTCCATTTTTCTCCCCAAAGCCCCCCGGTACATAGTTGTATATTCTTTGTTGTGGGTCCTTCTAGTTGTGGCATGTGGGACGCTGCCTCAGCGTGGTCTGACGAGCAGTGCCATGTCCGCGCCCAGGATTCGAACCAACGAAACACTGGGCCGCCTGCAGCGGAGCGTGCGAACTTAACCACTCGGCCACGGGGCCAGCCCCTAGAGATTTTCATTTTTATATAAAGGGGGGTATTGGTTCTAAAATGTTGAGAAAGACTGGACTTGATGATCTGTGAGATTTCATCCAGGTCTAATATCTTTCCACTGAATTTTATATAAATCTATTATTTCAAATTGCTGATTTATGTCTGTCTTCCATACTAGCCTGGAAGCTTCTCTAGCCAGGGATTCATCTCTATCTCTATCACCCACTCTAGTGCCTGGCACACAGTAGATGCTTAATAAATCCTTGAATGTATGAATGAATCTATGGATTCCTTCCAGGTCTAAAAAAATTGTGACACAATGAGGTTGAGCCAAACATTGACTTTCTGGAAAGAATTTTTAAAGATATTTTTTGACCTATATGATACTAACTCCTTTAGAGTTTTGTTGTAACAGAATTCTAGCCACATACAACCCCATGTCCAGTATCTGATTACCTATTAATTAATGTGATCTGCTACAGAGCAAATACCGTTTAGTGAGATCCCAGTGACGATTCTTTGGCTAGAGAATCATTTTTAAATGGTGCTTTGGAGTAAGAAACATCTGCCCTGGTTTGCTGTGGAAGAGGAGTCTGTGGAGTGCATTTGGATGGGCTCTGCCTGATTGAGCTTGCCAGGGAGGGGCGGAGCCACCACTAATTACATGTCTTGCATATGGGTTGGAAATAGATACGCAGAGCAAATGCTCTGGCCCACAAAGCCTCAAAAAGCGATGAAAGCAACGTAGACTTCAAGTTCATTTTCAAGATTCCCAGCATTGCAGAGCAGAGCCAGCCATACAATTTTTCCTCTTTTTCACGTGGCACTTTAAGACACAGAAGAATGAACCAACAGAGGATCTGGAAATCTACTTGCAAATTCAGAACAAAACAACCCCACAGTGGCAAAAAGGATATAGAAAGTAACAATGTTAACATGTGATTTTCACAGGAGGTATTAACTAGTAACTAGGGCCCTTGATGTCCTTGAAATAGGTCAGCACCATTGCTTGATTTATACAAACTTGATTGCACTCGGTTAAAAATTGCTCTTCTCCAGGTAGGTCTTAGTTACACAAAGCACAAAGAGACCTTCCTAAAAGGGAGGAAAGTAGTGGAAACAGCGGGCAAAATGAGAGGCCCAAATGAGCAATGAGTGGGAGCGGTGAGAAGCCCTGCCCCGAGGTTCAAAAGATGAATTCTATAATTATAGGACGGGGAGGCCATCTTAGCAGCAGCTCATTAAGATAAAATCTAGTAGAGTTTGGGCAATAGCAAGCTCAAGAAAAACCATCAGTGGGATGCAGGTGCCCAGTGGCTAAATATCTGTGGCAGAAGTAGTTGGACTACACTTCCAACCTCCCTTGCAGTTAGGCGTGGCCATATGACTGAGTTCTACCCAAGAGAATGTGAGGTTCTCTGTTTCCAGGTCTGGCCTATAAATACTGCCTACACATGATCCTTCATGTTCTTTTCCCTTCTAGCTTGATACAGATAAAAAGAGTGACTTCGGAAGCTACGTGTTGAATATAGCAGAGCCACAAGATGGAAGAGGCATGGGTCACCACTGCTTGGAGAGCTACCTGTCAATCAGGACGTTATGTGAGTGAGAAATAAACCTTTACTGTGTAAAGGCATTGAGATATTGGGGTTTATCTATTACAGTAGCTTTCATTAATTAAATTAATTAAATACATAGTCTTTGGTTATATTAATAGAGGGATTGTAAGAATAACAAAGGAGGGTGCAGTTTTACTGTTCTTTCCTGAACATTACCCTGTAGGAGGGATTTTGTCAAACTGCAACATGTACATAAATGCAAGATAGGAGTGATGAGGAGGTGGGAAATTATATATTGCAGAGAATAAAAGCAAGAGGGTGCAGCCTAAAGAAGAGAAAACTTTGGTGTGCAGTAAGAATACACAATATCTGTCTTTAAAGTTTTGAAAGTATGTCACAAGGAAGGTTTAGACTTCTGCCGTGGAGTCCCAGAGAGCAGAGCTAGGAGCAAGTTTTGGGTTCAATATAAAGATGAACTCTCTAGTCATTAGCACTGCCCCAAAGTGGAATGGCCTTTCTTGCCAGGTAAAGCCTTCTCCATCTTTAGCGGATGCTGTTGATTGACCACTCAGTATCCATTTCCCCCTCTTCTTGACGACAGAACCCCAATTTTGTTGAAGTATCATCTTCATGTGACTATGGGAGAGGGACCCCATTCCCAGCTCCAGGGATGGACCCTGATTAGTCCAAGCCATTCAGCACATGGCATTCTCTTAGTAGCTCTTACTGGTTCAGAGGTTGGTACATACCCTAAGCTGGCCCCATCAGACTTAAAGGAAGCTCTTGTCTTTCCTGGTTGGGGGAGAGATTTTCCCTCTCTCATGCTGGGTTTGCATCAGGATTCATTAGACTTGACGCTCACTGGCAGCCATCTTGTGGCCATGAGGGAAACCAGTTTTAAGATGAAGCCAGCACTGAGGATGGCAGAGCAGAGAAATGGAAAGAACCTGTTCATTAAGCTGCTGATCATCCTACACCTGAAGGCTCCTCTACCTCTGGATTTCACTTTGGTTTGTGGTTTTCTATTATGTCTAGCTTAAAATATTGTAGTTGATACACTGCTCCTGAGGAGGTTTGCAAATATAGGTTGAATATCACTTTGTCATCAGGGATGCCAGAGGGAAATTCTAGCCTAGGCAGCAGGTAGACCTCTCAGGGTACTATCTGTTCCTGAGAGTTATAAACTCTGGTGAGGAGGTACAGCCAACTTCATTTAAATTAAAATATAGGCTTCCTTAAAAGTGTCTGGAAATATATTTTGTAACAGATTTATGCTGGCTTTTGGCTGTCACACATCTTACCCACCCCCTTCCTGTTGGTCCCCATCTCTCTCTGTGGGAGGTCTCCCATAACAGAGACAACTTTTTGTCCATAGAAGATTTGGACTCCATCTTGCAGAGTGTAGAATCATTGGAAGCATCTGCCTATCAGGAAGTATATTTCCCATGCCTTCTTACATGTAATTGAGGCCACAAACCTGGTTATCACCAATGGAATGGGAGCAGTAGTGATGTACGTCATGTCTGGGTCAAGAAGCTTAAGCAGTGTGTGTACCTTCGTTGTCTTTATCCATCCTCTAACTGAATGCAAAGGACTCCAGGGCCCAAGAGGAGGGTGGAGCCACAATATGGAAGGAGCCTGGGTCATGGATAATCCTGTGGAAGGTTGACTGCCAACCAGGAATATCTGTGTTGGACATTTACATGCCTGAGGAATACACTTCTGTTGTGTTAAGCCATTAAACCTTGGGGTTTGTTTGTTAGAGCAGTTTGTATTGCCCTAATACATCCCCATTGGGGATGGTCTTAGTAAGAGGGCAATAGCCATCTCAGCCTCCTGCTGATGCTCCCATTATAGCAATCAAAGGGATCCAGTTCCCCCTTCTATCTGCCTCCTGGTACAGCCAACGTTTACATACCCAATTAGACACTTGCTCTTGGGATACTGAATCTTAAACAAGGGGCACAAAGATGTAGGGAAAGTTCAGAATTAGATTTACAGCAGTGGTAGTGGAAACTTGAGGAAAATGCTGTGCCTGTAGCAGCTGGGCTTTGGCTATGGTTTCTACTACCTCAGTAGTACCCATGGGTCCTGGTGGTTGTCCCAAAACTTCTCTTCTAGCTTCTTATTGTTTCCACTGGCCCTTGATAGCCTGCAATTAATTCCCCCATTTGCTTAAGATAATCAGAGTTTTTTCTCTTGCTTGCAATCATGTGGCAGGTTTTAATTTTCTTCATAGAAGAGGCCCATATCAAACTCATGCATTTTATTTTGCTCTTTATAAGTAATTCTTTCCCTTACAAAATTCCCTATTTATCTTGGCATTTGACTCTGCTTTACTACCTTAGATTCATGATCTAATAGCAGCTGAGGTTGGCACCACTCAATTTCCTCCTTTCGTTGACTGCCTGTCCAGATAATCAAGCAGTTATTTATTTTTTCCTTTGTTGATGGTTTGGTCTCTCGCCTAGCTTTCAGCAATTATTGTCCTCATTTGCCTTGCCAGCAGATTGTCCTTACCTATACATTTTTGTGGCATTTCTACTTGTTAACCATTTCTAGAGTTCACTTGTGCCATCTAGTTAGAAATCTGTAACATTTTTCTGGTGGGGGAAGGGCATAGCTGGTGGAGAAAGCACTGGATTCCTTGTCTCAGAGACCTGCTTCTGTTACTTACAAGATATGTGACCTTGGCCAAATCATTGAACTTGTCTCTCCCTGTGACTTGTTTTGTTAAATGATTAGAATGAGAGAATACATGAAAATCTCAGGGTCATTTACAATAATAGCAGTTAGTTAAAGGCCACATGGCTAGAGAATACAGTTGGAGGGAAGGCAGGAAAGTATGAAGGTAGGAAATCCACAACCTCCCCTGGGAAGTCGAGCTATGAGAGCTACGAGTCAGAGAGGGCCTAGTCCTTAGTGCATGCAGACTGCCATCAGCTGATGGGGACCACTCGATTACTTTTTCTTTTTCAGCCAGCCTTATACTTTTGGTTTGCCCTCAAATACAGTCCTTGAAGATAATCCAAACAGACCAGTGGCCCTGCTTCCACATTTTGTCCAGTCCTCACACATCGTGAACACAAAACAAATCCGACACCCCACAGCAACCTTTTACATTACTCAATTTCCCAGTGAACATTCTTCCACATCTCTGATCAGCCATTTGTATGTGCAACTGAACTGCATTAGAAACACCTCCTCCACTTCCCAAGGACTGTAATGGGGACCAGACTTGGTGACCTCCAACACTGGGCCTCAGTTTCCTCATCTGTAAAATGGGGTGGCTCAACTGATACTCCCAGAGTCCCCTTTCCAGTCCCAGCCTGCTCTAATGCTGGAAGGTGATCTTGTGACCTCTACCCTGAATGTCTGCTTAGATTCTGGATGGAGTTAGCTTTTCTCCCCAAAAGCAAAAATACTTTTGCCTGGAGTTTTTCTCTTGTTGCAAACTGCCCTCTCCCTCCACTGGGGTGAAGCTTGTTGTCATGGTAACCTGCAGCCAAAGGCTCTTATGTCAGCACTAAATCCAGCCAAATGGACTCACATACGTGGCTACAGAAGGTCAGCACAAAGTATTTCTCCAAACCTGATGATTCACTAATAGGAAACAAAATATTTAGCCTCTGATAACTTCACAAATTTTCCCCTTTTTTCTTAGAGGTCCCTTGACAAAATAAGAGAGGACTGGGGCCAATTTTGTCCAATTTGCTAGTCTTTTGTAACATTCTTACAGATAGATACATTTGTCTTAGACCATCTTTAGACTTGGAAAAAAATTATCTTCTCTTCTAAAACATATTCTGTGAGTGCTTGAACTTGAGCCGAGACAAAAAAGGCAGGGAACACAAGCTTAAATAACTAATAATATTCAGATAATAATAATCAAATATTATTTGATAACACTCTAATAAATATGCTGAGCAATATCCCCTCCTAACACACCTACATACACACAACTACATGCACACACCCTTAGCTACCTTCCCATATAATTAGATGAAACGTGAAGAAAAGAGTAATGTCCCGACAGAGTTTGGAAAATGCTGGACAAAGTCTGCCTTTTTGATTACTCCACAGAGGTCCAAGGCCAAGTAGAAGGGCAGTTGGTTAAGGACAATGTAGTACCATGGGGAGGTGGAAGGTTATTGGAGTGCCTGGAACAGGCAGATTCATTTCAACTGGAGCCCTCAAAAAGAAGGAGGTTTAGAATGAAGGAATCCCAGCTCTTTAGGTGCCACCGTGAAACATTAAGAGCATCCAGGGCTCCCAGGATGCAGGCAAGCTCTTGGTCTGAGGCTTGGAATAAAAGGCATGTTGCCAACTGAGACAAAGCGGGAAGGATCCACGCACACAAGAGACTGTGGCTGGGCTGTCAGACTGTATTCGTGTCTGCCTGAGCTGTTTTGAAAAGATCCTTCTTTCCTGAATCACTAAGACCCCCCACCCCAGACAATAGAGGGATGGAGTGGTGACGCTCCCTATGCTAAGCAACAGATTGGAGACGCGGGTGTGGGAACTTTCATCTTGGCTCTGTTACTGATAACTGCCACTGAACTCAACCCTAACGGCCTCCACTTCCTCAGCTACTAGGGTAGAATGATAGAGTCTGGGCCATCCCATGGAGATGGTCCAAGATAATAAGTCACTACTGCAACTCACCCTCTCCCTGCCCCATCCAAGCCACCATCATCTCTCACTGGGGTTTTATCAGTTGCCTTCCAGTTGGTCTGCTTGCTTCCACTCCTACTTCCCTGGAGCTTATTGTTCACCCACACTGAAGCCAGAGTGATCCTCTCAAAACACAAGTTAAATTGTGTCACTCTCCTGCTCAAAACCTTCTGATGGTTTCCCAATATTCTTACTATGACCTACAAGGCCCTACACAATCTGCCCACTCCCCTTACTTCTCTAACCTCATCTCCTATTACTCTTCCCCTCTCTTACTTCATTCCAGACATATTGGCTTCCTTGCTTGAACATGTCACTTCTTTTCACACCTCGGAGCTTCTGTACTTGCTGTTCCCTCTGCCTGGAACGTCCTTCAGATCTTGTTGCATCACCTCCTTCAGATCTTTTCTCAGATAGCATCTTCCCAATGAGGCGTTCCCTGATCACCTTGTTTAAAATGGCGACTACTCTGTGTTGGTCAGCTATTGACATAATTAGACTGCATAATAAACCACTCCCAATGTCAGTGGCTTACAACAAGCATTTATTTCCACATTCATGGGCTCAACTGAAACCTGATTGCTCTGGGATGGGCTTAACTTGTTCACTTTGCTTTAGGCTGCAGGTTGCGTTCTATGTGTGCTTGTGTTGAGGCCCAAAATGAAGAGGCGGTGGCTACCCGGGGCGTGCTCTTCTTATGGTATATCATCAGAGTACAAGAACCAAGCCAAACAATATAATCAATTTAAGATCTCTGATTGCATCATATTCCACAAACATTCTGTTGGGCAAAGGAAATCACATGACCAAGCCCAACATTAATGAATTAGGGAAGTATACTTTGCCCAGATTGGGAGGGGGAAGAGAGAATATTTGCTGAACAATCATCCACACTATCACACACACACACATACACATACACACACACACACCCCCACTCCTGCTTGTACTCCTTATCTCTTAGGTCTTATCATCACCTTACATATGACGTATCTTACTTATCTATTTTGTTTATTGTCTGTCTCACTGGCTAAAATGAAGGCTCTTTGAGAGCATGGAGTTTTGTTTGTTTTGTTTTGTTTACTGCTGTATCTTCAGTACCTTAAACAGTGCCTGGAACATAGTGGGTGCTGAATAAATACTTTTTGAGTGACAGAATAAATAAATCTACCTATTACTGTGAAGAGTCATTAAAGGAAGTTCAGAAATGAATTCTAGGATCTTGTAGCCTTCTGAATAGGGACATCTCTGCAAAAGTCTGGTCTTATCACTCTATCCACCACATCACTACCACTACTACCATCATCAACACTGCTACCATCACTCCCATGATCATCATCACTGTGACCATTACCATCAACATCACCATTACCATCATAATCTCCATCAATATCACCTCCACCACCACCACCAGCATTGTCACCACTACCATCATCACCATCATCAGTACTACCATTACTATCACCATCCCTACCATATCACCATCAGCATCACCACTGTCTCTACCACACCATTTCTACCACATCATCACTGTCACCATCACTCTTAAGTTAAAAAGCTAAAAGAGAGTTGCATGCCATGTTCCCCAGGAAGCAAACTGATGGAGAGATTCATTTTCAGAGAGTTTATTAGGGGTGCTCTTAAGATCAACACCTGTGAAAGAAGAGAAAGTAGCAGGACCATCACCATCATCACCTCTACTGAATCACTGTTATCACTACCATCACCATCACCACTTTTAACTACCACATACCACTACCAACACCATCACCACCATCACCATATCACCATCACCACGTCCATTACCATCCCATGTCGACCACCATCACCCTCATCACTCTCATCTCCATCATCACCATCACTATCACCATTATCTTCATTAGATGATGATGATTGACAGTAATACTGATTGCACACAGCTCTCAACAAATGAATTGCAGTACAGGAAGCAGAAGGAATGATCATTTTGTCCCAGAAGGCTAGTTACAATGAAAAAAACCCTCAGTCTGAGAAAATTATTTCTCTTCAGAGCCCCAGAGTAAATCTATAGCAATGATACAATCAATATTTACTATAGCTTCAGAAATACTATGCGCTCTTTTGGAGGTCTACAGAAATTATCAAACCTAATTTCACCTCCAAAGTAGCACTGAAATTGTCTCTAGCTGTTCTTCCACTTATCCTTTTGGAGAGAAAAAAGGTTGTTTACTAAGTCGTTTCTTTCACCACTTACTTACATGTCCATTACTTCTTGTTGCATAATAGTAGACCCCGTGACTTCTTGATTAATCTTTTCCATCCCGAAACAAAATCTTTTTCTGAATTGCTGCTGCTTCTCTAGTTCTTTGTAAACACTGCCTGACAAAAAATGTGTGGGTGCTGGAAGGTCCCCAAATACCAGGGGTAAGATTAAAGTCTATCAAATCTCCACTCAGATCAATTCTCTCTGCTTACAGAGCAAGGCAGTATAGTCTTTCTTCCGCCTCTACTTGTTTTTCCAAGCAGTCCTCTTCAAGGCCAGATTTCACCTTAATTTTATCTGGCCTGTGACTCTGAAATGATTTGCTAAAGCTACTTTATTTATCTATTTTTGCTGAAGGCATCAAATGTATTGATTTGAAATATGAAAATTCTCAAGATATCCTACCAAAAGATCTTCCTCATAAAATATCATGCCATAGGTTGGGGAAGAGTCTGTTGGGGATGATGTGAAGAAGGGGAATTTAATTCTTAAAAGCAGTTTTTTTTAAGGGAAGAAATTACCACTGTTTGGCTTTAGTCCCAAACCTGCTATTATGATGAAACACCAAAAGTACAGTTTATCATATCCTGATGGCAACGCATCTGATTTTGATTCTATCAAATACAAAGAAAAAACTGTATTGCTGGGGAGGGGGATGATTGAAAGAGGAATGTTAGAGTCTCCTGAGAAGACTTTCTTTTTTGTGGGCATGAGAGAATGTTCCACAGCAGAGAGAAAAATAGATGAAAAGGCCTATATTGCAAGTAAAGAAACATTTGCACAGTGATGCCCACACAATTGTGTGACTGAGGTCCAGCACCTGTGGTGTTCATCTTATGCAACAAGATGGTGGATAGCTCCAGGGCGGAAGTGAAGGGACTCAGTTGCCCTATCTGTCAACTCAAAACCAGTCAGGTCAAATCTGTGGTTGATTGTTCCCATTATTTCTTATTTCTGTAAATGATTCTCATCTCTGGTTGCTTTGGAGCTGGACTAGCCTGGGAAAAGTCCAGGCTGAGCCCCGCTGAGGGGCAGTGGGAGCCATCTCCTCCTCTGGAAGCCAAAAGCCATCCCCAGCTGAAAGGAGTTCCAGGTGATGGAAAACCCAAGCTTCAGCAACTCTGCAAATGAAAATGGGAGATCAGCTGGTCTGTGCCAAGGGTGCCTCTGCTGAGCTGAGGATTTTGCTGTGTGAGGCAGGCCAGCCTCTCAGCAGGGAGGCTGGGATTTGAACTTGAGATGTGCTCAGTTAAAAGATATTGGAAGCAGGCACTTCCTGTAAAGGGATTCAGTTTCAACTAAATGGTATTACAGTTACTTTGGATCCAAAGAGGGAATTTTTGTCTGTTTGGATCGTAAGAGGATCTCTGAGTAGGGATGTGTAGATGTTTGTAAGGGAGTGGGAAGGAGGGGGACAGGGGAAGAGAGTAGTGTCTTGTGAGTGAGATGGTGGCCCTGTCTCCTTATCCTTCAGGCCTCTTTAGTGAAAACTGAGCTCAAAGTAGATCTGGGCTCCAATAGGTATTCAGTGTTGTATGGATCAGGCCTGAGAAGGGCACATCTTAAACAGAGGCTAGAGAGGGTTGCATGCTATGTTCCTCAGAAAGAAAACTGATGGAGAGATTCATTTGCAGAGCGTTTATTAGGGGTGCTCTTAAGATCAACACCTGTGAAAGAAGAGAAAGTAGCAGGACTAGGCAGGAGATAATTTGAGCTACAGTGCAGTCGCAACAAAGGCTTCTGTTGATCCTGTGGGGAGCTCTGGAGCTGGGATAACCTTGCAGAATTGTCTAGGGTGAGGGCCCAGGTCTTCATATCTCTGCATTGACCAGTTATTAGATGTGGGTAAAGGGGCAACCAGTAAAGGGGCACACCATTGCTGAGGCAGCTTTCTTCCATCAAGAGGAGAATGCTCGGCTGCCAACACTCCAGTCAGCTGGGGGAATGAGTATTTCAATCTTGAAGGGAGGACTGGAGAGGCACAACATGGCATCCACTATATTGAACTGGAAACAAAGCTAAAGAATTTTCTCTAGAAGGCAGCCAGCAAGAGATGACATACTAATATACTCTTTTTTAGTGTTAATTCTAGCCAATTCAAAAAATATTTGATTGTTTACTGTGGTCCAGGCTCTGGGGATACAGAGATAAATAAGACAAGATTCCTGCCTTGAGGGACCCATGGTCTGGTGGAAAGACAGATGTATCAGAAATTAACCAGCACTCAACATGACCATAGAGGCACTGAAGAGGTAGAATGTGGTGCAGAGGCCCCTATGTTCATCGCAGCATTATTCACAATAGCCAAGTCATGGAACCAACCTAAGTGCCCAGCAACTGATGATTGGATAAAGAAGATGTGGTATATATATACAATGGAATACTACTCAGCCATAAAAAAGGACAAAGTCATCCCATTCACAACAACATGGATAGACCTTGAGGGTATTATGTTGAGTGAAATAAGCCAGACAGAGAAAGACGAACTCTGTATGACTCCACTCATAGGTGGTAGTTAACATATGGACAAAGAGAACTGATCAGTGGTTGCCAGGGGAAAGGGGGGTGGGGGGAGGGCACTAGGGGTGAAGTGGTGTACCTACAACATGACTAATAATGATGTACAACTGTAATTTCACAAGGATGTTAACTTTCATAACCTTAATAAAAAAAGAAGAAGAAAAAAAAAAGAATGTGGTGCAGAGGGGGCTATCAGCTTAATTCATGTGTAATATTCCAAGTTTTGTGCAGTATTAGCCTACTGACCATACATCACAAAATAAACACATTATAATTTAGAAAAACAACCATTTCGTGAAGTTTCCTTTTTCCTATTTATTGTGGAGGAGAGGCTTTCTCCTGTTGAGTGGCAATGCAATTGTTGATGTTGTCAGACAAGCCAAATTATTTCCAAAAGCATTTGGACTTCCTTTTGGATAAGTAAATGTTGACTGAAATCTAAAAAAGAGGAGAGAGCAAGGGAGATGGATGACAATAAGAGGAGGAATAAAAACAAAACATGTCATAGCCACTTTAGTGGAGGTGGGACTAGGACTCACATTTTCTATCCTTTGTTCAGAGTTCTTTGTTTTCCTGTTTTAATCACTGGATATAATTTTCCCCACAGCAGCCTTCCTTACATTAATTGATATTCTCTTTGCTGGAGTACCCTCTCTATGCTTGGTTAGATGAAGCCTCCTGACCATGGACCTGATCCCCTCTGGGAAACCATCAACCTTGCTCCATTCTCTGGCTGCAGACTGCACTCTTAGTGGCATTCTTGCTGAGGTGTGCTACTGGTCCCATTGGAAAGCAAGATGAGAGAGTGACGATAGATCAGTGCAAACAGATTAACAAGACTAAGGTGAATATTCAAAATATCTATTGACTGGTGCAGCATGGCAACCAGCCAATCAGGCTGAAAAAAACCAGTACAGCCAAAGCTGTGCAAACAGGCTTAATACTAACCTGCTCAGGATTACTGAAAAATTGCAAGTGATTATCTTTTAAAAAATAATTTGTTTGTAAACAACATTTCTATTGTTGTTTTTATCATTGAATCACTTATTTTTCTACTTTATCGAACCACTAAGTTATAACATTGGCCAGAAATTAATCAAGGGTGAACTCCTAGAACAAGGATTAACATGTTTCAGCTGTGGGTGAGAGGTCTGGAGAAGATGTTAAAATTATTGATGGGACTTCCAATGAGCCTTCAACAGCTGCAAATCTGAAGCCTTTTTTCCTTTATTTCCTTGTTCCTTTGTCTCTATAAAACAAAACAATGTTCCTTGATTATATTTTACATTTGTCAAATGACACACCTATGTGTTAAAAAATAAGCTTATTTTTAATCTTGAATAAAGAAATAGAGAAAAATTGAGAATAATGTAATCAATGCCTGTGGTCTCACCTTCTAGAATTACAAATCCTAAGGTTTAGTCTTTTTTTTTTTTTTTTTTGCTTCAGATTTGAAGTAAAGTTGAAGTTTCCTCTTGCTAATTCCGTGCTTCTCTATCCATCCTGAGAGGCAACAAATACAGATTTCCTATGTCTCCTTCAGGCTCAGTGGTTCTCGGCCCTGGCTGCACATAAAGATCACCTGGGAATCTATTAGAAGCCCCTAGTGCCTGGGCTTCATGCCAGACAAATAAAATCAGGAAGAGGAAAAGGGTAGGAAGGGGGACTTCAAGCATCAATTAGTTATTTTTTTCAATATTTGCTACTTCAGTATGATTTTCCAGATTCTTAAGCATGTTTTTATGCATATTTTGAACCTCCTATTTAATGTAGATATGGATAGGTCTTAATTTTCCTTCTTGAAACTGGGGAGTGCTAGGTGACAAAGGGGAGGACTGTAACTTACCCTCTTTTAATGTAGCCTGCATCAGTGGTTTTTAAAGTTCCCCAGGTGATTCCACTGTGCAGCCAAGACTGAGAGCCAAACTACTGTCTAGCTCATGTTTATATATTTTTAGTACATGTGTATCTATCTATGAACAATGAATTTTGTTGCTTGTATGTGTGTATGTGTATATTTTAGAAGAATATGTAAATGAAGTCACAGTGTAACATTTTACACCTGGCTTTTTAACTTGACATTTTTTTTTTTAAAAATATATTGACATAATTTTAGACTTAAAGAGAAGTTTCAAAATGGTGTGAATTTCCCATATACCCTGAACCCAGCTTCCCCTATTGTTAACATCTTGTATAACCATAGTACAATATTGAAATCAGGAAATTAAAATTGATAAAATACTGTTAATTAATCTATAGGCCTTATTTGTATTTTTCCAGTTTTCCCATTGATGTCTTTTTCTGATCCAAGATCCTACATTACATTTAGTTGTCGTGTCTCCTTAGTCTCCTCCAATCTGTGGCAGTTCCTTAGTTTTTCTTTGCCTTTCATGACCTTTGCACTTTTGAAGAGTACTGGTCAGTTATTTTGTAGAATGTCCTTCCATTTAGATTTGTCTAACGTTTTCTCATTTTTTTAAATTGAGATTGTGCATTTTGGGCAAAAATTTCACAGAAATGATGTTGTGTCCATCTTAGGACATCATATCAGGGGTTCATGATGTCACTATGTCTTGTTACTAGTGATGTTAACCTTGATCACTTGGTTAAGGTGATGTCTGCAGAGTTTCTCCACTGTAAAGTTACGATTTTAACCCCTGTACTTTAAAAAGACTCTTGTGAGGATAGATAAGATGATATAAATATCTTGTTTCTCATAATACTTTTGCTCACTAATTTTATCATCCGTATTAGC
Source organism: Equus caballus (assembly GCF_041296265.1). Taxonomy (NCBI): domain Eukaryota; kingdom Metazoa; phylum Chordata; class Mammalia; order Perissodactyla; family Equidae; genus Equus; species Equus caballus. The sequence continues at coordinate 13,116,204 of NC_091715.1, forward strand.
CTGCTAGGACTGCCATAACAAAATACCACAAACTGGCTTAAACAACAGAAATTTATTTTCTTATAGTCCTAGAGGCTGGAAGTTTGAGATCAAGGTGCCAGAAGGGTTGGTTTATCCTGAGGCCTCTCTCCTTGGCTTGCAGATGGCCACCTTCTCACTGTGTCCTCACATGGCCTTTCCTCTATGCATGAGCATCCCTGGTGTCTCTTCTTCTTTCGTAAGGACACCAGTCCTATGGGATTAGAGCCCCAGCCTTATGACTTCATTTACCCTTAACTCCTTAAAGGCTTTCTCTCCAAATACAGTCACAATGGGGTTAGGGCTTAAACATATTAATTTTAGGCAGACACAGTTCAGTCCATAACATCATCTATCAATGATTCTTGCCTGCAAAAACTATTACTGTGCTCTTTGCCATATGATGTTTTTCAATTTCCCTCATTTCTTCTACATTTGTTTGTTCGTTTGTTTTGCCGAGAAAGATTAGTCCTGGGCTAACATCTGTTGCCAATCTTCCTCTTTTATTTTTTCTTTCACTTGAGGAAGATCAGCCCTGAGCTAACATCTGTACCAATCCTCCTCCACTTTATAGGTGGGTCACCACCACAGCATGACTGATGAGTGGTGTAGGTTTGTGCCTGGGATCTGAACCCACAAAATCAGGCAACTGAAGTGGATCATGCCTAACTTAACCGCTATGCCATGGGGCTGACCCTTCTTCTACATTTAATTGGAATTCTACTGTAAGGAATATCTACTCTTTAACCTACTTATTTATTTATATCAGTACAGATATTTTTTCCTATGGGTTATAATCCATTACTATCATTATTTTATTGTTCAAATTGCCCCAGATTTGACCACTTGGAGCTCCTTTGATTTGGTTCTGTGTCCTTTCAACACGCCTCATCATTTTTGGAGCATTTCCTTACTTTCTGGCACCACAAGATGTGCCAGGCTTATCTTATATTTTCCCTGCCCCAACCCTGAAATCACCATTTCTCTAAGGAGCCCTGGTTCCTTTTATTGGAGAATGGTATTTAGAAACCAAGATGTGGGTGCTAGGTGTGCTCGTTGTTCCTGGGGTGTCATTACTTCCTCATGCTCTCAGTAAACAGAGCTAGGGAATATATGCATGTATGCTCACACATATATAACACACCCCTATGTTTATTTCTCTCTTTCTCTGTATGTACATATGTTAAAAATCAAGAGTTTATACTGATACTTCCTTCAGTCCAACACTACTGGGTTTATTCTAGCCTTCCTCTTTCCTTTATTTATAATTCCTTTTCCAATCAGTGAGAAACCTGGTTCTCATTATCCATGATAAATTTATATATTTGCTCAGTCCTAGTAGATGCATAAAGTTGTTTCAGAATTGCTAAACTAAACCCCTGTGACAAACAATTTACTAACTAGAGAATAATGTACAGTTCTTTATGTCTTTAACCTTATAGTATACAAACTACTGTTTAACAAATTTACTTAGGTTAGTTATTTTCCCTTCAGTGTGTTTATATTGTTCACTTGTAATACAGTTAGGCTCATTTGTTCCTGATCGTGTACCATCTCGAGCTCTCTTTACAACTTGGTTTTGATCATTATTATTATTTTTAGCATAATCAAAGCATTAACACAGTTCTAAAAGCCAGAACTAAACAAAAATGTATGCTCATAAGAATGTCATTTCCCTCTCCTCTCTACTATGTTCCCATTCCCCCATTTTTCCCACTCCATTCTCACTCATCCCCTATGTTACCCAATATCCTCAGTTTCTAGTTTATCCTTTCTATATTTCTTTTGCACAATTGAGCAGATACATGTATCTTTTCTTATACCACCTTTCTCACATGAAGGGGAACATATTATGGGTGCTCTTTTGCACTGTCCTTTTTTTCACTTACAATTGTGTCTTGGAATTCACTCCATATCAGTTCATAGATATGTTCCTTATTCCTTTTTTTACATCTTCATACAGTATTCCATTGTGTAGATGCTCCATTTATTTATTCAACCACTCTCTCATGTATCAGCATTTAGATTATGTCCTATATTTTTCAATTACAAATGATGCCACAATAAATAATCTTGTGCATATGTATTTTTGTATTGTTGGATATATTTCCCAGAAGAGATACTGCTGGGTCAAAAGATAACCTGCATACATAATTCTGTACATATTGCTAAACTTCCCTCTAGAAGGGTTGTACCAGTTTGCATTTTATATGAGGGTGCCTGTTTCCTCACAGCCTTGCCAACATAATTTGTTGTCATATTTTTGAGATTTTACCAACCTGGTAGGTGAGAGATGGTATCTTAGTGTTACTTTATTTTGTGTTTCTCTAATTATGAATGAGTTTGAACATTTTTCTTATGTGTAAGGGCCATTTTTATAACTTCTTTGTGAATTATCTGTTCATGTCTTTTTCCAATTTTTCCATCAGGTGTTTTTGTCTTTCAATTTTTTTTCAAAGATTTAAAAAAATGCTTATGGTGGTAAAAAAAAATATATATATATATATAACACAACACTTGCCATTTTATCCATTTTTAAGTGTACAATTCAGTGGCATTAAGTACATTCACAATGTTGTGCAACCATCACCACTATCTATTTCCAGAACTTTTCCATCACCCCAAACAGAAACTCTATAACCATTAAGCAATCACTCTCCATTCCACCCGTCCCTCAGCTCCTTATCTTTTCATTTTTAAAAGTTATTTATATATTAGGACTATTAATGCTTTTATGGTATATTTCAGAATTTTCTTCTCCATTTGTCTGTTGTCTTTTAACCTTGTTTATAGTGTTTTTGGCCAAGCAAAAATTTATTTTTAAGTAATCAGATTTGTCAACCTTTTCTTTTATTGCCTCTAGATTTAGAGGCATAGTTAAAAAATCTTTCCCTACGGCCAGATTGTAGAGGAATTTACTTATGTTTTCTTCTAGCACTTGTATGTTTCTTTTTTTTTTTTACATTTAGATCTCTGACCCATTTGGAGTTTATGCTTGTGGATGGTGTGAGGCAGGAATCTAATTTGATCTTTTTCTTTGTGGCTAACCAATTGTCCCAATATTATTTATTAATAGTGTCTTCTTTCTCTGCTGGTTGGTAATACCACCTCATTCACATACCATGATCCTATAAATGCTTGGTTATGACTAAAATTGCATTGATTTTATATAAATATCACCAATTTATAACATAATTTTGAAAGAAGCAAATAGTTTTCTAGACTCAAAGAATTTTTGATTGAAAAGGGCTTCAGAAGTCATCTAGGTCAACCTTAAATAGCTCCTCACCATTTTCAAGAAATTCCTCACCTTAGCCCAAGAAATTCCTCATGATCTGATCTGTGCCTGCTTCCCTAGCTTTTTGTCCTACCTCCTTCTTCCAGTGCCCTACACTGCATCCTACTGAACTTTCTGCCTTTTCTCCTCCCCATAATTCTATTTCATGCCCCCAGGCCCTCATATATGTTGTTCTGTCTGCCCAAAATGCCATTCCTTCTCCTTCTCTGAGTAGCTTAGCATTCAAATCTGTGTCACTTCATCTAGGAAGCCTTCCCCAACCTTTCCATCTGAGCCAGAACCTCCTCTCTTGGGCTCTTGCAGTACCCAGATATACTATAGTTATGGTCTCATTGCATCAGATTGTAATTGTGGGTTTATTTGTCTGTCTCCCCCACTAGAATATGAGTCCATTGAGGCTAAGGGCTTTGTATCTCTAGATACAAAGTAAGCTTGGTAAATACACAGCAGTGCATCTAGGCTTGGATTGAATTCTTCAAATAACAAACAGTTTGCTGCTCTAAAAGGCAAACTGTTTTATTTTTACATTATTCGAAAGTTCTTCCTCACAGCAAGCTGAACTCTGCCTTCCTGTAATTTCTACCCACTTGTCCTTGTTGTGCCCTCAGGAATGAAATCTCTTATTAGAGGGCAGGGATCTGCTCCCTGAGCTGGGCCTTGGCCAGGAACGCAGCTATAACTAGTGCCTCTTCTTGAAACAATTCAGCCCTGCTTGTTTTGAGTATGAATTCTTCCTTTCAATGAATATTTGATTTAAGGTAAGAAAAATCTGAGTTTCCCATAAAGTATTTCAGTCTGTTGTGCTATTTTAATGTGTTCACACAAGCTGCTTCCCTGAAAGCCTTCTGCTAACTTAATTCAAACAAAGTACTCACATTCAGCATATTATTTGTCACTTCAGTGATGACGGTTGCCCTTTCTCTCCATCTTTTCACGGGGACTCAGTGGATTTAACTGGATTCTTTGTTCTCTGTCCTTTTGGGCATTCTGTGGTGCTGACTTGCTAGCAGTTCTCTGCACTGTCATGTTGCTGCTCAGTGTCCCCGGCCTTTGACTTCAGAGACCTGGTCTAGGTCTGCCTGTGAGTTCTGGCGCCACATCTACAAAGTTCCATGGAAATGCCACACCCTACCACAGGCTAGCGTTTCTCAAAGGACCATCTGAATTAGAATCTCCCAGTGAGTTTGTTAAAAACGCAGATTCCTGAACCTATCCTCCTGATCTTTCAGATCAAACAAAATCTCTGAGGATGAGGCCCTTTAGTGTGCTTTTGAAACTAAACCCTCTCTGCCTGATCTCATATAAGCTAAAGAGAAGAACCACTGTCCTAGATTTCAGCCAAATAATCACTGTATACACCATTACTCATCTGTTCTGGATATTCATTTGAGTCTAAGCAGATTCACACCTCTATCAATGTCCTGTCTACTCCTTTTCCTTTCTCCCTCAGATATAAGCTTGGTGAGGGCAGGGATTTTTTCCACTTCATTCCCAGTCCCCATCACAGTATATGGCATATAGTAGGTGCTCAGTAAGTAGCTGTTGAAGGAAAGCACAAAGAACGAACATTTCTTTGTCCCTTCCACTGCACTGATCCTTGTAACACTGGGGAGAGGCTATGGTGTAAATGAAGTGAGAGGCATGGGAATCAAAGAAGAACACTGAAAAGCATAGGAGCATGCAGCCTGTGGTGGACCAAGAGCACGACAGAAAGCTGTGGATGAAGGCAGCTCCCTCATTAGTGAGAAGTTATGTGGGTGCAAAGTCTTCAGGCCAGTCTCTGTGACTGTGACAGACTTGGCAGCTGGAGCCTGAAGAGACAGGGACACCAATATGAATTTCTCCCTCCACACCAGCCTCAAAGCCTATGGAGTTTGGGGAATGAGGGGAGGGCAAGGAATGGCAAAGGCTTGCATTATTGTGTCTCTACACAGTAACTCATCATTCAAATAAATTAAAGCCTCAAGGAATATTAATAATAATGATGATTACAACTACCTTGAGAAGATAGTATGTAGAGTTGCTGTGAATCAGACAGTCTAGGTTCACATTCCAACTCTTACTAGCTTGATTTCTCTTTTTATAAAAAAAAAAAGATTGGCACCTGGGCTAACAACTGTTGCCAATCTTTTTTTTTTTTCTGCTTTATCTCCCCAACCCCCCCATACATAGTTGTATATCTTAGTTGCAGGTCCTTCTAGTTGTGGGATGTGGGACACCACCTTAACGTGGCCTGACGAGCGGTGCCATGTCCATGCCCAGGATCCAAACCCCGGGCTGCCGCAGCGGAGCGTACGAACTTAACCACTCGGCCACGGAGCCGGCCCCAGCTTAATTTCTCTTTACCTTAGTTTCTTCATTGCTAAATGGAGATAATTTAATTATATACTCCTGTGTGCTAGTTAAGATAGTGCTAACTTTCATAACAGAGACATCCTCATACTTCAGTGGCTTAGCACAATTAAAGTTTATTATTTGATCATGTAAAGCCTAAATGAATGTTCTTGTTTGATGCGTGGCTCTCCTCCATGTGGTGACTCAGGGATCCAGATTCTTTTTATATTGTAGCTCCACATCCTCTAAGGCCTTAGAGCCTTCTGCTAGAACCTCTGCATCCAGTCAACAGACAGGAAGAAAAAGTGAGAAGGCATACCAGCTCCTAAACCTCTTTGGCATGAAAATGACATATGTCACTTTCTACTCGCATTTCACTGGGGAGAACTACTCACATGGCCAATCTAGGAGCAAGGGAGTATGGGAAATATAAGTCTAGCTGTGTACTCAAGAATAAAAGTATATAATTTATTGCTGTATTACAAGCCATCACAAAACTTTAGTGGTTTAAAACAACAATCTTTTATTTAGTTCACAATTCCGGGAGGTGGCAATTTGGCCTGGGATTAGCTCGGCAGTTATGCTAGTCTAAATCAGGCTTACCTGATCAGCTGACTGGGCTCACTGGGCAGAGTCCCAAGAGCAAGAGCAGAAGTCTGCAAAGTCTGTTGAGACCGAGGCTCACACGGTGTGGTTTCTGTCACATTATATTGGCTAATACTCAGAATCAAGGAGTGGAGATATAGAAGCTGCAAAGAATTGTGGTCATTTTTGCAACCTATCACAAAAAAGAAATATACTTCGTTGAACAGATTGCCTGTAAGATGCTTAACAGAGTACCTGACATCATAATGTGTCAAATAAACTTATCTCTCATTATGATTATTATCATTTATTGAACACTTGCTAAGTGACAGGCTCTGTCCTATGTAATTTACATATGTTATCTTATTTAATCACCACAACTATCCCAGTTTACAGATGAGGGAACTGAGGCTCAAAGAGATGAAGAAAACTGTTGACAGTCATTCAACTAGTAAGCAATGGTGCCCAAGATTGTTCTCCATCCTGCCTTTCTTAGCCTTCCACCCTACAATGATGGAGAAACTAAACTTGAATCTGGGATGATGTTAAACATTTAGGAAAACCTGGGAAATGATATGAAAAGAAAGACCCTGGCTTTTTAACCTGAAATGTGAGGGTGAGTTCCAGAGTCAGTTTTGGCAGATGACCCTTAAGTTGCCCACAGCTCATCTCAAGGACAAAGCAATGATGATTATTGTGACTCACTCGCTGTCATGTGGTGCCTGGTTCCTTCCCTTATCACAGAGAGTTGGGAAATTCCTTCCTGACTGAAAAGTCCATATTAGTGTTAGAGATCTTGAGTAAGGGGAAGGAGGTAGAAGGGAAGCAGGTGGAAGATAGAAATTTAGCCTCAGAATAGAAAATACCAGAGCAGAGGAAGAGTTTGAAATGCCCTTGGCCAGATAGTCCCAATCTCTTCTGGGAATGAAGACACTGATAAGATAGCACTATATTGATCCTAGAGACAAAATTTGGCAAGCATATGACTTAGCAGACATTTTTCAGTTAACTGCACAGTGTCCCAGGAGTCTGCAGCCCATACATTGGGAACCAGAGGTCTAGTTGAGAAAAGTAGATAGGTTTAATTTTGAGAGCCAATTACGTTAATTTGGTAGTGGTTACTGGAAGCGCTGTGTTCAGATGGATTCTGAGGACATCTCTAGATGCTACTGGAAAGATGGCTGTGACTGAGTATTGGTATCTCTCACTGGCCTGGACAGAGAGGGTGGTATCATGCATGCTAAGTATTTGTGATTCAGTCATGTCTTCCTAAGAGGAAATTGCAGCACAGAAAGATGACATGATCTTTTCCACGTTACACAGTTAGTTAATAGCAGGAGCAGGTCTAGATCCTTGGTCTCCTGATTAGTGCCTTAGGCATGATGTATTTTTCAATTTTCTTTCCACATTTGCTCCTATTTTTTCTGAAGTCTGCTTCCATGCCAGATGGTAGTTTCCTTCCTTCATTTAAGAAAACAAAACTAAACAAAGTTTATTTGGGGATTTGCCTGGTGAATTTAATTGATTGTTGAGACAAGAGTTTCAATTCTGGTCTATTTCCACATCCATTCTCCTGTTATAACACATTCGTGCCCAAGCATTAGACTTTGAAATTAGAGGACTAGCTTATTGTTGAACTAAAATCTGGTGCAATTCAAGACGATCCAGTGAATGCCTTCCCCTTTTTTTCTCTCCTTCTTCCACCTCCAAGGCCCCTCACTCCCTTTCTATTCTAATACTTTTCAGGCAGCTGAGATTAATTAACTTCTACTTACTCATATGCACACTCATACACACAGCCCCGTGAAACTCATGGGTCCCATAAAACCTCATTACACTAGAGCTAGAAGGGACTCTGGCTTCATCCAGCCTATTTTCTGAGAAGACTAAAGCACAGAGAGGGAAGAGCTGGAAGTTTTCAGGGTTGCAAAGCTGGAAGCCAATTTTCCAGAATTCGCTTTGCCAAATGGCCAATTTGCTGAATGACCGACTCACGCCACTGTCTTGTTTTTGTGAAATCTTTTGTTTAGTTGATGGGTTTTCATTTTGTCTTCATTTTAAGGAATATTCAGTTTGCCTCTGCCCAAGCTCCCTCCTCCTGTAGCTGAGCCTGGGAAGAAGAGAAAGGGGAGAGTAGAGAGCATGAGAAGGCTGTAAAAAGAATATGAATAATTTTTATTAGCATATTCTCTATTAGTAATATACATAATAAAAATGCTACATATTCAGAATATTTTCTTGAATAAGACTCTATTAATGAAGGATACTAATAAAGAACATATTCTTATGACTCCTTTCCTCTTATGAATCAGAGTATGAATAGATTTTCCATATGCCCCTCAGTTTTCTCTCTCTCTCTGGTCCTCAGTCCTGGCTGCATTTCTTCTTTCAATTCCCTCAGAACGTCAAGCCCTTTCCTATGTCACAACCTTTGCACCTGCTGTCCTCTATGCCTTGAGTGCCCTACCGCCTTTTTGGCAACAACGTTTCCCTGACATCTTTTAAATCTCAGCTTAAATGTCCCCTCCTCAGTGAGGCTTTACCTGATCACCTAACTTCATTTCTTTATCACACATATTGGTTACTTTTGCCATATAACAAACCATCTCAAAATTTAGCAGCTTAACACAACCATTCATTTAACTCGTGATTCTACTAGACTCACCTGAGTTCACTCATGGGTCTGAACTCGGTAGGTTGGTTGGTCCCAGATGGCCTCATTCACACGTCTGGTGGTTGGCTGACTGTCACTTGGGGTGATGCCAGTAACAGGGCCATGTATCTCTCATCCTCCAGAAGGCGGCTAACTTAAGTTTGTTCACATGGCAGCTTAGAGTTCCAAGACTTTATTTATCCAAAAAGAAGTTCACATGGCAGCTCAGCCCTCTGTTTGGCCTGCCTTCCTCCTGCTCTGCTGGGTTTAAAGTATTAAGTCCCAGAAAGCATTCTGTGGAGGGGCCTCAGGCATTTCCCTCCACATTTCAGAGCAGGGAGTGGGGGTGGGGTCAGGAAAGAGCATGGGCCTAGAAGCTGAGCATGCGTGCTTAGGAGACCAAGGCCTAGTCTTGGTTCTTCCATTAATAATTTTCAGGCAAGTCATTTTGTGAACTTTGGTTTTCTCGTTGGTTGCTCTTCAAAAGTCCTTCCAGATGGTTCTGTGTCTGTCTCATGAGTTCATAGTAGATGCTCAACTAGAATTTGTTTCCCTATTCAGAACAGAGAAAGATATTAAATTATTTATATTCTTCCTGACTTCAAAGACAAGAAAATAGTTACTATTTCACTGATTTTCCTGCCCCCTAATAAGGATGAATGCTAAGGATGAGCTTTTGTATTTTGTGACCTGGATGTACAATAAGGATACAAATAGGGGAAGCCAAGAGAGACAAGATTAGAAGAAGGAAGAGACTGCAGAAGTAGAGCAAAGAGCAGAAAGGGGAGAGAGGCCCAAAAGGAGGAGTTATGAGTGTGTGTGAGTGTGTGTAGAGCATAAGAGCAAGAGAACGAATGAGAAACAACACACATACAGAGGATGACAGTTGCCATAGGAGTAAACTTTGGAGAGAAAAAAGATATTCTGAAGCAGTTTTGCTGAGTCATGTGCAATGTCAACACCTCCTCTGCTCTCCTCCCCAAGAAAATTTCAGGGAAAGCATCTATCATTCTACATCTTTTCAGAGTTGGATATATATTTTGATTTTTTTATTCATTAGTGTTTAAGATTAGCCTCATGGTGACCTCAAGACCAGAAGAGAATCTCCCAAAGAGGCCCTACGACATTTAGGTTGAATGAATGAAAGCATTAGTTAGAGTAAAAGGCTAAGGTGCTGTAACAAAGACTTAACACCACAGTAGCCTACAGAACCGAGAGGTTTATCGTCTTTAAAGTAACAGTTTAGAGATGCATGGTTCAGATTGGTGAAGCAGCTTTGTCCCACAGTCAATCAGAAACCCGAGTTCCTTCTTTTGTGTGGCTCTGCCATCCCCTAGGGTCTTGTTATCTGTGTGGGTGAAGCTAGATTGCAGTAAGTTCCAGGTGATAGGAAGGAGAAAGATAATATGGAGGAGACATGTCTACTGTCTTAATCCTAGTTCTGGAAGTGGCATACATTACTTTCTCTCATGTCCTACTGGCCAGAATTCAGTCACATGACCAAGCCTCATTACAAGTGAGACTGGGAAATGTAGTCAAGCTGTGTACCCAGTAAGAAAGGGAAAGTAGACTGTAATGGACAACTAGCAGCCTTCACCCCAAAGAGCAAACCCTCAATTCCCCAAGAGGCTGCTTGAGGGACTGTTCCATCCATGCTTTGAGGGAAGAACAATATTCTTCGGGCCTCAATGAGGGTTTTTTCTATTCTGGCCTCTCCTGCATCTGCCCTGTGTGTGTGTGTGCTTGCACGATGGTCTGATGGGTTTTGGGCAAGAAGGTCATTTACTAGTTCTTGGGCCCTTGCCTGGTACCAAGTTAAGCCAGAGCTGAATGTGTTTCAGGAGCTGAGTAAAGCAGAAGGGAAGTGAGCTGAAGGGCCCTGTTCCTTCCCCCACATGTTTGTCTCACAGTGGGGAGTTGAAACTGAAGTCTCAAATCTCTCTCTTTTCCTGGAAAATCCTCCCAACCCAGATGTGCCCTTCCCCACCTACCTCCATTACCCAACAATCTTTTCTCTCCCCTCCTCCCTCACAGACCCCAACAGTGTTGACTGGCTATGACAGTATATAATTGAACACAGAGCATTTTCCCTCCACTGTGATTAGTCAAACTTTACCCCATATGCAGTTGAATCACCCTTAAAAAGATGCAGCTAAGGTCTCCAGGCTACAAATTCCTCCTGAGGTGTTGAGTGGTATGTGCTTGGGTGTTCCTCCATGGTGACACCAATGCCAGTTCTATTAACTGAGCACTTCCTCTCCTCTCACTTTCTTACTCCCTCTCCCCCTCTCTTCTTTGATAACTTTGACACTGCCATTTTTCTTTACTTGAGGCCCACCATGACCTATGAGCCAAATCCACGCTGTCGACAGGTTCCCTGGAATGGTGTCCTATATTTGGCTTGTAACCAGACTCTGGGGGTGTCTATATGGCAGTCAATAGCTGATTAGGGCAACAGAGAATTTTCTTTTCAAGAGAAAGAGCTAGAGTTTAATTAATCTCAAGGCAAAATGGTTCATCTCAAAATAAATTATATTCTCTAGCTGCTAGAACAGCTGTTGAACAAAATACATTCTCCAGCAAGTGAGAAGAAGAACGACAACCTGCAGATCTTAAATGAGAAGTGAATTTTAAAAAACGAAAACAAATAGGTGTGGTAGATTATAGGAATGATAGCCCCAAATACTTCCCCTGCCTGTGGCATTGCAGATCTTCCCATCAAGAGGTGGCTTCTGTTTCTTCAGCCCTTGAGCCTCATCTGGCCATGTGACCTGCTTTGGCCAATGGCACATTGGCAAACATGAATCAAGCAGAGGCTTAAAACATGCTTGTGCATCGGGGCTTGCTCTCTTGTGGCTCCTGGGACCCTGAGACACAAGATTGCCTGCGGGATCATGAGAGACGTGTAGTTGTCCCTGTTGCCCCAGCCAATAGCTTGGCAATTCTAGGTGCACGAGTGTGGCCATCCTAGATCACCCAGCTTCTAGATAACTCACTAGCTGACTGCAGGCAAATGAGAAATCTCAACCCAGACGAAAAGAAGTACCTGAACAAACCTCAGAATCATGGTCTGAATAAATGGTAGTTTTTTTAAGATGCTAAGTTTTGAGATGGTTTGTTTTGTAGCAAAAACTAACTAACCAAGTAGCTGGTACATATATGTGAGTGTATGTATATGTGTGTGTGTTTGTGCCCATGTGTGTCTGTGTGTGGCTCTCTTACATCTTCCCTCATATCCATAACAGATGTTCCCGACATACTCTGAAATCAGTGCAGTTCAGGTAAGGCCTTTACTCAGATACTCTGTAGGAACTTCGTGCTCCATAAATAAACATGTAGAAAAGGAGTAAGTGGTCAGCCTCCTCTTCCCTCTCTCATCCCTTGCCTGCCCCAGGCTCTTGAACTTGGATCCTGTCCAGGCAGAGACCTGGCCACTCTGAAGGAAGGAGGTACCTAGACTGGGCCACACCACTCATTTCCCTGGGGACACTGCTTCTCTCTGGCAGCCCCAGCAAGAGGGATGAAGGAACATATGTGTGTGCACCTAAGTTCTTCTGATTGTAAGGCAATGGATGAGAACCATTGGTGCTTTCCTCCTTCTTGTCATGGGGTTTAGATGCCAGAATCTCACAACCTCCCCTTCCACACCTCATACCCCACAAAGGTTGGTCGTTGTTGATGGCTGTCCTAAGACAAGTTGCCTAGGAGTGTTCTTATATATCAGACATGGATATTGGTTTCTAAAAACACAAAAGTGGCATTTCTGGGGGAGTCTTCTTTGGTTAGACAAAGCCTGCATGAGATTCTGTCCTTAATATTAGTTTTCCATATTTGAGTAGGCATAGTTGACCTAATTATTTCCTGTACTGTATCAAATATATTGGTTTATTTCAGAAGAGACTGTAGTAAATCTAGTTCTTATGGATCTAAAGTGGCTGGCAATAGGAATCCTTTCCTTCACATTTTCCTGTGTCCTGCTACTTCCTTTTTCTCCCATTACTATACATTTCGGCTATGAAAGTCAGTTTAAAACAAAAGCTTTATTGGGGCGTAAGTAATACACTATAAAAGTCACCTGTTTAAAGTGAATAATTCAATGATGTTTGGTAAATATATAGAGTTGTACAGTCATCACTATGATCCTGTTTTAGGATATTTCTGTCACCCCCGAAAGATCCCTCATACCCATGTGTAGTCAGCCCCCATTCCCACCCTCAATCCAAGGCAACCACTAAGCTAATTTCTGTCTCTATAGATTTGCCTGTTGAGGATATTTCATATAAATGGAATAACACACCATCTATTACAGCTATTTTTGATAAAGACTTAGGATATGAGTTTGCTAAAGATGTAAAAATGTTTATAAAAGCTAGTCTTCCTTTGAAAAGTGGAAGCATGAATATGAACAAGATTCTCTGTCTTAGTTTGGGTTCCCTCAAATCAGATGCCAAGGCAAGGACTTGGGGACAGGTAGTTTATTTGGGAGATGATCACAGGAAGCAGAACTGAGGGAGTGGGGAGACTGAGACACAGAGGGGAAAATAGATAATAAAATAAAAAGCATGCAGTGAGAAGATTACCCCTGTGGGCATCTGGGGCTCAATCCCACTGAGGACTACCAGGGGAACTATGTGGAAGGTGCTTCTGGGGAAGCTGGGGTATTTATCCACCATATTAGCATCTAATGCTGTGTAACAAATTACCCTCAACTTAGCAGTTTAAAGCAACAATTAATGTTTATTATCTCTAACAGTTTTAAGAGTCAGGAATTTGAGGTTGGCTTTGCCGGATGGTCTGGCTTGGGGTCTCTCATAAGTTTGCTGTAAACACGTTGGCTGGGCTGCAGTCATCTGAAGGCTTAACTGGGGCTGGAGGATCTACTTTCGAGATGGCTCCCTCACCTGGCTGACAACTCAGTGCTGGCTGTTTGTAGGAGGCCTCAGTTCCTCACCGCATGGCCCCCTCATGGGCTACTTGAGTGTCCTCACAACATGGCAGCTGGCTTCCCCCAGAGCAGGTGATCCAAGAGAGAGCAAGATGGAAGCAGCAATGCCTTTTATGATCTAGCCTGAAGAGTCACACACCATCATTTCCACTATATATTATGTTGGTTACAAAGGTCACTATATTCATTGTGGGGAGAGAATTACATGAGGGCATGAATACCAGGAGGCAAGGATCACTGGGGCCGTCTTGGAGCCTGGCTACCACTTCCATTGTCTCCTGTCCCTCTGGTTGAGAGTTGCTTTGTATAATTTGAGCAAACTTGAGGAGGGGCTGGTAAAGCCTCAGGCAAAGGGTTGGTAGGTGTTTGCGGTGAGAAGCTACCAGCCTGCTGAGAAACATCCACTCAAGGGGTGGGCCTAGGGGCTATGGGATGGAGCCTCACTCACATCTGCCACAGCCCAAAGGCTGTCATTAATGGTACAGTTTTGCATGTCCACCCTTGATAATGAAAAGAGAAATCTTTGACAGCTCGGGCTTACAGGCAGAACAAAATGATAGGTTGTTGGTGAGGTATTTATACCTTTGGGATGCCCTCTAGCTTACTGCTGTATCACTGAGCTTTGGGCTGTTGGAAACCCATCATCCCTGAAGAAGGAGCCTCCAGAACATCAAAGCCAGCCTCCTCCTTGTATTGCTAAAGAGTATAAAATCACAGGCTAGCCCTGGGCAGAGGCCCAGCCACATTCTTGAAATATGGGGAGGGAGCTGGAATCAAAGGCAGGAGTTAAGATTTAGAGCCTCCATGTGCTGAAGGTTCTTCTCAAGGTAACCTGGAGTAGGAAGAAATGATGACAGATCAATGCCCAACAACACTGCCAAGTGCTGGATTTAAAGCACTGACATCCATGGGCTCCATCACTCATGCCACCTAATTCTGCTACCCCATAAAGGAGCAACAGCAGGAGGAGAATGGGGAAAGGCAGGAACAGAGTAACAAAGGAGGAGGAGGGGAAGTGGACCTATAAACTGAGGTCCCTTGCTGCATGGCCAAAGCTAGAGGAACCATATGACCTGCTGGCCCAGGACAATCCTAGCGTAACCTGCTGCTCTGGAATAGTTATTAATAGCACCTCCTTTTACTCTCAAGAGCATCCAGGCTTGGGTGGCAAATTGCATGGCCGTTTTACCCATAGCACACTACTGTCCCCTACACAGCCTTCCTTACACTTAATTGTCAATGTTTAATGTCTGTCTTGCTTACTCAACTGTGATTGGGAGGATAGGGACCACGTCTGCATTTTACACTGCCGTATCTGAAGTATTGGCATTTTTCAAGTGCTCGATATATGCCGACTTACTGAATGAGTGAATGAGTGACTGAGTCAATGAATGAATACACTAGCTCTGTTGAAAAACGTGTGGTATGGTTGGGATGACTTGAGGGGAAGAAAGGGGGAAGTCATTAAGTCTGTAATTCCAAAGGAAGCCATAGGAGGCATGTTTTAAAACCCCAGGTCAAGGCTCTATTCAAATGTATTCCCTTCATTTGGTTCCAGCGGCTCTGGGGCCAGATGGTGTGTGCTCACAAACAGAGCTGCTGCTGCTGCTGAAAGTACCGGGTTGTCAAATGTTCAGAAAATCCCCAAGTGTGAATCAACAGGCTTTGCATCTCTGCTCTCCAAGGGTCTGCTCTGTCAGCAAGTGGTCTGAAAGCCAGGAAATTGTGTTAGGGGTGGCATGGCGACTGTAAGGTACATTTTCTTTATTATTTCCTTTTTAGGGAGAGGGAGCCAAGCATTTTGCCACCAAACAAGGACCATTTATGGACTACTCAGCCACATTTGCTGAGAGCTGCTGGGGCTGCCACGTGATCCTAAGCATAAACCTTAGCCCATCTCACGGAGCCAAGAGCACAGGCTCAGCATTTGAGAGAGCAGAAAAACGAAAACCAAAAGCTGAGGCCAGAGTTCTGCGACAGACTGCTCTATGGTGGCTAATTTAGAAGGGAAACTTCAACTTCCCCGGCGGTGGAGTTTGATTTATCATCCTCATCTTGTCCAAAGACACTAAAAACTCCTTTGCACTTGGGTCTTAAATTCCCCAACAGAAGTTTCTGTTATTTTTCTTTTAGATTCTAGAAATAGAGTGAGGACACTTCTTAAGGAATGAGATATTGAGTCATAATACCTGGCTTCTCTTTGTCACTCTGCCCTTAGGTCAGAGTTGCTAAACTTTTTTTTTGGTGTGTCTATTTCCTCTAAGATGGGAATCACTACGCTGATCACATCATTATGAGGCTAATGCCTTGTGCACTATTATTATGAATATTTATCATTTACATTCTCCCATTCCAGTCCTTTCCAAGCCTAATTGTAAAACATACCCCTTAAAAAAATCCTCACAAAAGTGGAAAATTTTCAGCAAACTATTCAATATTTCTCTAGCACCTACTGGAATACATGGAATTGCAGTGCAGTGACAGTAGGCTAAGGCAGTAGATGATAAGTAGTAATGTTATATTTGAAAGATAGAGGATGGATAGAATGTAAGTAGGCAGACAGGAGAGAGGGCCTTCCAGGAAGGGGAACAACATGGGCAAAGTGAGAGACCAGGGACTGGCAAACTATGGCCTTTGGGCCAAATCTGGCCTGCCGCATTTTTGTAAATAATATTTAGTTGGCACACACAGCCATGCTCGTTCATGTATGTGCTGTCTATGGCTGCTTTCATGCTTCAACAGTAGAGTTGAGAAACTGTGAAGAGAGACTGTATGGCAGTTAAAGACTAAAATATTTACTATCTGGACCTTTATAGAAAAAGTTGGCTGAGGCCTGGCATAGACCATGGTGAAAATGGGGGTGATTTTTCCTTCCTGGAATGAGTATTTAGAAAATTTGAGTTTGAACAGAAGGAATGGAGCTTCTAAGCCAAGTGGCAGGAAATAGGGAGCAGGCTCTGGAGGAGTGGACATATCTCTTCTCACCCTGCAGCAAACTCAGCCTCAGACCCAGATACTGAGAATCTGGAGGAATTAAACGGCTTAAATTTATTGAATACATCGTCCTTCTATCTGTCCTTCCATTTATCCATCCATATTCTCGTTGAGCATACATTTGTTTATTTTTACAGAATCATTTTGTCAAATAAAACATGGCCATTGTAAGGCAAAACGTTTTTTAAAATGTAGGTGAGGGGCTGGCCCCGTGGCTGAGTGGTTAAATTTGCGCACTCCGCTGTGGCAGCCCAGAGTTTCACTGGTTCGAATCCTGGGCGTGGACACGGCACCGCTCATTGGGCCATGCTGAGGTGGCATCCCACATGCCACAACTAGAAGGACCCACAACTAAAAATACACAACTATGTACTGGGAGGCTTTGGGAGAAACAGGAAAAATAAAATCTTAAAAATACATACATATATATATATTGGTGAATACTCTGGTTTCTATTCAGATCCCATAAGTCTTTCATCTTTTAAAATATAGCTGAGCCCCAAAAAAGAAGAAAACCACCCATAATCCCACCTATCATAGATAACCACTGTTACCTTTTGGTATGTGTCCTTATTTTCTTTTTTCTTACATGGAAAAGGAAGTTTTTATTGAGTGCCTACTACATCCTAGGCAGTATGCTAAGCACTGAGGATGCAAAATGGTGGAAGCTTGGTCCAGACCTCAAGGATAGATATCAATGACCCAAATGAGAAGTACAATAAGAGCTACCTGAAGAGATACAAGGAAAACAGGGCAGAAGGAGTAATCCCTTCTTCCTGGCCTGTTATATTCAAGACAAGCCTTAGAGGGTGCCTGGGAGTCTGCCAGGTGAGCAAAACATTCCAGACAGAGGGGAAAGTAACAGATGTTTCCCATGTGCCTATTAGGTACCTAGGAGTTTTGTTTAGAACATATCATGTAATCATCACAAGAACTCTAGGAGGTAGATATTATCATTCTCATTTTACAGACGAAGAAATTGAGACTCTGAGAGGTTAAAGCATTTGCCCAAGCCCATTCACACAGCTTGAGGTAGAGGCAGGATTTGAACTCAGGTCTGTTGCCCATGCTTTTCTTACTTCATCATGCAGCCTCGCAGGATAATCAAGGTCATGGTGGTCACTTTCACTGATTTTATTTAACAAATATTTATTGAGCATCCACTATGTACCAGATAAAGAATGTCCTCAAGGAGTCCTAAAGGATTTCTCATGGTGTGTGTGTGTGTGTGTGTGTGTTGGGGAAGTCTGTGTACAAAATCAGGTTATGCTTTGGCTTCAGACAGAACTTAAAACTGATCTAGACCGCAAACATATATATAGTAGTCCCCCCTTGTCCATAGTTTCACCTTCCACAGTTTCACTTTCCATGGTTTCCGTTACCCACAGTCAGCCACAGACCAAAAATATTAAATGGAAAATTCCAAAAATAAACAATTCATAAGTTTTAAATTGTGTGCTGTTCTGAGCAGCATGATGAAATCTTGTGCTGTCCCGCTCCATCCCACCCAGGACGTGAATCATCTCTTTGTCCAGAGGATCCACACTGTACATCTGCCTGTTAGTCACTTAGTAGCCATTTTGGTTATCAGAATGACTGTGGTGCTATCACAGTGCTTATATTCAAGGAACTCTTATTTTACTGAATAATGGCCCCAAAGTGCAAGAGTAGTGATGCTAGCACTTCAGACATGCCAAAGAGAAGCCGTAAAGTGCTTCCTTCGAGTGAAAAGGTGAAAGTTCTTGACTTAATAGGGAAAGAAAAAATCAGATGCTGAGGTTCCTATGATCTATGGTAACTTCTATTACAGTATACTGTTATAATTCTTCTATTTTATTATTTGTTATTGTTTTTAATCTCTTACCATGCCTAATTTATAAGTTGAACTTTGTCATAGATCTGTACATGTAGGAAAAACATAGTGTATATAGGGTTCAGTACTATCCCTGGTTTCAGGCATCCACGGGGGTCTTGGAACGTATACCCTGCAGATAAGCAGTGACTACTGTACTGAGTTTCTTCCCTCTTTGGTTTTAGGACTCTTGGGCCTTTCTTGGAGGATGTAAACCAATCATGTTGCATTGTTTGCCCCCTAGAGAGGCCATACTAATCAGATGATTTTAGTACACCAAAAATGGAGGCTGCCAACCATTCACTAAGTCAGTCAACCAATTACCAGAGCTCTGGTGGGTTTGGGCTGTGTGTGTGTGGAGCAGGGAAGGGGGCAGGAAGGTAACATCCCTCCCTAGTTGCTGCTCTCAAGAGAAATGGCTAATTGTGGCCAGAAGACAGAGGCCTGGCTTGACAGTCAGCGTTGTAGGAATTGTAGGGAAGGGGCCTCCTGGTGGGCTGAAGGGGTTAGAAGAGGCTTCCTGGAGCAGCCACATCTCCAGCATTTCTTGTCATGGCTGGCCGGATAGCAAGCAGCTCCATGTGAACATCAGGAGAGGTTAAAATCTCCCTTTCAAAACCCTGGAGGGGCTTTAACTTCCAAATTCCACTGGGAGGGGTGTGTGAGGATTGAAGGGTGGGGATGCATCTCACTCTCCCTTTCTCTGGAACACACACAAAGCCACCCACAGAGTTAGTGAGTTGCACCATGAAATATGGCATGGCCATAAATGAAATTACAAAGGAATCGCTTCCAAAGGCTTCACCTTGAAACCTTAACTTCTACATTGCAAGCACACCATTTATTACCACTGCTGCTGGGAAAGGGAGCTGTTAGTGTAATGCAGAGAAGAGAAGACAGGCAGTCTAAGGAGCAGAAAATGATAAGATTTATTGTGGGAATAAAACCCTGGGCAAATTGCCTCTTGTTAAATGTGTGTGTTGGACCCAGTGTCGAAGCAGTTCACTCCAGGCAAACACAATGGTCTTGCTGGAAAATTCTCTTAGCTGCTCTCTGCCTCTGTTTCTCTCTTTGTAGGATGGCATGTTAAATGGTCTATTAAGAAAGGATTGATGAGTGGGAAGATACTTCATTCTCTTTTGGGTTCCTTGGTCCAACTGTCCCTTTACCAGTTTCCTCCTGAATTCTTCACCAAGGTGACCTCCAAATGGTGATGATGCTCATGACTACCTCACAGCTGTTCCACAGCCCTCACCTACTGATGACTCTATGACAGCCACCCAAAGGATGCTTCTAATCAACATTCAACATAGATCTCTTGAGGGCCTCCTATGGGCCAGGTCCTGGGCTGGGGACATAGTAATGAACAAGAGAGACCTGGCCCTTTTCCTCCAGAGGTCTACCTGAGCTTAACCTCTAGGTTTTCTTATATCTAGGAGGTTGTGCAACCAGCCAAGTTAATCTTGGCACTCAGTAGCCTGAGACCCCATAAGAACCCTGTCCCTCCTCCTATTTTGGGCAAGATTTAAAGCTCAGGGTTCCAGCCTAATCAGAGATCCTAGGCTTCTCTTCTTAAATTGCGCTTCTTGTCAACTACCTCCACCACCCACAAGCTCTCTAACTTGGGGCAAACAACACAAACTAACTAGAGCAGCACTGTCCAATAGAGCTTTCTGCAATGATAGAAATGTTCTAAATTTGTGCTGTCCAATATGGTAGGCACTAGCCGCGGGTGGCTATTGAGCATTTGAAATGTGGCCAGTCAGAATTGAGATGTGCTATAAGTGGAAAATTTCAAAGCCATAGTACAAAAATTACAAAATATCTTATTAATCATTTTTATGTTGATTACATGTTAAAAATATAATTGAGCATATTGGGTTAAATAAAATATGCTACTAAAATCAATTTTACCTGTTTCATTTTATTTTTTAAGTGTTCTACTAAAATTTTTAAATTTACATATGTAGGGGGCTGGTTCCATGGCCGAGTGGTTAAGTTCACGTGCCCTGCTTTGGCGGCCCAGGGTTTCACTGGTTCAGATCCTGGGTGCAGACCTAGCACTGCTCATCAGGCCATGTTGAGGTGGTATCCCACATGCCACAAGTAGAAGGACCTACAGCTAGAATATATAACTATGTACTGGGGGGCTTAGGGGCAAGGAGGGGTGGGGAGGAGGAGGAAAGAAGATTGGCAACAGATGTTAGCTCAGGTGCCAATCTTTAAAAAAATTTACATATGTGGCTTATATTATATTTTTATTGGACAGTGATATTCTACACCTTGGTTTTTCTTATCTGGAAAATGAGAGGGATAGGCCAGAGATTGGTAAGATGCACTCATCTCAAAGATGCTGTGATTTCCCCCCATGCCTGACTCATCGTGAATTAAGTACCCAACAGTGTGAACTGTGGTCAAGGTTAATGTAGCTGGTGCTATCAGTGCCCCACTCACATCCCCTAAGCACTTACCGTTCTAGTACGTGCTGAAGGCATCCTACTTTAGGCACCTATAGCTCTTGCTCTTAGGGTCCTCTCTCAACCTGCAGGGGAGGAGGCCAACAGTGCCTCCAGAAGCGGCCCTTGGCCAATAGTGGATGGGAGTTGAAGGATAAATACCCCAGTTTTCATGCCCCTCAGGTGGTATGCTTTAAGGCATGTTCTACAGTTTCCTGGAATTCCCCAGAAGGATTGAGCCTCAGCACCCGCAGTGGTACCCTGTTGGCCTCTTTCCCTTCCCTATCTCACTTCTCCATCCCCCTGCAAGTGCTTTTGGGATCACTTCCTAAGTAAACTACTACACTCCCATCCTTTTCTTAGAGTCTGCATCTGGGTGAATGCAACTTAAAATAGTCAATTACTAGCCCTATAAGGTAATGATGTTTAAGGGCACTGTCCCAGGAGCCCTTTCAGTGGCTTCTCCTGTTTTATCAGCTCATCAGAATCTCTGGCACATTAACCAACAAGCGGATGCTTAATGTTGTTCTTGAGTTTGTCCCATCCCACAGAACTGCAGACATAACTACTTGGCACTCTCTCCTTGCCCTCCCAAACATGCTACCTCACA
Organism: Equus caballus; assembly: GCF_041296265.1. Classification (NCBI taxonomy): domain Eukaryota; kingdom Metazoa; phylum Chordata; class Mammalia; order Perissodactyla; family Equidae; genus Equus; species Equus caballus. The sequence continues at coordinate 13,137,949 of NC_091715.1, forward strand.
CGAATTGGCACTTTCAGCTACATTTTGCCTGCATTAATGATTTCTATTTTAATACTAGTTTCCAACCTCAGTTTTCATCAGACCGAGGTCCTGGTTTCATTTTCTCCTAATTGCAATAAGATGCTCCAAGACATCTTAGGCATAATGGGTCCTGGGTGGGTGTAAATTGTTTGCTGCTGTTGAAGACACTCATGGAGGGAACCTTCTGGGATCTGACAGGAAGTTGTTCCAGATGTCAGAAATCCAACACCAAAAAATAAAAATAAGCTCCAGTTACTAAACTGATCAGAGTCTGGCGTTTCAGAAATAAGAGAGCCTCTAGGATGAGCAAAATCTGAAATCTCTGGAAATAGTCCAGAGATATAGTAAATATATGGCTGAGGAGTGTTCTGGAAGCTAGAAGATGGATTGTGGCCATTTAAGGAATCATTTTCTCATGTCACATCAGGAATTAGAATCCTAGAAGAACAGGAAGGGATCTTGGGAATTCTCTTATCCACCCTCCACCCTCTAATTTTATGAGTGAGAAACACTGAGGCCCAGAGAGATGAAATGATGAGTCTATAGACACACAGATAGGGAGCCGAATCTAAAAACAAGTTCAAGGCTTTTTCCACAATCCTGGAGCATCACCCCTAGTCTTTGTACAGAAGAGCCAATGATTCCAGACCAATAACCATTATTCCCACCCCCATCACCAGGGAGGACTAAAGGGTCAGGACAACTGAGGGAAAGATTAGAGTCCTCAGAGCCATCTTTTAGCTGTGCAAGATGACAGGAACCACATTTGGTAGCTCCCCAGGAGGGGTTACCCAGGGTCTAGCTAGAGGGTTGGCATGTGAAATGCACTACATTAAAATTAATCCAACCTGCTGAAGCAGCATGAGAACTGGAAGAGTATTTTTGGCACACCTCATGACATTGGCTCTGTGCTAGGCCCCCAGGGATCTGAATCAGTCATAGACTTGGGCTCTGCTCTGAAGCTGTTTATGTTTGAAACAGTGGAGACAAGGCAGACAATGAACCAATTTCAAATATCTAAATATGATTATCAAGTTTCTTTCACCAAATATTTCGGTGAAGTCTGGCATGTGTTTTGCACCCCCTCCCATTCCTGGAATTCTCTAATAATTCCATGAATATGAATGGTATATTATCACAACATTTGTAAGTTCTCCAGGGATTTAGAGATCATGTTTTTATTCATTCATTCATGCATTTATTCAACAAATTTATTGAGTGCCTCTTATGAGTCACTAGGGATGGGAGGGAGTGCTAGGTGAAGTAGAGGATGGAACAAAAAATGTCTCAAACCCTCCAGTGGCTTCTTGTGTCACTTAGAATCCAAGCCCAAGTCCTTATAACCGTCTGTAAAGACTGTCTTGATTCCCAAATCCTTAACTATCCCTCAGGTATCATGATATCCATAGTCTGGTTGGATGTAGAGAAGGCTGTTACATGAGGTTAGAAGTGGTGAGTATTTTCATTCATTTAATTTAATTTGTTTAATTCATTTATTCATGCATTCACTTATTCAACACACATTTATTGATTATCACCTCCACGTCAGGGCCTGGGCCGAACACTGAGTTGTTAGTGGTAAACGATGTTTCAGTTCTCACGAACCTTATAGTCTATAGAGAGGAACTCTAGCAATAAACAGATTGGCAAATATCTACACAATCATACATTCTGATGAGCTCTCTGAAGAAAAAACAAAGCGTAGGGAAAAGAATAATGGGAGAAACCTAATTGATACTGAGAGTCAGAGGAGGCATCTCTGAGGGAAGTAAACTTTAAATTGAGGCCCTAGAAAGGAAGATTAGTCAGTCAGGAGTAGAGGTAAGAGAGGAGATTTTTCAGGCAGAGGGACAAATTGCCAGAGAGGTTCTGAAGCTGGCACACTGATAGCCCTCTCTTCCACACTTGAGCTTTGGACACATGCACTCTTGTGGACCACTCTGCCCTTGGACACCAGCAGAGGCAGGTGTGTGCAAGGGGGGAGGTTAAAATATAAGGAGAGTCTCTCAAGATACAATCACCTCAACACACAAGAGTTCTGGGAGAAGAGTTATAGAGAGTGATCACATGAGGCTGACTTCCCTACACACACACACACACACACACACACACACACACGCACACACACACCTGCTCATACTTGGATACAATTTTTTGACCAGAAGTAAGTAGGATACACTCCTGTTTCTATGGGGAATAAAATATACAAAACAGGAAAATTTATCTTTGCTTTCTTCCACAGCTTCCCTTTCATCCCTCAAAAGACTGGCTTCTGTTCTATACACACTAAAGTTAGAATCAAAAGGCTCTCCTACTTATTAGTTGAACTTGAAGTCCTTGAAGCTTTACTTTCCTTGTCTGTACTATGAGGATACTATATTTGTCCTATCCCTTCACAATAACTTTTATGCAAAGGTTTTAGAAAATACAAGCCATTGTAAAATATTTCTAAAAGATTTAACAGACTTTATTTTTTAGAGCAGTTTTAGGCTCACAGCAAAACTGAGTAGGAAGTAGAGAGAGTTCCCATATACCCCTTGCCCCACCAACACACACAAGCCTTCCCCCGCTATCAACAACCCCCCCCCACCAGAGTGGTACATTTCTTACGATTGATGAACCTACATTGACACATCATGATCACCCAAAGTCCATAGTTTACACTAGAGTTCACTCTTGGTGTTGTACATTCTGTGGGTTTTAAGCATTATAAAAATATAATAGTAATAAGTGTACTGGTTATTCTTCACCCTCCTCCTCTCCCCCAAGATGCATTCTCTGCCCCTCTTTGCTCTGTGCCCCAAGAAGCAGACTACATCACCCGGGTTCCCCTGTCAGCTGACTTCTGATTGGGTTCAGCCAATGGGAGGGCCCAGCAAGAGATTAGAAGGTAGGAGGAGAGAGAGATTGAGATTATTTCTTCCCTGGACCCTCCCTGTTTCAGCACTCCATCTCTGGCAAGAGCTGGGTCCCTCCATGACCACAGATCCTGATAGGTGGCCCCTTGTCCATGGCCCCAGCTTTTACTGCAATCCAGTGATACTATTTCCTCCCCTTGTCCCTTTCAGCACAGGAGTGGTAATGGCTTCTTAAAGTCTCGGGGTGCTTTAAGATCCCTTGTCAGTTCCCTTAACCTGCCTACCAAGTAGTCCCTTCGCTGAAGTCTCTTCATTTGAACCTCTGGACTGAGTTCTGTTTCTTATCGGAATTCTCATTCATATAAACATAACAGCAAAAGCAACAGTAACAGCAACTTTATTGAGTGCTTACCATGTGCCAGTTGCTATGTTAATTCCTTCAAAAATGTCGGCTGGATTAAAGGTTAATTTTTTAAAAAGGTACAATTGTGACTTTCTTAAAGGTATAAAGCGAACACATGTTGACTGACAGACTCTCTCCTTGACCTAACTCTAGTCAGGTTCCTCTAAGCCCTCAAAGCCCTATCTTTGGCCTTTGTCCTTGGCCTGCTTATTCAAGAATCCCACTGAGTCAGTTTAGCCAGAATCCCCCACCCTCAGTATCCCACTTCCCTGGATATTGGATCAAATCTCTCATCTCCCACCCTTGATATCTGATCACCCTGGCCTGCAAAAATCCTCTTAAGTCAGTTTAGCCAGGATCCTCTTCATCCCTGATGTTTCCTCTTAGTAATTTTCTATCCATTGACCCCTTCACGCTGCTCATTGGCTATAAATACCCAGCTGTCTTTGCCACATTCAGAGTTGAGCCCGATCTCTCACCCCCATTGTAATAGTCTTGACACCTATTGCAATAGTCCTGAATAGTCTTCCTTACCATTTTAACAAGTGTCAGAATAATTTTTTCTTTAACAATGTTGAATATTTAATTTAACCCACTAATGAGGGAACTGGTAAGATGTTACAACCAGTTCAAGGGAGAATCCAAAGAATAGACACATTTATAGATCAGGAATATTGAAATGAATATGCAAACGAAGGCAAAATTGATCCCTTACACAGTGGGGGAGGAGTCAATTGAACCTCTATTGGACAGAATTTGCATGTTTATAGACAAGAATTAGCTTGCAAATACAGAGTTGTAAAATGGCTCAATGGCAGTGAAAGGCTAGAATCATATAACCGAAAAAGGTATGTGTTAGACTACTGCCTGTGGGCCAGATGCAGCCCACTGCCTGTTTTTGTAAATAAAGTTTTATTGGGACACAGCCACACCCATTCATTTGTGTATTTTCTGTGTTTGCTTTCAGGCTACAATGGCAGAATTGAGTAGTTGCAGCAGTGGCAACGTAGCCCACAAAACCTGAAATCTTTACCAACTGGCCCCTTACAGAAAAGGTTTCTTGACTTCCCTGCTCCAGACAGTGCACAGTTTTCCACTGAAGCATAATTTTTCCTACAGCTGATGAGGAATATACCATTATTAGCCCCATTTTGTAGGTAAAAAAACTAAGACTAGTAAGTGGCAGAACCTGAACTCTAACCCAGGTCAGTCTGACTAGATCATTAGTGCTCTGATCAGCGTGCAGTTTAACTGACCCTAATAACAAAAAAGTCCTCAGGCTAGGATACAGACCAAGCGTCGGAACACCACAGAAATCATTTCATCTTTAAGAAAGAAAATGTTGTCTTTAAAAAGCTCTGTGTGTGGGGGCGTGTGTGTATGCCCATGTGTTTTGGGGGGGGGGTTAAGAAAAGAGTGACTGCTTTGTTACCTACTGTGCCTAACTTTGCTTTTATTCCTTGGTGTAAATCTACTGTTACAAGAGCGACTGAATTAAATTGCAGCACCTTTGTACAAGGCAGGGTACTAGTTGTCCATCATTGAACAAGGAATTGAACCAGAAACTGAAAATTACTTCAATTTTGTCGTGTTCTTCTTTTGAATATTTGCTCTTTCTGAGTCTATCCAGCATCACAACCCTCTACACTCAGTGCAAGTTAACTTCAGTTGTGGCTTTCTTAGATAGTCAACTCCTCCCCATTTCTTACATTTTTCTTCTATTTTAAAGCTGTTGAAAGTGCTAGTCTCTGAAAGGGATTAAGTGGGTTAATTAGCATTAAAAAGCCCCTTTATTTAGTCGGTATTTAAAATCTCTAAATACCAGCTCCACTCTCCATCCCTCCCCCCATTTTGTGAATGGGAAAGTGAGATAAAAAATTCCAACTGTAAGAGAATGTCTGAGACTAAACCCAGCCCAGCCCATTCCCCAGTCAGATTTGGAAATCATGTCTTTAGTATCAGGTTGCATGTGAAATCTTTGTCAAATCTTTTTTTGTACATGCTCAGAAATAATACTTCCCAGAGTATCGCTCATAGTCACAAGACACAGTGGGTGAATTTCAGTGACTGAACTGCCATGGAGAAAATGAATGGACTGTTAATAGGATCGCTGTCGAATAATAGCTAAATTATTAAACTGTAGTGTGGTGGGTGTCACTTCCTTAGTGTGGCAAGTCAGATTTGAAGGTGCCAATGTGAAGGTCTCAGGAATATTACGTTGCACAGCCCTTTGGAGGGATTTTAAACTTTTCTATAGCCTTCTCTCCATTACCAGAGCTCATGTTTATTTCTGTTTTGCATTGGCTTTTCTTAGTAGAGGGTGTAGCAGGCAGTATTGGTTTTCTGCCACACTCCCTCGGTATCCTTCTATAGGCCAAAGGCTCTTTACTGCAAACACCTGCAATGCTCCACCAACAGGACCTTTTCCAGCCCTAGGAGCATCTGGGCCTGCCCTCAGGGCCAGCCCAAAGTGCTGAGGACTAATCCCTCCACAGCTGCCCTCATCTAATGATGGATGGGAGCTGGTGGATAAATACCCAGCTGTCTCAGCCCTCCATTGGAGCAGCTATGAGGTGGGGTAACTCTGGGGTCTGGGGCTCTGGGAGTTCCCTGGCAGGACTGAGCTCCAGTGACCCCCAGTGTTTGATAATGTTCCCTTTATTGGCTGCATTCCCTTCCTGTCTCACCTTGCCTACTGGTGTTTCTTAGAGTCACCACCCAAAGAAACAACTTGCACTCAAATCCTTCCCTTAGGTGCTGCTTCTAGGATAACTCACACCAAGACAAAGTGAATATAAAGATCTTTCCTCACCGAGTATCATGTAGCCAAGGCAACACTTTATAATTCCCTTTCACAGACCAGCTTTACCAAGTCCCCTGCTCCTACTGGATGGCAGCATGCTGCAGTGGGAAAGCTGTGAACTTTGAGGTTAGATTCAATCTTACATTCAAATCCTGCCTTCCATTGACTGGCTGTTGACTTGTGTAAACTTGCTCAAGTTATTTTGTCTCAGTGAACCTCAGTTTCTCCACTTATAAAAGAGGGAAAACAATACCTCCCTCCAGAATTGTTAAGAGAATGAACTATGCAATGTACATCAACAGCTCAGTACAATCCTTGGCATATAGTAGCACAACAATAATTGTCAGTTCTTTGACCTCCAATAGGTTGCTCCATAGTCACTGCCAATAGAATGTAATGTTCTTGTCCTTATAGCTTTTGTCATGTAAGAATAAAGCAAACAGATACCCAGAGCAAGAATATATCAAGATTCCAAGCTTCATGTGATTGCAAAACAGTAGTAAACATAACTATCAGGAAAACCTTATCTGGCTAAATTTTTTTCCAGTCCATCTTTATTTTTTGAAAAATTTCTGGCATGATAGAACTAAATTGAATTGTATTAATATCCCACTCTTTTTTGTTTGTTTGTTTGTTTTGGCTGAGAGAGATTTGCCCTGAGCTAACATCTGCCGCCAATCTTTCTCTTTTTTTATGTGAGCCACCACCACAGCATGGCCACTGACAGACAGTGATGTAGATCAACGCCCAGGAATCGGGCCCAGACCACTGAAGTGGAGCACACTGAACTTAACCACTGGCCACTGGGGCTGGCCCAAAATCTTATAGTTCTATGACAAACAAAAAAATTCATGAGCAAAAAGCCCCAAAATAAAACAAAACATGGAGAAGCTTATAAAACTAAATATGGTACTCAACTCTAACAGCTGAATAGAGAAAGGAATTAAAAGAATTTAAAAATCAGCAGTGGATGATAAAGTGTAAAGAAACTGAAATTTTACAGACTATTTAAAACTTGGAGTTGCTGATTGTTCAGAAACTACGCAGATGGATTAAGAGTGGTGAACAGCCAAAAAGGAGTATAGCTGAATCTGTATTGTTTTAGCTGCTTCCCATGCCACCCATCTCTGAGGAAAGCCTGACAGTTAGGTGTTGAACCAGCCTAATGCTGGCAGCAGATCCAGTGATGGTAACCTGTCTATCACTAGATCCTTCCACTGAGTTTGTAATTTTGATCTGTGCCCCAGACATCTGGTAGATCTTATTGATTTGGCACCCTAATGCCCCATTATACAGCCAATTAAAATGCTTGGAATGGTGAGTTTATGAACAGTCATAGTAGATGCATCCAAACCTTTCCAGTAGCCTTTCACCTCTGGAGAGTGGATTCAATGTCATTGAATCCAACGTTACCATGCATCATCGGAAAACAAGACTGTTGCATTGCTAACAGGGGCAGCTTGGTCACATGTGGCTGTGGAATGGCCTACTGTCCTTGAATGGTACACCCCTCTAGAAGGAGTCTCTCCAGGTCAGCGTTGAGGCACATGGATGGGGTGGTGTGGGAAAAGCTCACACATTGCTGCCTGTGCTGTACCTGTCCTGACCACCTTCAAAGAAGACCAGAGAGCTGGATGGCCTTCAGAGTTGGGTGACTCCAACATGACCAGACCAGGTCTGTTTGACACACTCAGTGATAGATTGCTGAATGCCAGCAGTTGTAATGGCATGCTCAGTTGAGTTGGCGAGCATATTCCTGCCACCTGGACCTGAGCCCCAGTACTCTCTCATCACATTTCCTTGATCTTGCAACTACCTTTCCCAATGGGGGAACTACACTGACTAGCAAGGACCATCAGGCTCAAGGTGACCAGGGTCTACTGGCAGCTGTGCTTTTGTGCTGATGTCCTCTTCCAGTTTGTCAATGATCATAGCAAAGGCTTTAAAGATGACATTAGTGTGTGCAGCCAAAGTGGTAATTCTCTCAGCACAATTCCCTTCTGAGATGTTGATATGTGCACCACTCTCCCCACACGTCTTCTTAACTGATTCTCCTTTCTTTCTGATGATACTGCTGACTTGCTTTCCATGCATAAGGAGCTGGGTGGTGAAAGTGACATTTAATCCATCTTCAGTCATACCCTCCATCTGCCTGCAGGGCCCCTGTCACCTTTCTACCAATTCCTGTTGTTCCTTCTCTTGCCTTCTGCCCTTCCCCTTCCCACCCACTCTCCTTTCCTCCCAGAACCTTCACTTTTTGGCTTTCACCACTACCAGTGACCAAAGACTTGACCCTTCAAAGTCCACCTCCCCAGAAAGCCACTGGACATGGAGACAGTTGTAACTAAAGGAGACACACAAAGCACTAAGTATAAAAGGAAAACAATTGATACATTTGATTACATTTAAATGCAGAGCTTTTGTTCAACAAAACACCTCATTAAGAAAGGGAAAAAGTGGGCTGGCCCAGTGGCACAGTGGTTAAGTTCCCCTGTTCTGCTTAGGCAGCCCGGGGTTCGTGGGTTTGGATCCTGGGTGCAGACATGGCACCGCTTGGAAGCCATACTATGGTAGGCATCCCACATATAAAGTGGAGGAAGATGGGCATGGATGTTAGTTCAGGGCCAGTCTTCCTCAGCAAAAAAGAGGAGGATTGGCAGCAGATGTTAGCTCAGGGCTAATTTTCCTCAAAAAAAAAAAAAAAAAAAGAACGAAAGAAAGAAAGAAAGAGAAAAAGCAAACTGGGGCTAGTCCTGTGGCTGAGTGGTTAAGTTTGCGCGCTCTGCTGCAGGCGGCCCAGTGTTTCGTTGGTTCGAATCCTGGGCGCAGACATGGCACTGCCCATCAAACCACACTGAGGCAGCGTCCCACATGCCACAACTAGAAGGACCCACAATGAAGAATATACAACTATGTACCGGGGGGCTTTTGGGAGAAAAAAGGAAAAAAATAAAATCTTTGAAAACTGTCAAATTTATTTAAAACAAAGAAAAAGCAAGCCATAGAGTAAGAGAAGACGTTTGCAACTCCTATACCCACCAAAGGACTTTTATCTGGAATAAATAAGAACTTGTATAAATTAAGAAAGAAATAGAAACTCAGTATAGAAATGAGCAAAAGGCTTGAACATGAACTGCACAAAAGAGGATATCCAAATGACCAAGAAACATAATAGAATGTGCTCAACCTCATTACTAAACAGAGAAATGCAAATCTCCACTGCGTATCAAATAGATTGGCAAAAATGAAAACATCTGACATTACCAAGGATAACCTTGGATGTGGAGCAACTAGAACTCTCATACACTGTTGGTAGGAGTGTGAATCAGTACCCTCGATTTGGGAGTTTGACATTATCTGTTGAAATTGAAGATGCTTAGACCCTATACCCCTCCGATACGTACTGTATGATTCCATTTATATAGCTTTCAAAAACAAAACAGGTCTATAATTTAGGTATGCATGCTTGGATGGCAAAGCAATAAAGCACTGCAAGGAAGTTCTTACCATAAAGTCAGGGAAATGGTTACCTCTAGGGAGGAGGGAGGAATTTATAGTGGCCCAGGAGTCCACAGGAGTCTAGTGGTGGGGGGGGGGGTGGCAATGTTCTATTTCTTGACCTGAGTGGTACTTACAAGCGTGTTTGGTCAACAACAATTCGCTATGCTGCATGTTTGTGCTTCATGTATTTTTCTATGTGTGTGCTGTATTTCATTATAAGAAAGTTAGAAACTTTCACAAAGTGTGCTCTGAGAAACATTGCTTAATGAGATTTTAATATATGTTACTCACAGAAAGGGTTCCATGGTCAAATACATTTCAGCACTGGAATAAATGGAGACAAACGGGTCTTTAACATGCCAAGGTACATTGTGAAATTTCAAGAGGGATCAAGAGCATGCAATGATTTATGTGACCACAGAACCCTTTTCCTAAGGGATGTCTTACAGAACATATACTTAGGAAAAGTAGGTGGAAAAAAACATCATAAAGCAAGCCTCAGTTTCGTGAACTAGTTGATCTAGTCCAATCAAAGGCTTTCAGGAGTTTTATGCAAAGTAGCAAACAAACAAAGTTTCAGGTGGTGCTGAACGGGAGGCCCTCACTATTCTTAAAATCCTCATAATTTCAAGTGTCTACTCAATTGATCCCAAACACTGAATAGGTCAGCCTGTACCGTACCCATATTCTCTTCCTGTTTGTTTCAGTTTTCATAGTCGCCATGTTGATAACTGTATGTCTGTGGATGGATGGACCACTCCGTATTTGCTCACTTCTTGTTTTATGTTGATGTCAATCACAGTTCTTTATAAGCAAAATCATTCTGATGGGATCAAACGTCTGCCCCAATGCTGGTACTACAACTCTGCTCTCACTGGGACACAGTTGATTAGCTTTCACTGTCTAATAAACCACCCCAAAACCTAGTGGCTTAAAACAGCAACCACAATTCTGTGCTCTGGGAATTTGGACTGGACTGCTGGTCTTAAGTGAGTGTCACTCATGTGTCTGTGGGCAGCTGCTCGGTCAGCTAGGATATTGACTGGCTATTAGCTGAGGCAGCCATTTGAGTTCCAGCCATGGATTTCTCTCATCATCTACCAGGCAGCCCTGGATGGGCTTGTTCACATGGTAGCTGTAACAAGAATCCTAAGAATAGCAAGAGAGAAATAGCCCCAATGTTCAAATCTTTGCTTGCATCACATTTGTTATTATCCTATCGGTCAAACAAATCACATGGCCAAATCTAGAGTCAGTGTAGAAGGAAACTACCCAAGGCTATGGATACAGAGAGACTTGAACAATTTGGGAGCCATCACTGCATCAATCTGCCAAAGGTACTTCTGACACCAAAGCCATTCATTATCAGAACTCTCTCTAAAACTGCTCTGAAGTATGGTACCTCTGATACTAGTCAGATTCACTGCTGAGTTGTATTTTTAAAAATAAACCTGTTCATCAGTCTTTTAAGGTAATGATCCAAATAGGGGAAAGGCTGACTAAAATAGAGATCTATTACATTTTCAAAGATATGACGAAACGTAAAGAGTTTCTCCTAAGGAAAGTATGCAAGATGATTCTTCAAGGAGAAATTTGATTATAATCTAAAAAACAGAGGGATTCTAGCAGATACGGATTATTGATAGTTTGCATTGTTATAGAAATACAAAAACTATGACCTTTCGTTTAGTTTCATTTATTTTTATTTAACAAAATCTGTTCCTTGTTTTTTTCCAACATGACTCTGTCTTGTTTACAGTTTAACTGTTGCAGACTTCAAATTATTATCTAAGACTGGACATATTAACCCTGCCTGTTGGAAGAGAAGAAGCCTGTCATGTCGGGTAATTACGGCTGCAGGAGGCAATAATGAAAAGGCAGAACAGGCCCAGGCCTGCTTTCTGTGTTCTTTAGGCATTGACAGCCTATGTCTGTGGCCATGCTGAGTTGGAAAGGGATCACATCTCTAGGTCACAACAGTATTTGGAGGTAATTTCTCTCAGGAAATGGCGAGGATCATCAGATGTGCCAGATGGGATTGCCAATCTTGATTCTGTTTGACCACCTAAGGCCACCATCTTGTGCTGATTTTACACTATCAAGATGATAAGAAAGGATTGTCACCAAGAATTTTAGACTCTCAGTTCTATCATCCCTGGGAAAAATCTCCTATTTCTTTGCTTTGGATAACATTAAAGTCTATAGATAATTTAGAATTTGATGAATCACAGTTTCTAAACTTGATAAGTTGAGATGATGATGATAGAGAGTAGCAGCTCTTGCCATGTTCTTGACAAGAATCATATATAAGTTTCACAACATGCTCTTATCTCTATTTGACACAGGAAAAACCAGAAGCACCAAGAGATTAGCTAACTTGCCCAAGGACACATGACTTGTAAATGGTGACACCAGGATTTGAACGCAGGTCTAATCTGACTCTAAAGTTCCACTCTTAACTACTCAGCCACACCACCCCTTTTGAGAACTTTCTGGGTGTGTCTGATCATCATCATCATCATAATCATCTACACTTTTGTTGAGCATTCACTGTAGTGTGTGCAGAACTGTGCTGGAAGTGTGGTATTAAAAAATGCCTCTTGCACAATAGAACGTGGGATAAACAGCCGCATAAATAGCTCGCTCTAGTTGGCGGTCTTGGTGGAGAGGGAAAGCATAAATTATAAGAACCTTGTCAATTGACAAACCTGCTTTTAGTTAGAGGTTTGCCACCCTCCACCTCCCTCAACAATTCCCTGTAAGGGAGTCGATAACAAGCAGCAAGACGGAACAGTTCGAGTCCTAGCACATCTCCTCCACCACATCCACCCCAACATTTATTGCTTGATGAAACTGTATGAAGTTAGGAAACCCAAGAGAGAGCAGGGAGCATCCTGGATATCTCACAGCTGCAACTTTTGGACACTGAAGCATTGAGAAATGGCCTTTCACATTTACATATAGTTTTGTCTCTGTCTTATACCCGTTAAAGGCTCAGACTCAGGAAACAGATTGCTTGGGATCAACCACAGATCTGCCATTCTACTAGCTGTGTGACCTTGGCAAGTTATTAAACCTCTCTGGGCCTCAATTTCCTCAGCTGGAAAAAGGAAATGATAATAGTATTCTTGGCAATTGAATTATTGTGGAGATTAAGATAATCTATGTACAACACATTAGTGCCTGGCACATGGTAAGTACTATTTAAATCTTAGCTATTAATATTATTATTCTGTTGAACAGCTTAAATCAGGTAGAGGTTTTCATTTTCTTAATTTAAAAAATTTAGGTGCTGGCCCCATGGCCGAGTGGTTAAGTTCACATGCTCCGCTTCAGCGGCCCAGGGTTTTGCTGATTTGGATCCTGGGTGCGGACATGGCACCGCTAGTCAGGCGATGCTGAGGCGGCATCCCACATGCCACAACCAGAGGCACTCACAACTAGAATATACAACTATGTACTGGGGGGCTTAGGGAACAAGAAGAAAAAAGAAGAAGATTGGCAACACATGTTAGCTCAGGTGCCAATCTTTAAAAAAAAATTAAAAATTTTTTTAATAGAAAAGGCGATTTTTTTCTGATTTTAAAAGTAATGCATATTCTTTGTAAAAGTTTAGAAAATGCAGCCTTATAAAAAATTGCTTCTAAGCTTTTAAGTATCCAAACTCTCCTATCCTGAGATAATATATCAAACCATCCAGACCTTAGTGACTTGAAACACTAATCAATGATTACGTCATAAGTCTGTGTGTTGGCAGGTTGGGCTCAGTGTATCTCTGCCATCTTCTGGAGGCTTGGCTGGGCTTGGCTGGTCAAGCCTGGCCTCATTCCTAGCTGGCAGTTGGCAGGCTGTTAGTGAAGGCACCTCACCTCAATTTTTCTCCACATGGCCTCCCCAACAGGCTCTTTACTTTCGCACATGGGGGCCTCAGGGTTCCAAAGCGCAGCAACAAGAGGCAAAGCACCAAAGCCCAAGCATGACTGCACACGTCCCATTGGCCAGACAAGTTACATGACTCAGCACAGATTTAAGGGGTCAAGAGACATTCCAAAGGTACAGGCATACAGAGATAGGAATAATTTGTGGCTAGTTTTTGCAATTCACCACAGATAAATACTGTTAAAAATTATACACATGTATAAAATATGTATATATGTATATGTATTTGTGTAGATATCATGTACATATATATTTTTTACACGTACAAATACATGAAAACATACACACCCAAATAAAAGCAATCATATTAAACATGATGCTTTGTAACTTGTTCTTTCCCCATTAATTACATACTGGGGACATCTTAGTGTCCTCATTTTAAGATGTGCATAACATTGCATTGTATGGATTTACCATGACAAATTTAACCAAAGTCTCTTGTAGGATTTTTAGGTTGTTTCCAATTTTGCAATAAACTTCTGACTTTTATACATTTTTCTCGTTAGTTCCTTGGTGTACATATTTCAACCTCTGACACATTGCAAGAACACTCTACAGAAAGGTTATATCCAGAGATGATATCCAAAATACTCAACAACAGAATGGATACTGACCTTGGGATGGGCCAGAGTCCTGAAGATAACCCTTAATGGCTGGATCGGGAGGTGCAAGTCCCAGGGGAGAAGGCCAAGCAGCTGGGGTAGTGGGTGACACTCAAAGGTGCTAGTGGTAGGATAACTGTCATTTACCTTTACAACCATACTAAATAGCAGCCACAGAGAAGTGTGTGGGAACATTTGTTTCCCTTCACCCTCTCCAACTGTAGATGTTGTCTGTCTTTTTCATCTTTGCCAATCTGATCCACGATAATAATGAAAATAATACCATCTTTTATTCTGTATTTTTCTAATCAGAAGTGAGGGCACTTTTTTATGTTTCATCACCATTTGTATTGAGTTGTTATTGTTGCTTTTAAGGAATTGCCCATTTATGTCCTCTACCCATTTTTCTTTGGGATATTACTCTTTTAATTGCAAAACTAATATTTGTTGATGCCTTACAATGTGTCACTATTCTAAGCCCTTAATAGGGATTACCTATTTTAATATTCGCTATGACTCTAAAAGTTACTATTATTCTCATTTTAGAGATATGAAAACAGAGGCAGAGGTTCAGTATTTGCCCACCAGCATCTTGTTTGTAAGTGCTGGGGCCAGGATTCCAATCCCGGCAGTCAGATCTCATAACTCAGGTTCTTGATCATTTTGATCTATTCTATTATTCCTGTAGTATTTAATTATAAGAGCTTTTTACATGCGGATATTAATTTTTAAAACACATGTTGTACATTTTTCCTAGTTTGGCCTTCTACTTTTAACTTTCTTTATGGTGTTGCTTGCTGTACTGGAGTTTAAAAATCTTACAGATGCACTTTTCTATATGAATTTTTATTTTTACTTTTTTACCTTGATTGAGGTTTAATTGACATAGAAAATTGTAATATATTTAAGGTATACAAAGTGATGATTTGATATTCATATACAATGTGAAAGAATTCCCACAACTGAGTTAGTTAACACATTCATCACCTCACATATTTACCTTCTTTTTTTGGTGAGAACACCTAAGTCCTACTTTCTTAGAAAAATTTCAGTTATACAATCCTGTATTATCAACTATAGTCACCATGTTAGACATTAGATCCCTAGACCTTATTTGTCTTGTAACTCATAGTTTTCATAAGTTTAAAAATATTTAATATGGTCAAATAGCTCAAGCTTTTTCTGAATGGATTTTGTCTTTAATATCATTCTCAGATGTTCCCTGTCTGAAAGATATAAACATATTCATCTATATTTTCTTCTAAGACAGTGAATGTCAGAATTGCCCATATTAACAAAATATATGTGCTTGGGTCCCACCTCAGGCCTATTGAATTAGAATTTCTACAATGAGGACTAGATGTTTATTCTTTTAAAAAGATACATAGACTTACAGTCCAAGAGGCCTGGTAAATACATAGATTTATCTCTTCTTACTCCCCAAAGTACATGAAATTGACTGAAGAAATAATAAATTAAAAATATATCTACAAAATCAATTCCAGATGGGTTAAAAACTTAGTTGTGAAATCCCAAGCTTAACTTTTAGAAGAACACATAGGAGAATATCTGTGTTAGTCAGAGTTCCCTAGAGAAACAGAATCAATAGGACGTGTGTATAGAGAGAGAGAAAGAGACGGAGAGAGAGATTTATTTTAAGGAATTGACTGACACGATTGTAGGGGTGGAACTAGAAAGGCTAAAATCCCCAGGGCAGGCCAGCAGACTGGAAATTCCGGCAAGAGTTGATGTTGCAGTCTTGAGTCTGAAGGCAGTGTGGAGACCAAATTCCTTCTTCCTTGAAGAATTTCAGTCTTTTCTCTTAAGGCCTTCAACTGATTGGATGAGGCCCACACACACTCTGGATAGTAATCTGCTTTATCAAAGTCTACTGATGTAAATGTTGATCACATCCATAAAACACCTTCACAGCAGCATCTAGACAGGTGTTTGATCAAACAGCCGGGCACCATAGCCTAGCCAAGTTGACAAAGAAAATTAACCATCACAATAGCTTTATGATCCTGTGATAGAGAAGGAGTTTTAAACAAGACACACACACACGCACGCACAAAGACTTGATAAATGGTCTGAACAGAGGCAAATGTCATGTTTGCTTACCCTGTGCAGTTCTTCCCCCTCATTTGAGATGCCTCCAAGTAGAAGAGAATCCATATTGGATAATACGCTTTGTGGGATTATCACAACTTGCTTCCTTGGCAGAGAGCTATTTTCTTTCTTACACTTCTGTGATTCCTGACGAACACCAAGAAACACAGTACAAGAACATAAAAGAGACAAGTGTGTTTTAATTTAGGCTCCACCAACCTAGATATTAGCTGTGTTACCACAATATCCCAAGCCAAAATACCAAACAATGATGGATTTATTGTTGCCCTAATATAAAACAAGCCTGCTTTATTTTTAAAAATGCAACCTCAAAACACAACTCACCAGACGTGATATGGAATGCATTATATGCCTAACCAAAAAACAAAACGCTACTCGGTACAGTGGACTTGAAAATTATCTTGCTATTAATAGATCTCCCGGATGGCTGTGATCTGTTGGATTTGATACATTCAGGTCTTGGCAGCTGCTGAGGACTGAAAACAAGACGTTCCATACGTTATTACTTAACAAAGAAACTAGGTCATGAAATAGCCCTTTGGTGAATTTTTAAAAACGAGTTTGAAGAGCCCAATTCCATTTTTAATAAGTCCCTGTCGCCGAGTATATTTGGCAAAGCAGCAATGTGATTAGCAGACTCCTTCTCTGGAACTGTGTGAAATTGAGAGCAACTTGGGGTACCCTATTACTTTCATCTCTTCATCTGGCACAAATGCCTCAAACATTATGCACCCGCAACAAATATTTGCTGAATCTAAAAGCATCTCTCTCTTTCCTTTTATATTTTGAAGCTCTGACATTGAGCTACTGGTTGAAATGTTTGGACCGAGGACCTTTACGAACATACCTGTTGGACAGATAACTTTTCAAGAGTTTGAGGTAACACTGATCTCCTCTGGTAGGCCCAAAATATTTT
Organism: Equus caballus; assembly: GCF_041296265.1. Lineage (NCBI taxonomy): Eukaryota > Metazoa > Chordata > Mammalia > Perissodactyla > Equidae > Equus > Equus caballus. The sequence goes on from NC_091715.1 coordinate 13,155,122, forward strand.
TCAAATGTTTATTTGGAAAATATTTTTACCCACTGGACCCTTTAAAAACAAACTTTAAGAAAAAAAAGAGAGAAATTACCAAAAAAAACCTTTGGTGGATTTTAGGGTTTGATTTTTTTATTTAAAAAAAGTACTTGTTTTCAGTTGGTTTCCCCAGTAGTAGACTCTGAGATGAGGGTTCACAAAAACCAGTAAGGAAAGGGAACTGGAAAGAGAAGAACTCCAAAGACGGGTGATGTATCAAGCAAAGTCCCCAGGAAGGTAACTTGGGCTCAGTCCTGCTCTGGGGATAGTGTAGGTCCTCATCAGCGGACAAGGGAGCTGGAGTATTTATAGTATGATAATCAATGGATCAGGACTCAGTGCAGCACAGATTCCCAGGCACTTCTGCATCTCCTTGCATGGACAAAGTGTGTTCCAGCAGCCCGAGGATTGTCCTCCACCAAGAGATGTAGATGCCAGCTGGGGGCTGGGGGACATGGTGGGGGTAGTGACAGATGTGCATGAAGATGGTGAAGGGCTCTAAGGGGATAAGTGCAGACATCTGACAGCACCTGCCTCACTATTCCACAAAGGATAATTTGTCAGGGGTCTCTCCACAAATTCAGAGCAAGCCCAGGTATGAGGGAAGGAGGTACCATGTAGGCGATGTAATGTTTGAGGCAATTCACCATATTTTTTTGGTGTCCCCACCTCGACAATAGAAAAGAGGTTATAGAGGAATTTGGTTTTGAGATGGACAGCTTTGGGATACTTCCATCAGGAGGGCAACCCCACCAATAGATCCCCAAGGCTGGGAGGTGGTGGACAGTGAGCAGGTCTGGAGAGCAAGAAGGGGAAATCAATCCTGAAGGGGGTCCTTGGGTCAAAGACAGAAAAATGAGGTCAAGCCAGAGCTTCACTGGAGAGAGGAAGGAGAAGGGATGGGAGGAAAAAAGCTGGAACTGGAATAACCATTATTATAATTATAATACAGTTATAAAGCTATACTGTACAACATATATAATAATGCATTATATGAATTATTTAAATAACTATAATACATATTGAACGCACTACCCACATTTCAAGTACTCAATAGTCATGTGTGCCTAGCAGTTACTGTATTGGACAGTGTAGCTCTAGCATATTCCATCCTCACAGAAAATTCTATTGGATGGCGCTGTCCTAGAGTTTACTGAATGGATCAAGAGTTGAGATATAATGGGCCTCACTCTCATCTCAAACTCTTGTTTTCTTCCTCCTCATACTCAGCTTATAACAAATCAAATTTTGCCACTGAGATTTCCCTGAAAAATTTGGAGTAGCTAGTTAAAGGGTAAGAGTATAAAGATACTTTTTAAACTTTCTGTTTGGAGTTACCTTTGTTAAGTGACTTTTGACTCCTTGGGTCTAACCTGAGTTTTTAGTGGTTAAATGTTAACTCACGTTTAGTACACATTGAACTATTGGAACAACCAACCAGTCATGTTCACTTTCTTCTTCAATTGCTGTTTTCCTTTACTTTATTGTTTGTGTACTTTTAATCTTTACAAGGAAAAAGAACAAAGTGTGATCTTAAGAGGGAGGAGGCAAGAAGCCACAGAGGAGTAGAAAAAAGTGGCAGAATCTAACTTTCTCACTGTCTTCCACTCCCATTTCCACGTGGCCAGGGCAGGACAATTCTGCTTAGCTGCTGGGACAATTTCTCATCAGATCAAATGACCAAGTAAAATTTGGGTATAGTATTTCCAACAACTTGGGATATGCTGCTGCTTTTGTTGATATCCAGGAGCATTTTAAAAGTACAGATTGCCTCCTAGGCCACCAGTCAAAAGTCTAAGGTTAAGGAGATCCTGTGTTATCATTGATCACTTTTTTTCCAAAGTAGAATTACAGATTGTCTTAATTTGGGTGCCTCCAGAAGAAGATCCTGACACGAGCATTCAAGCGCAAGCACTTTGTTTGTGGGGTAATTCCAGGAAACACTGGCAGTGGGTGGTGGGGAAGAGAGAGGAAAAGGAAGGAAGCCAATTAGTATATACTATCAAACAAGTTTCCCAGTGGGAACTCCAGGATACACTGCCTTTGAATTATCCCACTGAAGGTGAGAGAGCTGGGGCATTTATCTATCACTTCTCATCTGTCATTGCTTGATGGACGCTGGGGGAGAGGAGGTACAGGAGCACCTTGGACCTACTGTGTACGTGAGCAGAGAAAGCCCTCAGACAAAGAAATACAGATTCAGGCATTCAGGCCGGCATACAGGGAAATGGCGAGTGTTGAAGGATATGGGTTGGGGCATTTACAGAGTCTGCTACATAGACTTATTTTTATTTTTAAGCAGATAAAATAGACCTGAGACTCTTAGAGTACAGCCCATCCATGTCCTAGGAGAGCTGATCCACTGATGTCGAGGAGAAAATGAATCACTGCCAAATGGAAAAACAAAAGAATCTTTAGCAGGCACTTTGACCTCTGGTCAAAACATCCCAAATAGTTGAGAGTGAGGGCAGAGCCTTTGGTATTAAATGCCTCTGAACTGAAAGGGCGGGGAGACAGTGTTCTGGCTTTCACACTAAGGAAGACATGGAACAACTTATTTTAACCACTTGTCAGAAGATACATGGGCGGCTTGTGCATTCTGGAATTTCTGAGACAGACTTACCAAATGCTTTCTGCTGAGGCTGACAAAGCCAAGCTGGGACATCTGTGTGCCAGGAATATATGGTTGCATATGTGCCACTGTTTATCTGTTTGCAAAATATGCCATATGTTGACAGCCTGACATATGTTGAGCTATATGGAAGATCAGTCAGAGAGAAAGGGCTATAGAGTATAAGAAAGAGAGCCAGAAAGAGCTCAGAAAGAGAGCCAGAAAGAGTATGAGAAAGAGCCAGAGTATGAGAAAGAGAGGGAGAAGGAGAAATATGAAAGTGAAAACAAACCCTTGTGACTTTAGCTAGGCCGTGAATGCTTTGAGCATAAGGGGTGTATCTCAGTCATCTTTAATCCCCAGTGCCTACAGTTTTGCTGGGCACATAGTAGATGCTTAGTTAGTGCATTGTGAGAATGAAAAAAGTTAGCACATGCAAGGTGCTTAGAACCGTGTCTCCTACATAGATGATCCGTGGTTAGTATAGGTTGAATTAATGCATGAGAGGATCTTTAGAGCTAGGAAGCCTCCTGGAGTTTCATTATGTCACTCTTTTATGCATAACACTTAATCTCGGAGGAACGTGAGAACAATGGCAGCCATGGCAGCCTCAGGGCCCAGGTGTTGGAGCTGGTGCTTATGTCCTGAGGTGTCATCCACCACCTTCTTTACTGCACTGCTCTTACTCCTGGTGTCTGGACCCAAAGTGTTCCTGCTGCAGCTGCCCCTGGTGCCCTTGGGCTTCTCAGTGCATTCCAAGGCCCTCACAACTGCTGAGTTTATGGGCTCGTGACATACAAAATGATAAACTCCTAGAAGAAAACAAAGAGGAAAAGCTTCATAACATTGGATTTGGCAATGATTTCTCGGCCATGACACCCAAAGCAAAAATAGACTACGTAAAAGTTAGAAACTTTTATTTATTAAAGGACACAATAAATAAAGTGAGAAGGCAACCCACAGAATGGGAGAAAATATTGCAAACCATATATTTGATAAGGGGTTAATATCCAGAATATATAGAGGATCCTACAACTCAATAACAAAAAGTCAAATAACCCAGTTAAAAAATGGGCAAAGAACTTGAATAGACATTTCTCCAAAGATGATATACAAATGGCCAACAAGCATATGAAAAGATGCTCAACATCACTAACCATCAGAGAAATACAAATCTAAACCACAATGAGATATCACCTCATACCCATTAGGATAGCTACTATCCCCAAAACAGAAAATACAAGTATTGGTGGGGATGTGGAGAAGTTGGAACCCTTGTGCACTGTTGATAGGATTTGAAAATGGTGCAACCACTATGGAAACAGTATGGAGGCTCCTCAAAAAATTAAAAATAGAACTACCATATGATCTAGGAATTGCAACTCTGGATATATCTCGAAAAGAATTGAAAGCAGGGTCTCAAAGAGATATTTGCATAGTCATATTCATAGCAGCATTATTCATAATAGCCAAGAGGTGGAGGCAACCCAAATGTCCATCGATGAATGAATGGATAAACAAAATGTGGTATACACATACAATGAAATAGTAGGCAGCCTTAAAGAGGAATGAAATCCCATCACGTGCTACAACATGGATGAACCTTGAGAATATTAGAAGTATAATAAGCCAGTCACAAAAGAATAAATACTGTATGATTCCACTTATATGAGGTATCTAAAGTAGTCAAATTCATAGATATAGAAAGCAGAATAGTGATTCCCAGGGCCTAGGGGAGGCAGAGCAAAGGGGAGTTGTTGTTTAATGGGTATAAGGTTTCAGTTCTGCAAGATGAAAAAGTTCAGGAGATCTGGTTCACATCAATATAAACATACTTAACACTTTCTCTGCAAACCCAGTTCTGCTTTTCAAGCAGGCTACCTACTAGGCTCTGCCAATAGGGGGCACTAGAGTAGATTAGAAGGCTGTAGAAGGGAAGAAGGATTTTCTCCCTTCTGTTTGCTTTCTGTTCCTGTGAGCATCACACCAGAAGCACAGCTCTTTGGCAGTAGCAGTTCCTTCCTGTAGAAGTTAAATCCAGTTTGTACCTTTCTAACACTCCAGATCAACTCCATTGCCACCCCTGCTCCTCCTATACACACAAGAGACACCAGCATCACTGGCTGATGTCACCTCCTCAGAGGTCTGGGACCCAGCCCCATGGGACTGGGGATGCCTACATTTTGATAATTCCAACCTCTTTCCTTTGTCCCCCTCCCCAGGAGTGGTAGCTGCCTGCAGCAGGTGCTACCTTGGGGATAACCTTAGTGTTCTCTTTTTGCTTTTTCAGTTACCCAATTAACAACTTTATACCAAGTTAACAATTCTTTATATTAAATTCTCTTTGTTAAACTAACTGGTGTGACTTTGGTCTCTTGGCTAGACCTTGATTAATATTTCATTCAGCGTTTTTAGCTGTCTTCTGTGGGAATGTTGGTCTGAATTACTGTTTTCCCCTTACCAAAATTGGAAGCCCCTCAAATGCTATATTATGTTACACAAACAAGTCTCCATTGATCCATTGTATCATCACTAAGGCCAAATCATGCTTTGCTTTTGCCCCAAGATAGCTGATGAGGAGGTCCTCTTTCTTTAAAGTGTCCTTATCCCATTTCATGGGGGGAAATTTCAGCTCTCTTAAGAAAGATGTACAGACCTGATCCCATGGGGGATGTGCCTCTTTCAAACTGGGTAGGAGGAAAAGTGCCCTGGCCTGAGTTTGAGGATTCATGAAGAACAGCCGACATGGTCACTCAACTCCAAGCATTGTCAGCACTGCTGTGGCTCTGCCACTTCATTACTGGATTTTGACTCAGGCTGCAGATGGCTCACTAACCACCTTGGCTTCTTAGGCTCACAGTGATATATATGGAAAGGATCTTGGCAATCATCTGGTCCAATGCCCGCCATTCCTAAGTGAAGAAACTGATGAATCCAGAGGTCTCATGGCTCAACGAATAGAAAGTCAGGAGTAGGACAGCCAGAGTTCTGACTCCATGCCAATTCTCCTTTCATTCTCGGCTTTAGTTTCTTACATGCCCATGTGTCCACCCACCTGAAGCCTATCTTCTGCTTTGTCTCCTCCTGTCCATCCTTCCAGTCCCTGTCTATTCTTCCAGTCCCTTGATCTCCCCTCATCCCTAATGCATATTATGCTCCAGCTAAGCTTCAACATTTACTCTCCCTTGAGCAAGACATTGATCCCCTTCCCCCTGGACCTTTGTCCCCATTATTTCCTCTGCCTGAGACTTCCTTCCCTCCTTATCTAACTTTCCAAATCCCAGCCATCTTCAGGGTCAATCCAAATGGCACTTCATCACGCATCCTTCCCTAGAAAACAAAGCTGGAAATGGTTTCTCCATCCTCTGTATTTCTACAACACCCTGTATTTCTATCAGGCTATCTATTAGTTCCGCCTCGTATTATAGTTGTTTATGCTCATTTTTCTTTATAGAATTATAATCCACCTGCATGCAGAGATTCTTTCATCTTTGACCCTCCTCAGTGCCTATCGTAAAGCTTCAACATAGTAATAATAATAAATAGCAATTATTGAGTGTTAATTATTGATATGTTAAATACCATGTTTAAAGTTTTACATGAATTGGCTTATTTACTTCTTCCAATAACCCTATGAAGTAAATAGCATCATTAGTTTCATTGATACATGAGGAACCTAAGACATAGAGAGGTTAAGAAACTTACCTAAGATAACACAGCTGGGGAGTTGGTCTCAGGGCTGCTGATGCCAAAGTTCAAGCTCTTACCCACGAGGCTACACTTCCTTCTAAGGACCATCTGAGGATTTGAATTTATTTTACTTTTATTAAATACTGAAAAGATAATTTTTATTTAAAAAATAACAAAATATTGGAATCTATAAGAATAGTTGTCCTTCTAAAAAGAAAGCAAAAAGGAAACACTAAATAAAAGGTTGAGATCACTCAGATTTTCCTCAGTAAAAAGTTGAGTGAACTTCATCAAATTATTTAAAATTTTTATTTCCTCCATCTAAAGAGTAAAGTATAAGTCCTCGCCCCCCCCCCACACACACAAATGATTTTATAAAGTGTTGTGTTGTTAATGAAGCCTTTAAAATTCATGGAAGGATAGAGAACAACATGAGCCATTACTAGTTGGCTTAAATTTTCTGAGACCTCATGTGGGTTCAGAAGGGCTGGAATCACCTCAGGAGTCTGCCTTTCTTGGGTAGCTATTGGCTTATTATGCTTTCTTTTTATCACCTCAAATGGGACATAGCCAACTTCAGCATTGTCAATTCTGTAGGAGGCTAAAGATTAGGATAGGGCTCGTTTTCCTCCCTGAACCCCTAAACCACTAGCTAGTTGAAGAGATTGTAAATTCAAGGATACGTAACCAACCACTCCTCAGAACAGGGCCTTCTGAAGGATTTGGCCTAAAGAAACCTGAGTTGTTAGATCACAGTTGGCCCGAGTGACTATTGTATTTCACTTGGACAAACTACAGAGAGGTGATGGATTAGCAACAAGGTCAGACACAGCTTTGGACTTACCTGAGAGGCTGTGTGGTGAAGTGCTAAAGCAGCAGACTGACCCCAGACAGCCCATCCGGTCCACTACTGCCGTTTAATAGTTTGGTGACATTAGCTCAGCTACCTAGACTGTCTAAGCTGCACTTTCCTCCTGTGTTAAATGGGGATAATCACGCTCATCTTAGAAGGTTGTTATGATGACTTAATAGCACAGTTTGGCTTCCCAAACTTGAGTCATTCACATATCACTGTATCAGTCAGGGTAATTTTGAGGAAAGTTCAGTGTAGGGATATGTTACAAAAGTGTGGGCAGGGTTCAAGGAAACCAGTTAAGGGATCCAAGGCTAGCAATTGCAGAAAGTTATCATGCCAGGCCTGGAGGGGGCAAGGAGAGAAAGCATGGACAGAACTGGGAGTTGTTTAGAGAAGCCTGCAACCCTGTGACCCAGTCAACCTACAGCGACTCTGCTGGAGAGGAAGCAGGAGACTGAACAAGTCCCGGACCCTCACTCTCCTTCCGCTACCCCATATCCTGTTGGGGCTGCCCACTAGCTGAGCCCAGCCAGAAGCAAGGGAGCCTATGATGTGGTCCATGAAGACCAGCCCCCGGGGAGGAGGAGCAGGAAGAATGGGTGGGTAGGGAGGGGCTAATGGAACCAGTCTAGCACACCGCCTCTTTCAACGTTTGCCTTTTTCCCCCCTTAAAACAAACCCCCTTTTATTAACTGAAATATGTTTACTTTAAAAAAGAGACTTCTTATGTCTCATCCTAAGCAGTGATATCCATGAGATCACGGTTTAGATGTGCTAGTTTTTTCTCTGTAATATACGCTTTGGGAAGCTTGGCCTCAGTTCAGCACTTGGAACAAAATAAATAGCCAATGAAGTGATCACCTCTGTTGCTGGACGTCACAGATGAACGTGCAGTGGAACACCTTATGCATATTGAAACCAACTTTTAAAACCATATGTTACTATTAGAAACACAATCTTTTTCCAATATATTTTCTAACTGCAGATTGCTAATTTATAGAAAAGATGATATCAGTGAGTTTTGTGTATTTGTTTTATAACTGACCCAGCTTAATGAATTTGATTATTTGGCCCATTGGCTTTTCATTAGATTCTTTTGATTTCTCCAGGCAAACAACTAAATCATCTAAGAATGTTGATAAGTTTTTCCACTTCTTGCTATTTACCATCTTATCATAGTGGCTAGAACCTACAGGGCAATGTTGAACAATGGAACAACAATGGTGGTATCAGGAATTCTTTGTTTCTTCCTTACTTTAATGGAAATGCTTCTAGCTCTTTTGTAGTTTGTTTGGTAACATTAAACATGATGTTGACTGTTGGTTTATGAGAGAGATTCTTTATTTTGTTAAGGAGGTGTCCTTATATTCTTAGTTGACTAAGAATTATTATCAGGAATGGGCATTGTATCCTATCAAATGCTTCTTAGACGTCTACTGAGACCTTGCAATCCTGGAATCAATCCTGCTGTATTATGATGTCTAATTCTTTTAGTACGTTGCTTCGCTATTTTTTTCTAGAAGAGTTATATCTTGTTCAACAAAAAGAGAGTGTATGTACCTGAAAGTCATTTTCAGGATTTTGAGGAACTAAAAAGAGTACATAAAATTAAGGTGCAAATTATTTATTCTAATAAAGAATAAATATGTAAGAGTGAAACTGTATGTTGTATATATAGTAATGTTTAAAATGTTCAACGTTTATGAGAAGTAACTGTAGTTGCAGGCTCCCAACAAAATGGGAATGTTCCTCAATAGTCTTCAGGCTACTGAGTCTCTCTTTTACCTCCCAGCACCCTAGCAGTTTCTTGAAGAATATAGGGAGTGAAAATTGGAAGATTCTGGATATTCAAAGTTGACTATTCAGGATAGAATTCCAAGCTGAGATTAATTTGGGCCTTGCAGATCTGCCTACTTTTCTGAAACTAGATCCAGCATCAGGCTTTTTCCTTTTGTCTCCACTTAGGGTCGGTAAATTTATCCCAGTTATGAGCAAGGACAATTAAGTAAGTGACAGCCAAAATGTGATATAAGAAAGTTGTGTGTATGTTGTAAAGATTGTGTGGAGGGGCACACCCATACACAGGGGTGGGACGCACTCCACGCTTATAATCTGCATACTGGCCAACCTATTGTCCACCTCAGTTCAGTGCTGCATTCAGAAGAAACACCATTCCAATAACCCAAAATAATTGAAAAACTATTTAAATTTTTCCTGTACTACCAACAAAATGTAAAGAAGGAATCCCATTTACAGCACACTGCCAAGTATCTCTCACTCATCCTTCTCCCCAAAGCCGCATTTCATCACAAGCCAATAGGTGCCCCTCTTTTTTCCCACCATCTCTCAGAAAGCCCTTAGGCTTTCTCTCCAACTCAGCTTGACCTGGGTTTTGCCACCTCTCACCTTCTAGATCCATTCTTTTCTCTCCCCTTCTCATTGTAAAGCAATCAATCTCTTTTTGGTTCACTGCCTCACCCGTTGCCCAGGTTTGCACGTTAAGGCCCAAGAGCTGTCAAAGGCGAAACCCTTAGCAGGCAAGATTCTTATTTCATTTTGTTTTGTTTTCCTATAACATATGCAGAAACAAAATTCTTAGGCAATCCTCGATTCTGTGCTTACCCGGGATTTTAATTTTCCTCCTTCAGCAGCATTTCACCATATTCTAATTCGACAGACTCTAATCCCCAACCCCACAAACTCAATTATAGAACAACTCATAAACGACAAAGAGGGCAAAAGGAGGGAGACGAAGAGAGACCTGGGTAGTTCAGGACCTGGAAAAGGAGCTCTGTAAGTAAGGGAGTGTTGGGTCTATTGGCAAAATTGTGGTCATAAAAAGTGCCGTCTCTTCTGCTTGGCCCAGTTCCCCTGAAGCTGAAGTTTCCCCAAAAGTATTATTAAGGCCTCAAGAAAGAGGTGCAGGAGGAACAAGGCGGCATTAAGCTGTCTCTCTGCTTGTTGAGGCTGGAGGGTTTTCAAGGGCTGCGATACATCTAACTGGAGGAGGAGGGCTCTGTCTGCCTTGGGGGTGTCTGTCCTGGCCCCTGCCCTCTGCCACCCTCTCAGTCTCTAAAGCCCAGACGCCCTCTCCAGCAGAGTGAGGAGCCTATTTTTAAAGACCAGGCATACTCTGAATGAATAATGACTTCTCTTTTTCTCCACTCAGTGCCAATCAGTGACTCATCAACCATTTTCTAAATGACTATGTTTTCATTCCCCAGTTTCCTGCGCACTGCAATATTAGAGAAGATTAAATGCAGCCCCTCGCTGCCTCCCTCTGCTTTTCTGTGTCTTGTTTTAGAGATGGTAATGCCCCCAAAATAGAAGCCTTTCATTGAATGCTGATCATTTAGTGACAAGTGAAAACACACACACGCACGCACGCATGCACGCACGCTGAGATGTTAGGGAAAGGTCTGTACGACTTCCAGGAGGACGTTGGGTGAAAAGAGAGGGAAGTGGAATCTTGGACTATGAAAAGTGTGATATCTCAACTGGACCCCATTCCCTGCCCCCCACCTCACCCTTGATTTCCAGGCTGAGGCCCTATATTAAGAACTCCTGACTACACTTGTATGGTCACTTTCTACTCCATGCTGTTCTCTGACTGCCAGATGTTTGCTTTCCTTTATGAGTACTTCTGCTCTCCACCCTGCTCCCCGCCCCCAGCACCTTTGCGTGCCCCTCACAATACCTTTTCTAGTTCCCTATGGTTCTGTTAGCAGCCACAAGGAAAACGCCATTCCTTTGCTAGGGTTTTCTGTTCCTAATCCTATTCCTGGACATGGCTGTTTCCAAACTGAGGTTTGTCTTTCACTCCAAGAGCAAAGAGAGAGTTTGGATGGTGAAGATAAACCCATCATCATTTCTGGGATAATTATACTCAGCCTATCCTGCTGCTGATGGGCCTGTGGTCTTAGCTTCTTGACAAAAAACCACATAAAACAAAAAACACCAATACTAATCCTTAGATGTCCCTCCTTTACTGTGCCAGACATCTTCTATCTGCCCTTCTCCACCCTTCTCCAGCCTGCTCTGTGGCCAGGGTGCTTGATCTACATGGATTATGTCAACAGGATTCCCTTGTCCACAGGTTTCCAGTTGGGTTTGAACTATGGAGAGTTCTGGAAGTAGATCAGAGGGTGGGAGGACAGTGAGGTCCAGATATTTATTCTGCTCAGTTTCCTCTTTGGGCCTACTTTGTCCATTGACCTAAGGTTACTGCTTCTTTCAAGGAAGCCAACATGACTCTCTCCTTCTGGTAAGCTTGCTCTCCTCTCATCTCTTTAGGCCTGGGGGTGGTAACAGCTCTGTTGTCACTTGCCCTGAGGTCCAGCATTTTCCCACCTGCTGCCATTGTGTAATTAGTCCCTTTGTAAAAGAACCCTCTTCTAATCATTCTCATTTGAATGTGCCATTTGTTTCCTGTTGAGACCTTGACTGGCCCCATCTTCTTCTCTTCTCCACTCCCACCCCACCCCTTGACGCTACTTTGTTCTAATTTTTTTCTCACCTCCTGCAGCATCTTCTGGCCTCCTTAGGCCTCTAGCATGAAGCATTGTGGGCCTTCCAAAACAACTGCTGACCCTTTGGGAAACAGCACCAAATGGGCTACAGTGAAAGGAATGAGCTTTTCTGGAGCAAGAGGCACAGTCCCCCAGAGGTCTGAAGACTTCTGGTCTAAGTGTGATGCACATGAGCATCAGTTGGCCAACATATACTTGCTGGGAAGAAAGGCTAAAGATTGATTGGGAGCTGGATTATTGACTATGCCCTCAAACCCTCCACATTACAGTCTATGTGTTCTGAGCCTGCAGGACTTCTTACTCTGTGAACCATTCTCAGATCATTTAAGGCCACAGGATATCTATAGCAACTATATCTCAATAATCATAATCACCACAATCATCATAATGGCTGCCAATTACTGAGTGCCAACTTGGAACCAGGCACTGTGCCTGGTGTTTTGCTTCTGTAAATCAAATGGAAGTTTCCATCTCATTCTTAAGGGTTGTTTCCCCCAAGGTATTTGGGAAAGGGATGGAATGAATCCTAGTCCATTCTCAAGTTGTCATCTGCGTCACTCCTCTTCTCTGAGTTGTGTGTTATACCCGGCTCCACCAGGGGGCACTACAAACCTCACTGTGGGTAGAGGTCTGGAACTCCTGGAGGGCCTTCCCCTCCGTAAGTTGCTGTCCCCTCTGCAAGGTTCTCTGGGAGCTTTAGAGGGTAATTGGGAGTCCTAATTCTCACTTTCCTTCCTAACAGAGCCAGATAGTTAGGCAGGTCTATCAGTCTGTGCTCATGGTTTAGGGAGCATCAAAGGGGAAAAACCACATGTGAAGGAAAGACTGTGAAGCCTCAAGAACCCTGGAGAACCTTCAAGGAGTTTAAGCTTTCACAGGGGGACTCTTAGAGGCACACCTCAGTTCCTGTCCTTGCTCCCCCGCCCTCGAGTCTGCTCTTCTCTGTGGAATCCTCTCCCTCTTCTACCTCTGCCTCTCCCTTTCAGAAATGTTCATCCACAGGGGCTGTTCTCACCTCAGGCTGCATCCCCCTTCCCCCAGCAGGACCTTTCCCCCAGTTTGCGTTAGTCAACAAGTAGCCCTGCAGTCTCCTGTGGGCCATATTCTGTCCACTCTCCCTCAAGAGCTGCTGGCTGAGGGGAGGGACAAATGCATGTCTTTCATCTTTGGATTGTCCAACAGTAGCTGTGGGTCTCTCTCCCTCTCTCTCTCTCTCTCACACACACACACAATCTTACACACCTGCAGAGATCTCCCAAGGACAAATATGAATTCTCAGAGACAACGTAGTCTACACCCAGAAGGAAGAAGAGAACTCTTTCCCCAAGTGCCTCCATGGTTTGCGAGGCCCCCTTTTCCACAGTGGACTTGGTACCTCACATCATTATACAATCACAGTCGGTTCTTCTGTGCATTGTTCTCTTTCAAGTTGGTCAGCTTTGGGCCTGTGGGAACAGGCTGTTAGTGGCCTCCCCTTTAGCTATACAAAACCCAGCCCAGATGTTGAAATGACCACTCGTGAGACCCCTTGAATGTCTTAGCTAAGGTCCTTCCTCTGCCCTGATCTCTGTCTGGGGTGGAGATTGGTTTCATTGCCCTGTTTTCTTACACCTTAGCTCTAGACCCTCACAAACCCCTGGGTGGCTGAGATTCTTTTCTCACGTTCTTTGCCCCAGTGAATGACCCAGCAATCTTGGGATCTAGCAATTGGCCTTCTTCCCTTTTTCTCTCTCGCTCATACATCACACCCATCACCAAGTCCTGGAGATGTTATCTCCTTGACTTTTTCTAGAACCTGTCCACCTCTCTCTGTTCCCCCTCTTACCACCCCACCACTGCTTCCATGTTGGCTGCCAGTCCCTCCCATCATCCTTTCCATCCTTTATCTGACATTGCTATTTAAGTTTTCACTACTTGTATATGGTCGTGCCTCCCCCAACTAAACTGTAAGTTCCGAGGGAAGGGGTTTTGTCCATCCAATTCATTGCTGTACTCCTTGTGCCTAGCACAGTGCCTGGCAGGTAGTAGGCACTCAATAGTTATTTGCCAAATGAATGAGCAAATTGTTGAGTCCAATTCACTTATCTTGGAGGCTGGAGAGAGAAGACCCCTAGCACTGTCTTGCATATAGCAAGCCATCAAGGAATACTTGTTGGATAAATGAATATTTCTTTTGCTCGAGGCCACATAGCTAATTAGTGGCCGTATTTGAATCAAGTCTCCTTACTCCAGTTGATTCTTAACCTTGGCTACACATTAGAAACACCTGGAGAGTTAAAAAATCCTGATGCCCAGGCTGCATCCTAGACCAATTAAACCAGAACTTCTCGGTGGGGTTGGTGGTGGGTGCCAGAGTATCATTATTTTTTAAAACTTTCCAGCTGATTCCAACGTGCAGCCAAGGTTGGGAACCGTATTAAATCATGAAGTAGGACCAAGGTAACCCCATACTTCTCATACTGCATCTAATAGAAAAAATTTCAGAAAAAATCAAAAGCCTTACTGAGTTAATTGAGCATTCAATTCACACGTCCAGAAATAGTGGTAGCTTGTGGGAGAAGGGGAGCGCGTCATTGTGTTGGGTTAGGACTGCACCATGGTAAGAACCAGCACACATTAATCTCCAAAAGTGAACTCTGAAGGCAGAGAAATGGTTTTGCAAGGTGGGTGGAGGCACTGGAAGAAAATAAGTAATGGGGATGTATTTGAGACTGGTTACTGGGAAGCTGTTGCCTAATAATCCTCTTAAACCACAGAAAAGTAACTCTAGGGATTTGGGCAGGATTCTTTGTTTGCGTCATTTAAAATGGACAAACCCCCAGCTGTGTTTACCAAGGAAACCATTTTAGACAGTGATGGAGAAAAGGCCCTAGGAGTCATTTTCCCCTAGAAAAACGTCATGCTGGATGTAGCAGTCCTTGGTGGTTCATTTCATCTCAGAATTGCTAAGCCCTTTGGTTGAGGCTTGTTTTCAGAACTGCCATATGTGAAGCTGGGAATCATGACTTGAAAGAGAAGCGAGAAAAGAAAGAATGGGTGTCTTGCCCAGGGAATGCTGTAAGTCATTGAAATCACTGAGAGAGTGTACTGTGCTCAGGGATCTCAACTCTAAATCCCAGGATCCACCTTTTGGACGCTACCCTAACCACAGAAGGCTAACTTTGTACAATTCAAACTCCTTACAATGACAATTTCTTAAATCCATTACAGGATTTCTTAAAATATGAGGAAACAGCAAAGTAAACCACCATTCGATAGCATAGAATTGGATTTGCTTTTGTCTATGTGCAACATATATAATAAACAGATGCTGACATTAATATATAAAGAGTTCATATAAAGTACTTTAGTTAGGTATTATAACTCAATATGATGTTTAATTACAATATTATCTTTACATGGTCAATACTTCTCTTTACACAGAATTGCCCAAGGAGATTTTGCAGAGCTAAGAAGTCGTATGGGCAGACCTGTCAGTTAGTTCTAGGTTTTAGCTACTCAATTGGCATATATGGGAGAACAAGACTAAGGAGGAAGAAAGGCCATACAGATTCTAGGGCTTTAATAAGATGGAATCCTCTGTTTTTGGTGGGAAAACCCAAACCAGTTATTGTAAAGCTGATGAGTTAGTCCAAATGGAAACTCATTTTGAGTATCTTTTCTCATCTTCCAGATCCCACAGTTCTCTTTGGTTATCTTCATTGTACATACTACCTTGTACTGGTGGTGTAGACATAGTCTACCATGTGCATTTCATGCATTTTAAAACTGAAAACAATAAAGCAGCGTGCAAGAGCCCAGCTTGGATTATTATTGAACACCAGTGGTTAGAAACATGAAATCTTAGAATTGAAAGGGTCATTTAGTTCAGTTCCTTCCTTCTAGGTGTTTGAATATTTAAACCCCAAGACGTTGAGTTTGGAGACATCCTAAAAGATCTGTAGAACTGGAGAATCCATAAACTCAGTTCAGGGTTTCTACAGTCAAGAGACTTGTATTGTTTGGTTCATTTCACATCCAGCACGCTTTTTTCCTTGATTAAGCCCAATGCTTCTTATTTAGAAAAAAATACAGTGTAACAAGACAAATTCTATGGCAAAGGAAGGCTGTATGGGCTGTGGGACACCAATGAGGGAGTCACCTTAGAGCTGGGCAATGATAGCGTGGGGCAGAGTAGGGCAATGCTTTGCTTTTAAGTACTTAAGGCCTGTTATCCAACTACCTACCAAGATAGTAAAAGATAAATAAAGGTCCCCAGGCATGCTACAGCTTCCAGTTTAGCTTATGACAGGAGAATCATAGTTATTCAGATCATATGCAACTCCAGAGGTCAACTACCTCAGCATTTCTATTTTATGGACATTGAATCCCTTTGAAAGTGGCATGTCAATCTTTTAAGTTCCTCAGAATGCGAAAAAATCATTTTGCCTTTTTTGTATAGTGAATGATTAAAAAACCCTTGATTTTAAGCAAATACTGTTTAATTTTGGATTAACAAGTAATTAAAAGTTTTACCAGGAAATTAATTTCAATTCAATTGTACTGCTATTCACAAGCCATAAAGACAAATTTTGAATATTTTTCTACTTATCAAGTGGCATATTTTATTTACCTTAAATTGCTTATTTGAGAAAAAGTAGAATGTATCAACAAATTGATTTTAAATTGACATGTTATTTTGTTTGTAGTTTAGACTGAATGTATATTAAAGTCCAATGGAAACGGAAATCTATGTTCAGGCACCAAAATAGACAAAAAGTATTTTCATGAGACAATGTTAACAATTCTTTCATTTCATACTTTTTATATATGATGTATTTTTGGGTTTTAAGAAAATAATATGTGATGGTATTTGGAAGTGGGGCCTTTGGGAGGTAATTAGGTTTAGATGAGGTCATGAGAGTAGAGCCCCCATGATGGGATTAGTGCCCTCATATAAGAAGAGGAAGAGACCAGAGTCTTTTCTCTCTCTGCCTTGTGAGGACACAGTGAGAAGGCAGCCATCTACAAACCAGGAAGAGAGCCAGCACCGTGCTGGCACCCTAATCTCAGACTTCCAGCCTCCAGAACTGTGAGAAATAAATGTCTGTTGTTTAAGGCACTCAGTTTATAGTATTTTGCTATGGCAGCCTGAGCTAAGACATAATGTGAGAGGAAAGTTTTGGTGCTATTAATTATGAGCATAACAAATTACCATGTGGATAATCTTTATTCACAATAAATGCAAATACAAATACAAAATGGATATAATCATCATGATATTCTCACTTTAACATTAGTTTTTGAGATACCAGCAGCATCCTGATATGTGTATAAGATTTGAATCAGTTCAATACTGATTTAGAGGAGATTATCATAATTTTTCTTGTTTTTATGCTTCTCATGAACTTGTATTTCAATATTTAGAATCCTTATGCATCTTTTCTTATCCGGTGGTCAATTGAGGGTGAAAATTAAATGATTTATTATTATTAGTTAAAACAATTAGGGGCCAGCCCTGGTGGCCTAGTGGTTAAGTTCAGTGCACTCCACTTCGGCAGCCTGGGTTCAGTTCCCGGGCACAGATCTACAGCATTCTGTTAGCAGCCATGCTGTGCTGGCGGCCCACATACTAAAAAATAGAGGAAGATTGGCATGGATGTTAGCTCAGGGCAAATGTTCCCCAGCAAAAGCAAAAACCAAAAACCAAAAAACAAACCCAACAATTAGGATGATATACCAGTCACAAACAACCTGGTGGCTAGTGGTAGTTGGTTGAATGATGATAAACTGTGTGAGTTATAACTAAGCCCCTCTAATTTCTACGAACCTTAATTCAAATGAGGGAGTTTTCAGATGTTTTGTACAAAGAGGGGAAGTGAAAAAATATTTTTCATTAATTAAAGAAAAATGGAGACAGACATGGTCTTAGGTCAGGTTCCCATCAGCAGAACCTGAAGTGGGGAATGATTGGTGCAGATAGTGTAGTGAGGCAGAGCTCTCGGGAGGAACCTGTGAGGTATGCGGGAAGCAGAGTTGGCAGGGGAAGGCGCTAAGCAAGATGTGGATTCAGGAGAAGGCAGCTTCAGCATGAGCCCACAGAGAGCTCTGCAGTGTGAATAACAGCACAGAGTGTGTTCCACACTACACCATTGTGTCATTGGGCATGGGCTGCCCTTCTCAGGGGATGCAACCTCCTGGGTGGCTCCAGTGAGATACAGGAATGCCTCGGGAGCAGGTTGCAGCTGTGAGCAGCCAACATCCACTGTAGTGCGGGGATGAGTGCTCCAGTCAGGTGAAGGAATTCTGGAAGGAAAGCAACATCATCTGCTACAGACATTGTTTCTTTTTATTATTTTAAGTATATGAACCCACTAAAACCACCTTTTGAGTACATAAACTGTTATTGAATGATGATTATTTAATATTGTTTAACTGGAAGGTAAGCACCATGAGGGCAGGTTTTCTGTTTAACTCACAGATGATTCCTTAGTTCCTAGAACAGTCACAGACACATAGTAGGTATTTGTTGAATAACATCTATGGAATGAATGAATGAGGAAGATCCAGAACCCTGGTCTTCTGAATTTTGGAGCACTGCTTCGTAAAGAATTGTACTCCTATCAGTCAGAACTGCATGTATAGGAGCTGACCCAAATAGGGGGTTAGTTTTCTCACCATACAAGAAATCTGGAGATGGGAGGGGAGTTCTGGTCTAGGGCAGCGCTCTGCCCTGTCATTTATATTCCAGAAGCCTTATCCGTTTGCACAAGGCTTTCATCCTCATGTATGTAACTATCACAGGACAGCCCTTCCCTCTCAGCCTCAAGTCCATTCTCCAGGGCCAAAGAAGAAGACAGAAACAGGAAGGAGCAGCACCTGTATCAGGAAAGCAAAAGCATCCCTAGAAATCTCTAGCTGATGTCCACATAGACGTCTTTGTCCAGAACTGCATCATCTGGCCAGCCCTGAATGCGGGGAAGTCTAGGGTGGTGAGCACGTTGGCTGGCGCCCATTGCCACCTGGAACAAAACTGAGATCCTGCTAGAAAAGAAGAAAGAGAGTGGCTAAGCAAATGACAGTGTCTGCCACTGTAGCTGAACTACACGAGGCCTATGTGCGGTTAAAAACGAATCCCCTCTCTCCCAAGGGCAGATAAAGGCAAAATGAACTTAAAAATGGAAATAATTTTAAAAACTCAAATCCCTTTTTCCCCCTCTTTTTCACTTTCCCTATCCTTTTATTATGACTTTCCTAGCAACCAGGGGTGAAGTTCTCCCCAAAGTCAGTAGGAAATTAAACATATTTCAAAACAGATCAAAATAAGCCTGTAATCCAGGCACTTGCTTACCACTTTTTGTTCAACAGAGTTCTTGGACAACTGCTGATTTTCATCTTAGTGGCCTGACATTCCATCTGCACCCTAGTGAGTGTATAGGGCAGTCACCTTTTAAATTTTTCTTTTTCTCTTAAGTAGGAAATTCAGACTCCTGCAATGTTTCTGCTAGTGTTGCCGTTACTATAGGAGACTCCTAGGTGCTATTGTGCCTTTTGGTGAGTCTTGTGTTTCTCCACGGAGAAGCTTTCATTATTTCCAGACTCTTATTGAACCCATTATGAGACCATTGAGACAGGATGAGAAATAAAACTGTCTACTTTGTGCACTGGGCTGTTATTCCTGGATCTTTACAATTGAGGTGGAGAAAGAAAACACCTCCGGAAAAATAATTTAAGAGGCATGGCTGGTCGGTTGTCTCACGTTTGATCCCAAGAGCCCTATAGTTCATGCACAAATATGAAAAGGGTCGTGTAAGTAAATTTCAGTGACATTTTTTATTTAAAAATCTCCCGCTGACAAAATCACCGTTCCCATCAAGGGTCATCTCGCACACAATTTAAAGGCTGGCCCGTCCAGTAAAGTGCCTTTGTGCCAAGAGTTCTGGATTTTCATTTACAGAGTTCTTTCTCTGAGTGGTCACGCTGGGGTCGAATTAGTGCATTGACCTTTTTGTCCCTTTGTGTTCCCCATTCATAAAAAATTGGCTGTACTTTTTGGTTGTATTGACGTGGAGGCACCGAGTCAAATATCCCGACCCCAAAATACTTACCTCATACCAGCAGCATCATTTTCCGGGGCAAGACACCATTTCTGCAAGGAGATTTGTTAGTCAAGTTGATCAGAAGGGTGCAAAGTTCTTTCCAAAGAACCAGACTCTTGTCTGTTATTGCTAATTGGCTACATATTGGGTTTTTTTGTTTGTTAAAGCCCATCTAATGCAATATTGTATATTATTATCTCAGTGAGCTTCCTATGGGGATGTTGACTTGTTCTACACCCACATAAAATACTGTATTCTCTGGTTTTCTTATTAGATTTAGTAACATGTCTTTGTTGTACCATTATGATTTAACAGCCTGGGAAGAAGAAAGAACACGCTATTATACAATTCTTGGCAAAGCCAACACTAATGTAGGGAAATCATTAAGCTTCAGGAAGTTTTAACTTTCTTGCACCCAATTTCTTATCGTTAATACAAGGTTTGTTCTCTTCCCTGGCCCCCTGATCTTGTAAAGGAAATAGAGGGAGAAAAGGGGAGGGGGAGATTAGGAAGAGACACAAATCAGGCTGAGCCATAGCCATTTCCAGGGCCTGCACTTACATCAGTGATTAATCAAACTAATGGGGAGTTCTAATTCGGTGCTTTGCTCCCCTTAAGCCCTGTAATTGCAGTGTCTCTGAACCCAAAGGAAACACGTTGCTCTCTGCGTGCCCAGGCGCATAGCTTTTAAATTTTCATAACTCTGTAATTACTACAGCGCTTTCCTTCAAATCTGGCTCAATTTCACTTCCTTAATGAGCACTACAATCTTGATAAAGTTTGAAGTTTGCTGCCTCTGCTGTTCACAAGGACTCAATCCCAGACTGATAATGTGACTTGTAGATTTTACTCCCTCAAGTTCCTCTCAAAAAGAGCTGATTTATTTCAGAACCACCACAGTCAAAGGCACTTCCTCTAGGTCAAGGCCAGCGCTGGGTGTTTTCATCACAGAAGGGCGCTTGGAGAGCAAATTCTGAACAGTTGAAACAAGGAGGGGCAGGAGGGAGCCCATGAACCCTTGGGGAATGGCTGTTCTGCTTTATTAGCACCACGGGCTCTAGAGACTACGGTGCATCTTACCCAATTGAAGACTTTTCTTTATAGGAAATATATTAAAAATCCACTTCCTCTTTATAAACTGAGCCTTGCCAAAGAGTGTAAATTACGAGTCAGCTTAAAAAAAAAAGGCAACATAATTTCCACATTCTTTCTTCTACCAGTTGGTTTTCAGGAGTTTTTAAAGACTTGTTGGGAATGCCATTTAATGATTCTAGTCAAAAGCATATCTTCTCTTGCAGCTGGTTGGAGGGTGTCTCGATTTTTGCCACTCTGTTTTGCTTTTGAGCATGTGGCGATGCTTCCTCTCAGCTTTAGCCTTTCTGTTTCTAAGCTGTAAGAAACAACCCTGAAGGCTGTGTTGCTTTTAGACTCCCGGCTCCAGTCTGTATTCCCCCCAGACAGTGTTAATGGCTCTGGGATTCTGAGTAGCGCTTAATTCTTATCTCTGTTGTAGCTTGCTGGTGGTGTACTACCATTATTTGTTTACATCTCTATCTACCCTACTAGACTCCACCCTTTGAGAACAATGCTTATGTCTTCTTCCCTTTTATATCCCTGGCAGCTAACAGAGGCCTGAGCACCCAATAAATGTTTGCACTCAGTAAATAAAGCTTCAGGTGAATGTTTGTTGCATAACCAGAGGACCGAAGACCTGAATGAAACTCCCTCGTTTGCTATCACCATCTGCTTTAACTCTGTCAGTTATTTTGATGTATTTGCAGTTCTGACTAGATCCAGATTTGGCGTGTTTAAAATTATATTCAGTTGTAAAATGTGAGGCTAGGATGTTTGAAGATAAGAAAGAAGTCAAAACTTCTCCCATTGGAAACAATGTGAGTAATCAACAGTGCTTTGCAGGGAAGATAAAAAGGCTGGTTGGAACAGTCTTTAGATTCACGGCGTTTGGCATTTGGGGAAAACCGTGTAATAGTATTATTTTTTTTCTTTTCTGCTCATGTTTCCCTGTCAGTAAAATGCACAGAGAAACTCCTGTCCTTCATACTTGATAGACTAAAAAAGGATTTTTGAGGAAGAAAAGCACAAACTAAAACAAAGGAAAACCTTCAGTAGTGGTATATAGTTTTTTTTCCCCTTAAAACTATACACATGATAGTTGTTGATATGCATGTACCTGTACTTACGTGTATGGTGGCTGCTTCATATTTTGTTATATTAATAAATTTTTTTTCTTCTGGTGTTTCCTGGGAACACAGGTAGACAAAGCCAAATTTAAGGTTCTTGAACTGGAAAAACTTGGACTTTTGAGTTTCAAAAACTAAGCCATGAAGGCTTTGGACATAATGTTTATGCTGTGAACCGTGGATCTGGGAGTGCATGCTCCTTCTGACACGATGACATGCAACTGTGGGCTGCTGGCTTCCTCCCATGAACCAGCAAAGCTAAAGGAGAGAAGGAGTTGGTGAATCTCAGAGCTCAGCAACTAACATAAAAGTTGAGAGAAGCTATTGGGGAGCGTGAAGGTGGTGGCCTCCTGATGTGGGGGAGAATGGGGCGAGTAACATCTTCTGTAATCCTCCTGCTGGCTGTGTGTATGCCTTCTTCCCATCTGTTTCAAGGCTCTTTCATCTTTAGTCTTTATTTTGCCTAAAGGTGTTATTCTGTGCTATAACTTTATTTGTGGGTGCAGTTTGAGTATAGGATAACCACGAGCTCCAAAAAGTTTTCTGCTTGAATGTGAACCATATGACTCTCCAATATGACAGCTTCTCCCTCCTTCTCCAGCCATCACTATCCACTCTCAAATCTGCTCTTCCTCCTTTGGCATGTATAATGCACCTCCAGTACATTTTATGGACAAACCATATTAATTTACTTTCAAATTGTTGCTTTTTACTTAGGTAAACTTGACATATTTTTCTGGAAATGGTTTGGGTAACTTGGGTTGGGATGGAATGCTCATAATTCTTCCTAATAAAATTAAATGAAAATATTTTTTATTTACCAGCTTTTTACTTAGTGGTAGGGCCTTTAGGAGGGAATGAAAGTGGTTGAGGAATGGGTGCAATTGGGTGGACGAAGGGAGACTTCAGTCACTATAATTACATGATTATGCTAACAAGCCCATGTATCTCCTGGAATTTCTTAGAGAAAATAAATATTTTTCAAGTATAAATAGTGATGGTGTAGCATCAATGCTGGAATATTTCAAATGGAACATTTTTGGTGAAGAATCTTTCAGGGATCTCTGCTTTGTTGCTTGTAAGTTTCTACAGGAAAAGTGACTACAGTTCTGTGGAAGCAGGAGGCTAGCCAGGCTGAGGGTGGAGGTGCCTTACGGCGCTCCCAACGCCGGTTCTTTCCTTGGACAAAGACCTTGTTCCTACTGGGCTGCAGCAGACAGGAGTGTAACTGTGGGGCGTGGTGACACAGACAGGATATTTCATTCATTTCACAATGGCATAAGGTTTATACTGATTGAACATTAGGGTTTAGGGGGAACTTGTGCTGGCCCTTGAGCTGCATGAATAACTGCTAGGGATTAGGCAATGGGGCCATTTTTAAATGCTGCCTTTCCTTTCTGGCGACAAGCTCATGGTAATAAATATGTGTACATGGGTTAGGGGGAGTACGTGATCAGGAGAGATCAACACACACATAAGTAGGTGTAAGAATCTGGCTTCAGATATCAACCTTGATTTCATCAGAGCTTTTTGTGGGAAAATGGGAAAATGGTATAATTGGGGATTTGAATAAGAAAGGCACAGCTCCTGGATGTATTGAAAACTCGTCGGCATTAAGAATATTCATACATCCCATCATGATTACATATGGTTATTACACTTTTATTGATTTCAGTATTTCAGTTCTATAAAGTTGGAGCCAAACCAAGAACTATGTGTGCAGGGGTATGGGGGGGGGGGTGTGTGTGTAGGATAAGCCACATAGGAGGAGCTTGAAGCTGGAAGGGGTACAGCGAGTCCAGGAGGTTGTCTTGAAGCTGCCCTTGCATAGCTAGCACACAGTTTTATTTAGATGGTGTTACGGATGTCTAACAATCACTTTTCTAAAGGTGCCTTTATTCATACCGTACAGTGGACCGAGCAAACATCAACAACCATATCAATGAATATTTTTATTTGTATTAGTTTCATTTGAAGGAGAGCCTCCTTCAAATACCAAAAGTGGGGGATGGGGGGGGCAGTGAGAACACAGAGATCAAAAGCCAAAACCAAAGCTTTTTATTTTGAGCCAAATGGCTTTATTAGCACATGATTAGGAGCCCAGGAGATGACAAAAAGTGTATTTGTTTTTGTGTAGTTGAACTGTGCTTTGAATCATTTTGAAATCTTGACTTGAGTCTCTGCTGACCACTTTGGGGCAGACCCCAAAGGTAGCTAGCCTGTTCTTGAACTCAATGACCCCCTGGAATCCTCCCCTTCCTGGGCCTGGAGGAGGACTCCTCCTCCCATCGGACTTTTCTGCCCTACCCTTCAATCACCTCTCTGGGTGGATAGGGACCCTCGGGCCCCCGGAAGGAACTCGCCAATAATCCGAAGATCCCCTTAGGAGTTAGAGCCCAACACCATTCATTGTCCATGTCAGTGTTCAGCCGGGCCCACTCTACTGGCCCCTTGAATGCTGCTATTAATAGGATAATGCTTGGTGAGGCCAGTGAGAGGCAGGGCAGACTCACCCCGCCAAGGCTTGCTAGCTGGATGCCTTTAATACCCCTCCTTGTTCTTTATGTCTCAATATGTTTAGGGAGGAGTGTGTGGCTTGGCTATCTAGCAGAACTCATGTTCAGAATTTTGAACACATTAAAAAGTCAAGCTAAATTTGAAAACAGCCAGCTCTAAGCTTTTTAGATTTGTGAGCTAAAGAACAACTCCTAAAAGACCCCTTTCCAAAGTGTTCTTTTCTTCACTTTTTATTTGGAAACAAAACCAAATTTAAAGTTTCAAGAAATTTACAACGAATCCCAATACACTCTTTACCTGGACTCACTATTTTGCACATTTTGCCATATTTTCTTTTTTATCTTTGTACATATACATTATTACTATCATTCTTCTTCTTGTTGTTACTGAACCATTTATATGTACCTTGCAGACATCATGACCCTTTACCCCCAAGTCCCCAGCCTGGATCTTTTATGAACAAGGGCATTCCTTCGCCAAAAGTGTTATTTTTTTAGGTAGAATAAGAGAAGGGTCTGTTGAAGCCTTTATAACCAGAGTGTGGGCCAATCCAAAGGGCTGACTGTGGGGCCCCGTGCAGGCTCCTGCTAAAAGGGGGGAGAGAGGAGAGGAGACCCCACCGCAGGTCTGGAGGACTTTATAGTTGCCATAAAACATATTTTTTCCATGTTCTCTTTAGACACATGAAATGAAGGCTGCATTCCCAAGATCTGGCTTGTGGCTTTAAAATCAGAAATATTTTTACAGTATTCTTTTTGGAGGGATGAAAGCATGTATTTTATTAACATTTCCCAAACTCTTCTTTAGGTTTTAGGCTGACAGCATCCAGCCTGCAAATTGCTGCAATCGAAATACATGCCTTTTTAGAAATTATACCTTCCAGTTAACTGAAGGGGAAAACTTTCCTTTCTTCTGTGAATCATCGTCTCTCTGATGGAGAACTTTAAAATCCCTGTGTATGATCTGTAGAGAAGAGTGACAGGCAGGTAATCTGGCTTATCTCACCTAACGTGTCAAGGAGGTTTGCAAGCAGTTTTCTGGGGGTTTTGCTCATTGGTGGTTTGGGTCTCATTCATGATATTCTATAGAGACCCAGCCCAGCGCAGGCGGCTGGAGTGATGCCCGGGAAGGGTAGAAACAGCACCCTGGCCACTCTGGCCGCACGCGGATGCGCCCATGCCGCGTCACCCTGCCTAGTTTACTGCGCTCACAGCCCCGGGCACTTCGAAGGGCAACCCAGTTTTCCCTTCCCGAAGGACTTGCTCAGAGCTGGAATTCGGCTAGGCAACTTGCTCCGACACGCCAAATCTGCTGGATCCCCAATACTCCACCCTCCTGCCTCTGCGTTCGCTACCCACAGCTCCAACCTCAACTTGAGGACTCCCCGCCTCCACCACGCTGACAGTCTCAATCCTAACTCCTTGGATGCGAGGAAGTGTCTTTGCGTCGGAATGCGCCCTGAGTGGCGAGGCCACCAGTGACTCCCAGCGGCCGCACAGGGCGCTGCGCCCCCTCGCCCAGGCCTCCCCCCGCCCTGCGTCCGCTCCGCCGCCCCCGCGCCGCCTCCTGAGCCCGGGCTGGAGGCGGATTCCTCTCTCCGGGTTTTCAAAGCGCCTTTCCGAAACCTCCTCCCCGCCCAGAGAGGGAGAGAGATCCCGGGCGCAATCGCTCCCCGGAGCGGCCGAGGGGCGCGCGGGGAGAGGCCTGCGCCGGGGTACTTTCAAACTGAGGCGCGCGCACACACTCACACCCACCCACCCAGACACACACACACACACACACACACACACACACACACACGCCCATTTATAGAGGCGGTGGCGGCGGCAGCGGCCAGGGCGGCGGCGGCGGCGAGCGCAGGAATGATGGAGCTGAGCCAGCCGACCCGGGTTGGAAGCAAGTGAGGAGAGCCCAGGCGCACCCCGAGATTTCTGTGCCCCGCGCTTGTCATCCTCCCCAGGGAACGGTGCACCGGGAGGAGGACCGGCTGGACTGATTTGCTAGGGAGAGGGCGTGGAAAAGGAGGAGGCCAGGTGAGCGGAGGAGCCCCCTGCGTATCCGGACTGCCCGATCGCGCCTTTGCCCGGCTCCTGCCCCTTCTCCGCCCAGGTGGGCGCGCCCGCTTCACCGCTCGCAAGGGGCGCTTTGAGGAGACCAGAAAGTCGCGGCCCGGCTGCGCGGGATGCCTTTCGCCAAGCGGATCGTGGAGCCGCAGTGGCTGTGCCGTCAGCGGCGCCCGGCGCCCGGCCCGGTGGAGGACGCGAACGGAGGCACCAATGAGCCGCCGCCGCCCCTGCAGCCGCCCGGCCGTCGGGACGAGGCCGTGGCGCCGGGGCCGGAGGATCCTCCTCGCGCGCCCCCCGCGCCTCCCGGGCCGCCGCCGCCGCTGCCCACGGCTGCAGACCAGGCGCAGCCGCCGCACGGAGAGGCGCCCGCGGCAGGCGAGGAGAGCCCGGCGGGGGTCCCGGAGGCGGCGTCCACGGCTGGCGAGGCGTCCTCGGCGGCGGCCGCGGCCGTGCTGCTCATGCTGGACCTGTGCGCAGTCAGCAACGCCGCGCTGGCCCGCGTCCTCCGGCAGCTCTCGGACGTGGCCCGGCACGCGTGCAGCCTCTTCCAGGAGCTCGAGAGCGACATCCAGCTCACCCACCGCCGCGTCTGGGCGCTGCAGGGCAAGCTTGGCGGCGTGCAGCGCGTCCTCGGCACGCTGGACCCCAAGCAGGAGGCAGTGCGTGAGTACCCGCGCCGTCCACCCGCCTGGCGCTCCGCTCCTACGCCGCACCCTCGCGCCCTCCCCGGTCGCCGCAATCCCAGCCCCGCGGCGCCGCGCCCGCTGCAGCTTGCACCTTATTCTTGCCTCCCAATCCCTCCCTCTCCTGGGACCCAACCCAGCCCTCCCGGTGCTAAGAGTTAAGAGTTCCGGCTGGACTGCGATGTAGGGTTGCAGACGCGGACGGGAGAAAGTTAAAGGGGCGGCCTTGGAACTCG
Organism: Equus caballus; assembly: GCF_041296265.1. Classification (NCBI taxonomy): domain Eukaryota; kingdom Metazoa; phylum Chordata; class Mammalia; order Perissodactyla; family Equidae; genus Equus; species Equus caballus. The sequence continues at coordinate 13,182,613 of NC_091715.1, forward strand.
CAGGCAGCTGCAGGCTGAGAGGGAGCGTTTATGGGGACACAGGAGGCAGAGGGTTCTGTCATTCGCCTTCGGAGTTCGCCTTCCTTGTTCCTTCCCGGCGGGCGGGGCGGGGGGTGGTGGTGGTGGTGCAACTTCGGTGGTTTCCAGCAGCCTAGTCCCGAGCCCTATAGTCCCCCCATGCATATTTGGGAGTCTCAAGGAGTAGTGAGTGTCCTTTGGGGGCTTCTGCAACGCTGTGGTGGTTTTGTCACTTTTACTGTGACCTCAGGTGCTGCATCCAGCCCCGAACTTGTGCCTTGCACTCGTGTGCGACGTAGTGCGGTGCCGCTCGCCTCCTGGAGTGAACTGAAGCGCTCTGCTCCAACATTGTGGCCCAGAGGGGCCGTGTGGAGGGAGGAGTGTCCCGGGCCCTGGGGAGATGGATGAGACCCGGGGCATCTTTTCTGCCCTGAACAGCACGGGGTTCCTACTAAATGTCTGTCTGTGTCATCTGCCCTCCGAGAATCCCGAGGGCCTCCCCTCTACCGTGTACTGTCACACAGATCCACCCGCGTGTGGACGACCCCAGGCATCTTTGCTGACCGTTAACTTCACTCTTGCGACACCCTAGGGCTCCCAATAAATGTCATTCTGTGTCATCTGCCCTCTGAAAGGCGCTCAGGAGTGTCCCCTGGCGCACGGTCCGCCAAATCTGGTGGTGGCGGAATCTTTTAGGAACGACCTGACGGTGGGCGGGGGTACCAGGCTGGCGCGCCGATCCTTTGGCGCCTAGTCCGGCTGCGACGCTCGAGGCGAAGGTGATGTCAGCGGCCCTGACTTACATAAGAAGCTTCCCTGGTTGCTGCAGCAGCTGCGCCGGTGTGCGGTGGCCGCGGAGCGCGCGGGGCGGGGGCGCTCTCGCGGCATCCTTCCCCGGGGATTTCCGGGCACCTCTGCCCTGCAACCCAGCCCAGCCTCCTCCCCAACCCTCCCCGCTCGCACATTTTCCACAGGCCCCCCCCCCAAACCCCTTTGAACCCCGCCCCGGGAATTCGCTGCTTTTCTGCAATAACAATAATAATAAGCGTAATGAATAAATGATGTGCGCGATCGGTTTTCGCAGCTATAAAAGACCCAGAGTTGGGTTAATGACTAGTTGTTTAAAAGGGCAATTCCGGGGATGAGTTCTGGAAAGAATTAGGACTGCCGTAGGCCAAGTCGTATTTTACTTTTGGGACTTGAAATGAGCGCTTTAATCCTGCCTCCTTTTTACCCCAAACCACACAGCGGGGACAGGCCCTTCACTTTCAACAGCGCTGATATCTGGGGAGTGCGGTTGGGGTGAGTGGTGATTTCACTTCAAAAGAACTGGAGGGAAGTTTTGCAGACTGTTGAGTGGTGCATGCATTTCCCGTGTGTGTGTGTGTGTGTGTGTGTGTGTGTGTGTGTGTGTGTGTGTGTGTGACACACTGCTCCTTAAATTAGATTTCATACAAGTGAAACCAGTTCTGCAGTAGAATGTATCCCCTTCTCCCCTCTTTCTTTAGAAGCAGCAGTGGACAGTTACGTACCCGGAATTTAAAGCAGTTCTTTCAAGTCCTTTTAACTGTTTGGAGTACAAATAAATGGTTAATGGAGAAGAAAAGAGGATTTTTAGTGTGTACATACAAGTTGATGAATCTATACTCTATGCGTATTTATACATGAATAAATAAGTAAATAAAATGGGGCTAATATAATACCTAGGGATGGACTTTAAATCTCCTATTATTTAAAAATTTTCTAAGACATTATCGCCACACTTCATGTCCAGACCTCTCTCTTCTGTTGTCCATGTAAATTGAGCATGGCATTCTTCTCATTCGATGTCATGAAAGGCATTACCTTTGGGAGAAAAAGCACAATATTATGTGTTTTAATTTGGGTTTCCCAACATGGGAAGGCAGAGACAAGGATTTCCGTGCAGGTAGTTTATTGGACAGGGGATCCTGGGAAGCACAGGGAGGGAGTGGAGAAGTGGCACAGGGAAGAGGGGAAAGCTCATGCGTGTTGTGAGCTGGTTACCACCGTGGGCAACTGATTCGATCCAGCACACACCTTGGAAGTGTTCTACTGAGGGGTCAGGAAGCTGGAGTATTTATCCACTAACTTCCACCCTTCCCTGATGGAAAGTAGCACCTGGAGCATGAACTCCCTGGCTCCTGGGGCTTTCCCCAAGTGTGGGCTCAGCATGCTCCTGGGGCCAGGTGGAGAGACGCAAAGAGCCTATGGTGTGTACAGGAATGTCTGCAGGGGTCCTCTGGGGAAGGCAGAGGGGCTATGGATGGAGCACCAGGGGCATCTACTACATTATGCATCTCCCTTTAGCATTGCTCAAGGCCAAGGGGAGTTTCAAAGGGAAAGTAAGCCTAAAAGTGACCCACATTCCCTTTTCTTCCCTTTGAAGGTGTCTGGGTGCCTTCATATCCCCCGTATAGCCTTCCCGCCCAGATAATCATTCCCCATGTGGTCTGCATGCTGTTTCATCCTTGGACAGCTGCTTCCTGTTGCCCTGAGACAGGCTGGGGTGGTTTTTGCAGCAGTGACATGATCTGACATACACTTTAGTGAAGTCACTCTGGAGGCAAGTCTGGAGGCTGGTAGACCAGTTAGACAGTGTGACTGGTGATGGTGGCTAGGATTAGGGAGGTAGCTATGGAGACAGTGAAAAATGGTCAGATTCTGAATTCATTTTGGAAATAGAATTGACGGGACTTACTAATTGGATTGGGTACAGGGTATGAGAGGAAAAAGTTATGGAAAACTCCTAGGTTTTTTGGCTTAAACAACCCATAGAAGGTGATACCATTTCCAGGAATGGGTAAGGCTAGTGGAAGAGTGGATATTTTATTGTATTGTAGAGAGATGAAATCAATAGTTTTCTATTTGTGCCACGTTAACTTGAGATGCCTTCTGTGTCTTAGACAATTAGATGTGTGAGATCAGAACTCAAGAGAGAGGTGCAGGCTGGAGATGTAAATGTGAGACATAAGGGTAGAGATGGTAGGTGAAGCTTTGGAGTTAGGGACAATGTAGATAGTAAAGAAAAGGGAGCCAGGACTTAGCCTAGGGCAGTCCAACTTTGAAAGTTGAAAGGAACATCTTCTCCTGATGTTTCAAGAATGGAGAAGTCAGTGTGGTCAAATGCTTCTGAGAGTAAGATGAACACTGAGATGAGACCATTGAGTTTGTAACTTGTAAGCAAGTAGTGGCCCTGATAGGCGCCATTTAAGTGGAGGGGTGGAGATGAAGGCCAAATAAGAGGGGATGAAGAGAGCACAGGAGGAGTGGAAGAGGAGATAGCAACCACAGACGACTCCTGTAAGGAGTTTTGCTCTGAAGGGGAGTGGAGAAATGGAGCCATGGCTGGAATGGAATACAGGGTCAAGGGAGATTTCCTTAAAATGCGTTGGTATTTAGGCACATTTAGATTCTCCGGAGAGGGGGGAATTGATGATGCTAGACAAAGAATTGGATAATTATGGAAGTCCTTGAGAAGCTGAGAGGGGAGGGGATCAGAGCACCCTTTCGTCCTTGGGAACTGGAGAGAAGATGGAGGATATGGGCAGGGGCAGGTGGGCAGGTGAACTGATGGTGGTGGGGTGGGGTGTTCTTATACGGTTACATCTATTTTCTCTGTGAAGTACACAGTGAGGTCATCAGCTGAGAGGGTGTTGGTAATATGAGGAGAGAAGGCAAGGTGTTAATGTTGTCTCAGGGAGGGAACATGGATGCAGTAAGGAAGTGTAGGGGGATTACCTGGCTGTGTTGAGAGCCTTCTGAGATTTATGGTCATAAACTTGAAGTAAGACCAGCTTTTCAGTCACTAAAACCTGAGACTTTGGAATTACTTCATGGGCCTGGACCCCAAGCTGTTCGTCCTTAGACGTTTTAATGCTGTTGGATTTTTGGTTGCTGTTGATTATATTTAGTTACTGAGTTTTACAGTAAGTTTTATATTAAAGTTTAACAATCTTACAGAAAAGTGCACAGACCATAGATGTACAGCTTGGTTATTTTTCACAAAGTGGGCAACTCATGTAACCATCACCCAGATCAAGAAATAAAACATTACGGTATCTTGAAACATCCCCTTCAGGCCCTTTACCAGTCACTGTCCAGATCCCTAAAGATCACCACTATTCTGACTTCCACCTCCATCAATGAGATTTTCCTGTTTTTGAAGTTTATATAAGTGGAGTCATATAGTATATACTTTTTAGTGTCTAGCATTGTTCACCCAATATTATGTTCATAAGATTCTTCCATGTTGTTGCACATACAGTAGATTGTTCTTGTTGCTGAATAAAATTCCATTGTGTGCATATACCACAATTTGTTGATTCATGTGTCTGATGATGGACATTTGGGTTGTTTCCAGTTCAGGGCAATTACTACAAACATTTTTCTACATGCCTTTTGATGAGCTTATGTATACACAGCTGCTTGGTATATATCTAAAAGTGGAATTGCTGGATCAAAGGGGATGGATATGTTTGGCTTAGTAGCTACTGTGTAATAGTTTTCTAAACTGGTTGTACCAATTTATACTCCCAGAGGTGTATGAAAGTTCTGGTTGCTCCATATCCTCACCAACACTGGTATTGTCTTTTAAATTGTAGTTACTCTGGTGGGTGGGTAGTAAAAATCTCATTGTGGTTTTAATTTGCATTCTTCTGATGGCTTGTGAGACTGTGCACCTTTTTATATATATTTTTCACCATTTGGATATTCACTTAAAGGTAATTTTCAAGGCCTTTGCGCATTTTTCAATAAGGTTCTTTGTACCTTTTTTTATTGTCTTGTAGGAGTTCTTTATATATTGTGGATGTGAGCTATAGGTATTGCAAATACCTTCTCTCACTCTGTAGCTTGCCTTTTCACTCCCTTAGTGTTATCTTTTAATTAGCAGAAGTTCTTATTTTTATGTAGTCCGGTTTATCAATTATTATTATTTTTTTTTTTTGAGGAAGATTAGCCCTAAGCTCTACTGCCAATTCTCCTCTTTTTGCTGAGGAAGACTGGCCCTGAGCTAACATTCATGCCCATCTTCCTCTATTTTATATGTGGGATGCCTACCACAGCATGGCTCACCAAGTGGTGCCATGTCTGCACCCGGGATCCGAACCAGTGAACCCTGGGCCGCTGAGAAGCAGAACGTGTAAACTTAACCACTGTGCCACCTGGTTGGCCCTATCAATTATTTTCTTTATGGTTAGTGTTTTTTTGTGTTCTGTTCTATTTGCTCTTAAACAAATTCTTCACTGATTCCAAGGTCATAAAGATATTCTCCTATGTCCTAGAAATTTTTGTTTTTCTTTTTTCATTTAGATGTATGATTTGTATGGAATTGATTTTTTTTTCAATTTTTGCCAATGATGTGAGGTAGGGGTCAATATTAATTTTTTTCCATATGGATGCACAGTTGATCCATTGCCACTTACTGAAGAGACCATCATTTCCCCATTACACTGCAGTGACACCTTTGTCATCTACCGAGTGGATTGATTTTAGCATTTATTGAGTTATATGTCAGGCCCTGTGCTAAGATCTTTATGTGAATTACCTTATTTAATTTTCACAGTAACTCTATGAGAGAGATACTATTATTTTCCCACTTTACTGAGAGTTAGCAACTTGCTCCAGGTAGCAACAGCTAGAGAATGCTGGGGCCTAGAATTAGGATCCGAATCTGAGTCCACAAGCTATGTTCCTAAGCACTAGACTTTTCTTCCATACATTGCCGCACAAATCCAGGGGCGTTACTATATTAAAACCAAAGCCCTTCTCTATATCCTTCTGTCCACTCTACAAGCTTTATCTCTCGCTCTTCTACCCATTGTCCCTCCCTGCCTTTTCCACCTTCCACCCATACTGAACTACTTGGAGTTTCCCAACTTGCCAGGCTTTCTCATTCTTCATGCCTATGTGTAAACTACTGTTTCCTTCTGGAGCATTTCACTGGCTAATTCCTACTTATTCGTTGATACTCAGCTGACACATCATCTCCTCTGTGAAGTACAACCTGATTCCTTGCCCATCACTCCCCATCTACAAGTTTTCTAGAACTCTGTGCTAACCTTTATCTTAGCTTTTCTCATTCTGAACAGCAAACAGTGTTGGGTCTCATGCTGAAGGGTGCCTTTTGCAAATTCTTGTGACTCTGCCTAGGGCTTTTTTCCTGGCTAAGGGACCATGCTTGGTCTTGCACATAGGGAAAGCCAGAAGTGCTAGTGAGTGAATGCCCCTGAAGCAGCACTCAACCAATGATGGACATGGTGTTGGTGGATGAATTCCCCAGCTTCCTTGCTCCTTGGATGAGAGAACTCTGGCACATGTTCTACGCCATCCCTCCCTAGGGTTCTCCAGTAGGATTGAGCTCCAGTTGCCCACCGTGGTGGCTTATTTGATAACACACTGTGTATTCTCTGCCTTCCTTTCCCTGTCTCACTTTCTCACTCACCTATGGGTGGTTCCTGAGGACACCTCCCACATAAACTACTTGCTCTTGAACTTGTACTCATACTCATAGGGCCTGGGGGGACCCAGACCAAAAAATTGTTTAATATTTGAATGGTGAGGGCAAAGACATAGGGCTAGGAGTATGGTAGAGGTGATGTTTCTCACCCTTTTTCCTTAAACTATTTTCCCCAGGATTATTATATTAGCCACATGCCTGGCCCCTCCCAGACACTCTGTAGCGGGTCTGGAAATAACTTCCTACCCTTTAGAGGAGATCTTCAGTGCTTCAGGGGTGAGAAAGGGCACGGAAAGAACTCAAGGAACTCAACATTCCTCAATGTTCCATCAGCCAGCCTTCAAGAATACTGTTTATCGTCCTGTGGAATGGGATCAGAGACGGTCCCAGGAGATCCAAACTCCCTATTTGAGAAGCATGATTTCAGCCAGAGCAGACACAGAAACTGCTAAACCTAGAAAGAAGCTAGGAAGTAACACATTGGGTGAATTGATCATTTTGGGTTGGTATGGTAACGCTAATCAAGGGTTCATTCTGCCTTTGGAAGGCTGATCCTTTTTCTCCTCATTCTGTTCATTCTACCACTCATAAACACCCTTTGCAGTCTGGTTAATATGTTTTTTGGGATTTTTTGAAACTATGGTTAGGTTTCTTTTCCTCCTGTCTCTTCTCAGCAAGTTTCTCTGTGGCATTATGAGATTCTAACAGCTCCATTGAAAGCTGCTTTTAAACCTATCACAGAACAACTGAGAAGAAAGCAATCTTCCAAAGGTTAATAATTCATGGTTGTAATTTCCTCATAAGCGGTATGAGCAACACATTACTTTCTAGACTTTTCTTGTTCTACTGTACTGGGCTTTTAAATCAAAACTACTGAACAACTTTACCTAGGAAATCCTTGAGATTCTGTTGGACTGTTATTGCTAAGATGGTAACAATAAAGATTTCTTTCTTCCTGTTTGTGGAGGCCTTTTCCACACAATGCAGTCAGGAAGGTGTAAATTCCACATAAGCTCTCAGAAACATCTTCAGTCTTAGAGCTTCTAGACTACCTTTAGTGGGCAATACCTTTAAATTGCAATGACTTATGAAATCTCTCCTGTTGTACCATGTTAGCCCCAAAGTCTTAAGGATTCATTGACTTCATTATCATGCTTTGACATTTTAGGGACAAAGACAATTTAAACATAGTTGGAATTTTATTTTGACTATTCAGTTTAATTTCTATTTACTCTGTTAAAAATCGTGAAACACAAGATTTTGTGGGACACGCTATTAAAAAATCGTGGGAAGAGTATTCCTGGAACAAAACATCAATCATAAAAATTCCTGAAAGTTCTTTTTGCATTAAGAATTCATCATGAATCATATCTTGATAATAAATGAAAATAAAAGCTAATGAGGTGGAAATGGTTTCTGAATGTAAGGCTCTCATTCTAAGGTCTAAATTTGTTGAAGCAAGGTTTTAGAGAGCCCTCCTACCAGATTGCAAGTCCACAAAGGGCAGAGATCCTGTCTAGCTTTTCTTTGTGAATGACTAAGACAGGCACGATCAGTTTTTGTTTCTGACGTTAGTGTCCATCTCTCAACCCACTAATAAACATGAGAAAGTTTGGGTGTACTGAAACAGAAATCTGAGGACCTGGGCATCCATATGCTGAAAAATTACTTAATGATGAAGTATCTAAGTCCTTCCAAGTGAAATTAACCAAGAATAAGATGAATTTAACAAGAATTAGAGAATCTTGTGATCTTAGAGTTGGAAAAGATCTTAGTACCCATCGAATCCAACTTCCCACCCAGGATGGGACTTTTTTAAAAAAAAGATGTCCCAAATGGCAGCTCATTTGGTTTCCATACCCTTTGGGACTCCTGGGAGTGGGAAGTGGCCGGCCCAACCCCAACTTTATTGCTAGATAGTTCCCATTCTGAAACAATCCTTATCTACGCTGAGACTAAATCTGTATTTTTGTAATGCCAGCCTTTTAGTCCTAATTCTAGTGCCTGGAGCCAAGTGGAAACTGCTTATAATCTCTTATCCAGAACATCGTTTAAGTGTCCAGAGGTTACTGTTATGGTCTCTTTTAAGCTTTCTTCCTCCCAGGTAAAACAACTTTAGTTCCTTCAACCAGCCCTCTTAATGCCAAGCTTCCTATCCTCTCCCATGCTGGTAGCCCCCTGCCACAAGTGCAGAGCACAAATGGATCCATTTCTTTCTTCATATGAATGCCCCCACTAGGACTAAGGTGGCCCTTGTTTTAACCATTGCATGACACTGTTGGTGCATTGTTGCTCTTATGGCCCAACAAACTCCTTTCCTTTATAGTGGCAGTTCTTTTACATGAAGTTTCCACTATTCCATTTTGTGCAGTTGGTATTTTGAACTTAAATTTCACAGGACTCCCTCATTGTCTCAGTTAAATTGAATCTTGCTTGCTTTGCTCTTTCATTTCCAATCAGTGGTGATGTTTTAAAATCTTGACTCAGTGTGTCAGCTACTGCCCACAGCATTTTGCTCTCTGCAGACATCATAAACATGATTCTAGCCCATCACTCACATCTTTGATAAAATTATTGTTCACACGGACTCAAGGCCAGAGACCATTGGCAGGCAGTACTAGCCATGTCCCTCCAAGTTGATGTCCATTCATCAGCATTCCTTGGGTACCATTGTTGCAGCAGCCACGAATTCTCCCCCCACCTTCCCACTCAAACCACATTTCTCCACCTTGTCCACAAGATCTGTCATCATGAGCAATTGTCAAATGGTTTGCTGAAATCAAGATACCATATGTCTGCAGCATTCCTTTGATCTCCCAGTCTAATAACCCTACTCAAAAGGGAAATGAGGTTAGTCTGGCTCAAACTGGACTCACTTACAGCCATCAGAGGGGTCATTTGAATTTTCTTGTATATAATGGATAAAGAGTTTATTTTGGAGAGTCAGCTTTGGTGTTTTCACCATAGAAAGACTGTAACGTTGGACTGCAAGGGGACTCTCTGGGTCCTAGAGTCCATTTCTCTGACTCCAAAGTGCCTGGTTTGTAAAAGGTGGAGAATCAGAGTACTTGTTTCTTCCTTTCTTTTAGGATACCTGGTAAGAAACTTATGTCCTTGTTCTCTCTTCTTTAAGGAAAGGTTTGGAATACATGACCATCAGAGTTTGCTTCGGCTCAGTTTGAGTAAGGTTGGCAAGGGTCTGGGTTATCTAGTTGAGAAGCAAGGGAATATGTGTTTAAGAGTGTGGACTCTGAAGTCAGACCACATATGTTCAAATCCTGGCTCCACCCCTTCAAAGCTGTGTGACTTTGTACAATTTATTAATATTTCTTTTTGTTCATCTATTATGGGATTGATGAGATAAAAACAGTATCTACTGCATCAGGTTGTTGACAGGACTGAAGGAGTCAAGGTGTACAGGCACTGAGAACTGTGCCTGGCACATGGTGAGCCACTGGTAATTATTGGCTGTTGTTTTATTGGTACCATAATTGGGTCATGCAGAGTGGGAGGCATGTATTAATTTTTCTCAAGTAGGTGAAAACCTGTGCCTGAATCTGTGAAATTCTTGGTCGAGGGAAGGAGACAGCTGACCAAGCAATGCTACGTCCCTCTGCGTGATCAAATGACTATTAAGACTTCCATGTTCCTTGTGGCCTCTTTTTGTTATGCAGAGAAGCATAGAAATAAAAAAAATTGACCAATGATCTTATCATACAGATTCATTCATTTATTATATGCCAGGCACTTGAGTTTCATCAGTGAACAAAAAGTTACAAAGAGCTTACAGTGGAGAGAGACAGACCATAAACAACAAACATAATGCATTTAAGGAGATTACAGAACATGTTAGGAGGTGGTAAGTTAAGGGCAAAAATAAACTAGAGCAGGATAAGGGCATCCAGGGGATTGGAGTAGGGTTGCCATTTGAGTGAAGATTGGAAAGAGGTGGGGAGGTTAATGATATAGATAAGTGGAGGAAGAGTGTTCCAGCAGAGGGAACCAGAGCTAGTGCAAAGGCCCTATGGTGAGAGAATGCCTGGTGTGATAGAGGGATGGCAAGGAGGCCAGTGTGGTAGATGTGGAGTGAGCAAGGAGGAGAGTGGGAGGAGAGGAGGCCAGGTAGGTGGAGTGGAGGGCAGTTCATGTAGGGTCTAGTAGGTCATTGTGAGGACTTTGCCTTTTACTCTGAGTGGAGTGGGAACTCACTGGAAGGTTTTAAGCCCAGGAGTAACATGGTTGACTTAGAGTTTAAAAGGGCTATTGTGTCAAGAAGAGACTGGGAGAGGCAGGCGTAGAAGCAGGGAGACCAAGCAGGAGGCTATTGCAATTATCCTGGTGAGAGACAGCGGTGGTTTGGTGGAAGTAATGAGAGGTGATGGGATCCAACTTAAGAGCTGTTGACATTTTTTGTTTCATGTTTAAGGCTAGACAATTCAACCCATACAGAAGGGCGTAAAATTGAGAAGGGAAGGAAAGTCCTCCTCCCCTCTTACTCTACCAGACTTGCTCCAAAGGAAACCATGCTACAGTGTATTGTGCTCTTTCTAGGAGGAGCAAAAGCAAATTCTCACATACGTCTAATGTGTTTTGTAAAGCCACTTCTGAATGTTGAGGAAGTAGGCACTCTTCCTAGAGTCTTGTTGATTAATCTGATTTTGCTGTCTTGGAAAAATTTAAAAGGTGTTCTAAATGATATTCTTTTAAAAATAAAGGTATAATTTCTATACAGTGAAATGTATAGATCTCAGGTGTGTAGTTTGATGAGTTGTAACAACTATATTCGCTTGTGTAACCCACACCCCTTGTTAAGAAAGAGACTATTTAAACTCTGGTGCCCTACCGGGATGTTGTGTGAATATGGGCATGGAAGAAAGAAAATGATTCCACAGGAACTTCTGGGTTCTCCAGTAGCATCTGACTAAGAACTAGTGATTCCATGTTAAGATTTCCAAGACAAATTGGAGTGGTGGAGTTTCCTCACTGTTGGTCCGATGGTGCTGGGCTGTTTATGACATCTTGGTGCTGAGCTTTAGAGGACCCAGTCGGGGACAAGTATAAGAATCTGGCCTTAGAGGTCCCAGGAGTAATTTAGAAGTAGGAGTTTTTCTAAGATAAAGATAGAATAACGTTAAAAAAGACACACACACGAAATGAATTTGTTGCTCTTAGGCGAATTTCTGAGTAGCAGGGAATACTGATTTGTAACTGTGTTTTTAGATTATGCTGATGCTTGAAGCCTGGATGGAGGACGAAGTTCTTTAAAAATTGATTTCTGATTATTCTATCTAAGTGCATTTAGATTTGTGAATTAAGAAGCCCTATTCTAGAATTCAGCTACTCTTGATTTCTAATTCTAGACATCTAGGGGAGGGAAGAGCTGGTAGCTATGAGGAAGGATGACAGCCAGTGAGACATAATGTTCATTCGACTATAATATCAATATTTATGTTTCTCTCCAGCGTGCATCTGGACTCTGTTCCTCGAGCCTGTATTTATATTTTAATAATGTGAGTAAAGCTGTATTTTCCTTTTTAATTTTGCGTCAGAGTTCTGCTGCCTCAGTCAGCCCTCTCCTCACCCATGAAGTACTTCAATCGCAAGATGGCGCATGTTCGTTGAGGGTTTGAGTCTAGAGGTTAACTTTGAGGGGGGCAAAGCGCAGCGTGATTGAATACCACAGAAATCCTTTTCCATGTGAGAAGTCATGGGGCTTTCTGCTTCATAAACAGGAGAGATGGATGCTTCAAAGTTTGGGGCAATGTTGGGTTAAGTGGACAAGCCAAAAAGAGACACAGGAAAGGATGCACTGGAAGGTTTACTAAGAGTTTCACTTGGGTTAAATGCCTTCGGTGTGAGAGAAGAGATGTTGGAACTCTGCTCAGGTATCAGATGTCACTAGTGCTCATCTGGCAAAGTTTTAGCCTTTGTTAATTAAAACTAATCCAATTGCATGCAGAAAAATATATTGCATAAGGTTGCTGCTTGTGTGGCTTTATCTTAACCCTTTGCCCCATATCCTAAGACCAGCGAATCTCAGGCTGGTGATAGGATGGGAAGTGATAGTGAGAAACGGGATTCACTTACAGATATATTTGAGTAAAGACAATGAGTAGGGCAGGCTATTAAGAGTATTAGCTTGTCATTGTAAATTTGAAGCCTTTTTGGGTTTTCTTGACTGATTTGTCAATTCAAAGGTTTTAATGGCTGTTGAGTGAGAAGGAAAATTCACAAAACAAAAAACCAAAGAGACACCCTCTTTTACTTCTCACCTTGTGCTTGTTTTCTTTCCATGTCGCTCTGGATGCTTTTCTGTGGCTGGTCAGCTTGGTTGGATCAAGCCCTGCACTTTGGAAGCTTAGGTTCAAGGTTTGCTCCCTGAGAGACTGGGACTTTGTCAGATCACAGGCTGCATTCATAATCCCTGTCGCCCTTCTAGTAAAAGTTTATGTTGGCCTTTGATTCTCTCAATTCTGCCACTTACCAGTTGTGCGACCATGGACAAATTCTTAGTCTCTGTTCCTTAGTTTCCTTATCTGCAAAATAGGATGCTACTATTACTCACCACATAGGATTGTTGTGAAGATTAAGTGAATCAATCTGTGGGTAGTGCCAGCAGTGTGTAGCATGTGCACAGAATACATAGTAAGGGCTAATACGTGTGTGCCATTGATGCTACTAATTTTGTTGTTGTTTTATCATTATTATTATCAGGGGGCTTGGGTAAAGGAAATAGGTATAAAGATGGATAAAATCCAGCCCCTGTGGCTCCTCAACCAATGTAAATATTCCAGTCAACTGGATGTGTGGTGAAAAGGATGCCACCCTGCTTTCTGGCTTGGCTGGCCTAACTCATGTCATGGAGCACTGCAAGAACAATTTAGCCTCTGGCTGCCATTATGCCCTCATGCTTTTGGGGGCAGGAGTGGACTTCTACTGATGGCAGGGGAGGCCTGGCTGAGGATGTGTGCCATCGTGGAAGTGATGCTGAGTGCAGACACCCATCTCCTCACTTTCTGGGACTGTCTGTATCTTCTCCCATAATGACATGTCCAGGGCTTTGTCTTCTGCTTATTGTAGTCAGACATCAAGCATGGAACAGCTAGCAGAAGAGAGGAGATGATAGATCTGGGCAGACCATGGCTGAGAATGCCTAAGGTGTTCACTAACTCTTTGCCTTTTCCAACTAGGCACATAGCTAGACTACATTTCCCAGCCTCCCTTGCACTTAGGTAGGACCATGTGACTGAGTTCTGTCCAGTGGAATGTAGGAGGGATAGTTGCTTCACTCTAGGATGGGCATATAAACGCTCCTACACAATCCTCTGCAGTTTCTTTCTTTTCCGCTCTGCTGGCTGCGTGCAGAGGGTTCAGCAGAGGGCTCTGAGGTCCTAAGGGATGGGAGAGCCACCAGATGGAAGAAGCTTGGGTCCATGAATCACCACATGAAAGGCTGTCTGCCAATACCTGATTGGATTTCACGTGAGGGAGAAGAAAACTTTTATTATGAGATTAAGGAGATGTTTGTTACAGCAGTTAGCTGGCTCTGACTAGCACAAAGCTACAGTGCAGGGAGAAAAAAGGACTGGTTTTCCTGAAAGTGAACAGATGATGAAAGTACTCTGAAGTATTTGGTGTTCTTCCTCTGAATAAAAGAGGCACTGAACTGTAGGGTCTTCTTTTTCTGAGAGACATCCAAGGAATTTCTGCAATTACAGATATTTGTAAAACCTTTAAGATCTAATTATAACACAAATAGAGAAATGTGCACAAATCATAAGTGTACAGCTCAATGAATTTTTACAAATTGAACACAGCTCTGTAACCAGCACCTGGAACAAGAGAAAACATTTGCAGCCTTCTAGAAATCCTGCCGAAGTTTCCGTCGGGTCATACCTCTCCAAGGGTAGCCATTATCCTGACTTCTAACAGCATAGATTACTTTGCTCTGTTGGAGAATCATACAGTATGTGCTTTTTTTATATCCGGATTCTTTTTTTTTTTGCTTAAAATTATATGCATGTGACCCATTCATGTTGTTGCAGGTAGTTGTCGTTCATTTATTTTGCTTGTTGTATAGTAGTCCTTCGAGTGAATATACCATGATTTATTTGTCCGTTCTACTATTGATGGGCGTTTGGATAAGTTTCAGTTTGGGCTATTTTGAATAATGCTGCTGTGAACATTCTAGTTCCTGTCTTTTGGTGAATGTACCTACACATTTCTATTGGGTAAAAACTCCCTGACTTGTAGTTGTACAAAACTTTCCTTCAGTAAAACACTTCAAGGTTGTGCCAGTGACTGTCCTTATTCTTTGCTGTCCCTTGACTTCTAGACCAAGCCAAAGTTTTGTTCTATTTTTCTGTAATCTAAAGATTATTACTGATCCTCAATGACACAGTTTTGGTGTCTAAAATGGAGGAAACATGATTTACTTAAAAGGACTGCTTTCCCCTCCTTTTTAAATTAAATCATAGTTACGGGCCTTTTGATTCTCAGACAAGAGCTCCTCACAAAGCCGTGTTTCAAATCACTTGCAAACTCCGTGTAATCGGAGTTTGACATTGGAATCTTTATTGGCGCTGCTTCAGCTCTTCCTCTGTGAGAAGGAGAATCCTTTTGGATTTTCAAATTGCTTCCTTTCCTTGGGGAGGGAGTGCAGGAGGAGGAGTGATGAGTTCTCTAATCACTTGGCTGGATTAGCCTCAGAGCTATTGGGAGTTGCCTTCTCTAATTGCCCCTACCATCAAGGTTTTATGCAAAATCTAGGCAAAGCAGAACATTTCCTCAGAAGGCCAAGAGACCAAGAAGAGGGAGAGGCCTTTCCGTCTCCCTGAGAGAGTTGATTCTTGTGGCTGTGCTTTCAGGGCCTTGGGTATCTGATCCACTAAGTAGCAACCGCGACTAGACGGAACTTTGTGGATTCTGGGGGTTGAAAAGGCCTCAGGCAAATTCTAAAACTGCCCACAGGACTTTCTTTCAAACCTCCACACAGGCTCAGCTTCCCAGACTCCTTTGAGGAGGTTTGAAGTCCTGGACTCAATGAGTGGTGTAACTCCATTGCCCCCTTGCCACCCGCCAGCCCCACAGGCTTCTTCACTGTTTAGTTTGAAATGATCGTGATTGGAGAACTGAGGGGTGAATGTTTTAGTCCGAGCCTTCCCCTTCAAGGATCCCAGAAATATCTGAAACATCTTTGAGGCTCAAGTAGCGCCCCGGCTGCCTATTTTGATGGAATGTTTGGTTCACTTTGGATGTGAAGGGGTGTGAAGCCTTTACAGTTAAGTCTGAAAAATGGTTGTGGGAAGCCCCCAGGGGACCCTGCTGCTGAGTGACACACAGCTGGGCCTTTGAAAGTGAAGTTTTATGATAGATTTGAACATGGTTTTAAACTTTACTATACTTTGCTTCATTCCTTTTCCTAACTAGAGGATAGGTGAGCTGATTTTTCCATGAGGGAACTGCTTTGGACCATTAACCCAGATTTTCTTGAACTGTAGAGGTGACTGTGTAATTGACTTTTGGCTTTTAAAAACTGGAGGCCTAGTGAGACAGCTCTGTGAAGTCCAGAGTTGCAGGTGGGGCTGCGGGGTGGGATATGCTTTTCTTTACTCACCAGGTATGAAATGCAAAAGAGCTTTATGCAGAGTAAGAGGCCTTTAAAGATCCAGACTTACTCTGAGTAGCTCTTGCTTAAATCCACTGCTTGTCCCAAGTTGTCTTTCTCTTCCATAGTGCACAGCTGAGAACATGGCCGACAGTTCGTTCTTCTTACTCCTTTGACTTTTTCCTGTCGCCATCCCTGCTCCCAGTTTTTGGAAGATGGCTGAATTTTTGTCTTAGATGATTGAGTATTATCAAGGGGATTCTACTAAACATGTTCAGGCAGATACCAAGCAAATTCTCAGGTGCGCATGCACACACACGCACATGCGCACACACACACACACACACACACACACACTCATGCACATGCACCACACCCACCCTCGACATTTGTTGTGTGACTTTCTGCTAGTACTATCTCATGTTATTTCATGAGCCCCTCAAAATTCTGCAGTGGAAATGTGATATTCTTTTGGTAGATGAGAAAACGGAGGCTCTGCTAGTGGCTGTAAGAGCACGCTGTTTGAAAGGGCCCAGTCCAGGATTCACATAGCTCTCTGTCTTCAGTTTTGGTGTTCCATCTCTTCTACCCAGCTCCTCTCTGTGCAGCACACTCTTCCTCCCACCACTACCACCTTATCACCACTGCCATAGCCTTCTGCCTCCCAGTTTATGATGGGGAAGCAGGGGCGGAAAAAAAAGACATGAGGATGATGTCCGTGTCGGTCTTTGGATGCTCAGAAAGCCTGGGGTTTGGACCTCTGGACAAAAAGGCCCATGAATCAAGAAATACCTACTGTGCGCTCAGCACAGGCATATGGCTATGTTGGATATTAACATGTGTAATTGGGCAAGGCGGTGGCTGCATGTCTGTCTGTAAGTAATTAGTTATTCAGTTGTAACTTAATAGTTTTTGGGAACATACTGATTGTATGAAATAGGTCATTTGCTGTTGCAGGAGTCATTTTATATATCAAGGCCTTTACTTCTAAACCCAAAAGATTCACCTCATGGATACACAGGTTTCTTTTCTAGCTCAGTGGTTGCCCTTCTATATTCTATACTGTTGCTTGAAGGCTGGTGTAAATGAACTGTGGGTGACCTCAGTTCAGATAATGAATCAATCCAAATGAAAATACATTGCCATTTTTTCCATTTATTCAAATAGACCAAAATGACAAAATGATATTGGTCAGGTTTGAGGTGGGAGTGAGGGTGGGGTGGGCACAAGGATACTTTCAGACACTGCTGATGGAAGTGTGAATTGGTATAAATTTTCTGGTAGGTAGTCGGCCTTTATGAAATTAATACACAAAAAACTGTATGCGAGACATTTCACTTCAGAATTTAACCTAACTCATCACAAGAAAAAAAAATTTTGTAAATATGTGTGGTGATGGATGTTAATTAGACTTGTGCTGATCATTTTGCAATAAATACAAATGTTGAATCATTATGCTGTGCACCTAAAACTAATATAATGTAATATGTCAATTATGCAGCTATTAAAAAATAAAATTATGGAGAAAAATAAAAAAAGAATTTAACCTAAAAAAATTGGAAAAGTAAAATAAAAGAATGTATCGAGGCCTCAGTGTCACTTATAATTAAGAAGTATTGGAAATACCCTAAATGATTAACAATAGAAAATTGGTTGATCCAACATTACTATGCATTGGTATAGCTAACAACATTGCTGCATATTGGAACAGTGAAATACTCTGCTGCCAGTAAAATGATACAATGGATATTTATTAAACCAGAAATATGTTTATGATACTTTCCAAAGTTAAAAAAACTTGCTTACCAAATAGTATGCAGGTTATTGCATATTTATTAAGATGAAGGAACATAGGGGAAATATGTCTGGAAGGATATATACAAAATCAGTATTTTAAAACATATTTTGATCATGATTCACAGTGCGAAGTACATTTTACACTTGTGACCCAGTAGACACATGTAGCTGAAACAATAGTGTTATTAACAATACTCACTTTTCTCTATATGATGCATTCTGATTATGTTTGTTCCTTTTTCCTTTTCTTTACTATATTATCTTGTTCTCTCCTTCCCTACTCTATTCTGATTCTATTCCTCTTCTCCTTTCTTCTGTTTCATTTTTTAAGATGCTGCACATGACCCACTAAGTTGCTTTCATGATCTCCTAATGGGCCACAAGCCACAGTTTGAAAAACACTGCTCTAGAATGTTATCAGTGGTTGTCTCTGACAGGTGGAATTATAGATAACTTTTTTTTAAGAAGGGAGTTCCTTTTTGCTTCTCCGTGTTATTTATGTAATACAAAGGCTAATGAAAATTTTAAAATGACATAATGATTCCATTTAAAAACAAATTGATACCCTGCGACTTTTTAGGAACGTACTGGTTTTATGAAATAAGATGCCTACTCTGCTCCATAATTATTGGGCACTCAGAGTGTTCTGAGAACCTTAAAGAACATTATGGCAGGAAAAATATGTTCATTGAGATACATAGTTTAAATAAATAATAGAAACATGACCTTACCTCTTTAAACTCAAAAGATCCCCAAGCATCCTTTATTTATTGCTTTACCCCAATGATGTTGCATCAATTCACTGAGATTTATTTCTATTTCTTTTCCAGATTGCATTTTTTCATGCTCATTCTCCACCTTAAAAAAAGGATATTAATCAGACTACTTTCTGGCCAGATTATCTTGGCTTACAGTACTGTTGAAGTTAGCCTCCTTTAAAGCTAAAGATGATTTTAAATGGAAGGTAGTCATTAAGAACTTAGAGCAGGAAGCAGAAGCTTTAAAGTAGGACAGGAAGAATCCCTGGCCTGAGCCAGTGCACTTCCCCATGGGCTTCCTGCTCTTAACACACAGCTGGAAATCTGCAGACAGGCCACAGGCGCCCCACCCCTATCATGGCCACACAACCAAAGCAGGTGGCATATGAAATGAGCTTTTCCTGACTCTTCTCTGGGAAGACGATTAATGGACAAATGGAGCAGAGATTTCTGCAGAAGGTTCTGTTTACATGGAGCCCAAGTAAATCTTTGCCAACTGCCAAGAGAGGGAGGGCGACCCACACAGTTGGGGTTGGGGAGAGGCTGACTGGCATTTTCAGGGTAGGGGCATGGAGAGAGATGCTTCCTGCCCTTGCAAGGAATTAGTGATAGGAAAATCTGAGAAAATAACGAGTTGCTTTCCAAGATGTAGTAATTTAGTTACTGTTGTTTCAGACTTTTTGCTGCAAATAATCTGGCAATGTTTAAAAAGTTATTTGGAACCCTGGCCTTCCACTCAGGGTGAAGGCTAAATTCATTCTATCTTTGAAACATTGTGAATAACATGTCAAAATTATTCATGTACTCATTAATTTATTCATTTATTATCTGATAATTATCCATTTATGGGATTATTTGGTCATTCATTCATTCATTCTTCCATCCATCCATCCTTACATGGTACTTACATACTTACATGGTATTTCTTGACTAGATGCTTTATGTTGAGCGGCATGTGGCAATCACTAGGGTAAGGAAAGGAGCTCTAAAAGGAGGAAGAGGAGTCTGTATAGTTGAGTTGCTCACAGTCTGGTGGAACAGACAGACAAATAAATAACTAATTACCACACAGTGTGGGCAGTGCTGCTAGAGGGGCCAACCTGGCTTGATTCATGCAAAACTAAGTCTCCCCTTCAGGCCTAGAATCGTAGAATGCTAGGCTGAAAGAAGCCTTAGAAAAACTGAATGGCACAATACTTTCCAGACTTTCTCTAAAGATTGCTGGGGTGCCATTCCAGGGAGAGGAGGTGGGAGTAAGACGGAGGAGTGAGAAGAAAGCTGAACAGATGGGGTTTAGTTTCCTCGAGAACCAGAGCAGGTCCCTTTTCCTCTCTTTCATATATCGAGGTTCCTTGTAGAGTATCATTTGAGGAAAGGCCTTGTCTGCTTAATGATACTTACAAAGCACTGGACCAGTCCACCATCTTTCCTTGTTTCTCTGGTTTAAAAATTGAGGCCCCAAAAGGTGAAGTGATTTGCCCAAGGTAGTAAATTTGGTTCACTAACAATCCAGGAGTAAGACCTGGTCTTCTAATTTATGTGGACATTACCTCTGTATCAGTTAGCTTTTGCTGTGCAACAAATAACCCCAAAACTCATTGGCTTAAAACAACTGCTATTTATTTAGCCCATAAGTCTATGAGTTGGTAATTTGGGCTAGACTCAGCTGGGTGGTTCTTCTGGTCTCAGCCAGGCTCACTCATGTCAGTAATGAGTTGCTGATCAGCTGGCAAGTCGCCTGAGAACTGACTGGTATAAGATGGTCTTACTTCTGAGGGATGGCTGGGTGTTGGGTAGGGTAATCAGGTAACTGAGTCTAGAATCTTTCATCATCAGCAGGATTGCAGCAGACCAGGGAAGTGTACATAGCCTCTTGAGGCCTAGGCTTGGGGCTGGCCAAAGCAAATCAGCAAAGCAAAGCAAGACCAGCTCAGACTCAGGAGATGGGGAAAGAGATTCTACATCTTGATTGGAGAATTGCAAGGGGGTGTGGATACAGGAAGGGAAGAATTGTTGCCCTTTTTACTATCTACCAAAAGAATACTGAGTTATTACCATATCTTCTCTTCTTAATTTGGGCATTGGAAAAATATGTTTGAAACTGCTATCTAATTCCAAAGCCATCTTTACAAGAAGACCATAGCCATGACTCGTTCTATATACCATGAGACCTCTTGCCTACTTGAGCTACCGAATTCTTTATGTTTGATACAGATGGTGTTTACTGCTTGTAGTAAGGGACATTGTACCTTAAGAACATCCCTACTTTATTCCCAGTCACAGTCTTTCCATCAACGCCCTTTCCGTGGAAGGGACCCTTCAGCTCTTGGTCACCCTGATTCTTTTAGATGCCTCTGAGGAATGAATTCATCCTCATCATTTCCACAAACATTCATTGAGTGACTCCTGTGTTTCAGACACTTAACTAGATACTGAGGATACAAATATGTATAAGGTGGGCCCCTAACTTCAGGGAACTCACAGTCTGGAAGAGAAGGAAGAAAGGTAAACAGATTATTACAGTGAAATGTGAAGGGAAAGAGGGCTGGAAATTGAATTTCTTTTCAGTGGTCATTTGTTGTCTTTGTAATTAGAAAGCACAGCCACATGATCATATAAATAGATGCATAAAAAGCATTCAACAAAATTCAGCTCCCTTTCATGACAAAAACACTTAACAAACTAGGAATAGAAGGGAACTTCTTCAACCTGGTAAAGGACATCTATGAAAAACTCACAGCTGACATCACACTTAGTAGTGGAAAAATGAATGCTTTCCCCTTAAGATGAGATAACAAGACAAGGCTGTCCATTCCTGCCATTTCTATTTAATATTATACTGGAGATTCTAGCCAGAGCAATTAGGGAAGAAAAAAAAAAGACATCCAGATTGGAAAGGGAGAAGTATAAGGGTCTATTCACAAATGACATGATCTTGTATATAGAAATTGCTAAGGAATCTCCAAAAATCTATTAGAATTAATAAATGAGCTTAGCAAGCTTTGAGGATACAAGATCAATATACAAAAATCAATTGTATTCTATATACTAGCAAGGAACGATAAAAATTAAGAGAACAGTTCCTTTTATGATAGCATCAAAAAGAATAAGATACCTAGGAATAAATTTTACAAAAGTGCAAGACTTGTACACTGAAAAATATGAAACATCATGGAAAGAAAATGAAGAAGACCTAAATAAATGAAAAGACATTCCGTGTTCATGGATCAGAAGACTTAATGTTGAGATGCCAATATTCCCCAAATTGATAGATTCAATCCATATCAAAGGCCCAGCTGACTTTTTTTCAGAAATTGACAAGCTGATTCTAGAATACATATGGAAATGCAAGGGACCCAAAATAGCCAAAACAGTCTTGAAAAAGAACAAAGTTGGAGGACTCACACTTCTTAGTTTCAAAACTTATTACAAAACTACAATAATCAAGACAGTGTGGTAGTGGCATAAGGATAGACTTGTAGACCAATGGAATAGAATTGAGAGTCCAGAAATAAATCCTTACATTCATGGTCAATTGATTTTTGACAAGGGTGCTAAGACAATTCAGTAGGCAAAACTATCATCCTTTCAACAAATGGTGCTGGAACAACTGAATCTACATGTGCAAAAGAATGAAGTTGAGCTCCTTCCCTACATCATCACAACGAAAATTAACTCAAAATGGATCATAGATTTAAATTTAAGAGTTAAAACTATAAAACTCTTAGAAGAAAACATAGGAGTAAATCCTTATGATCTTGGGTTAGGCAGTGATTTCTTAGATATGAAACGAAAAGCACAAGTAACAAAAGAAAAAGTAAATAGGACATCATTAAAATTAAAAGCTTTTGACCTTCAAAGGACACCATCAGAAAGTGGAAAGTGCACCCACAAAATACAAGAAAACATTTGCAAGTCATATATCTGAGAAAGGACTTTGTGTTAGTTTCCTAGGGTTGCCATAACTAACTACCACAAACTGAGTGGCTTAAGACAACAGAAATTTATCCTCTCACAGTTCAGGAGGCTAAAATGTAAAATCATGGTGTCAGCAGAGCCATATTCCCTCTGAAGGCTCTAAGGAAGAATGCTTCCTTGCCTCTCTCCTGGCTTCTGGTGGTTGCCAATACTTGGTGTTCCTTGGCTTGTAGACGCATGATTCCGTTCTGTCTCCATGCTCACGTGGCACTCTCCTCTCTCTGTCTCAGTGTCCCTGTGTCTTCACATGGCCTTTTTATAAGGATACCAGTCATTGGAGTTTGGGCTCACCCTAATCCATTATGACCTCATCTTCACTCGATTCCATCTGCAAAGAACCTATTTCCAAAAAAAGTCACCTTCATAGCTACTGGGAGTTAGGATTTCAACATATTTTTGCAGGGAGCACAATTCAACCCACAACAGACTTGTATCTAGAATTATAAAAAACTCTTATAACTCAACAATAAAGAGGCAGATGAGCTAATTTTTAAAGTGGGCAAAGGATTTGAATAGACATTTCTCTGAAAAAGACATAAAAGTGGCATACGACATGAAAGTGGCATATGCACACAAAAAGATACTCAATGTCATTAGTCATCAGGAAAATGCAAATCAGAAGGAAATATCACTTCGTACCCATTAGGATGGCTAAAATAAAAAAGACATGATGACAAGACAAATGTTGGTGAGGATGTGGAGAAATTGGAACCCTTATATGTTGCTAGTGGGAAGGTAACATGGTACAGTAGCTTTGGAGGACAGTGTGGCAGTTCCTCAAGATGTTAAACATAGAGTGACCATATGACCCAGCCATTCTACTAAGTATATACCCATGAGAATTGAAAACATATGTTCCAACAAAAACATGTACATGAATGATCTTTGCAGCAGTTTTCATAATGGTCGAAAGATCAATGCCCAAATGTCCATCAACTGATAAATGGATAAAGAAGATGTGGCCTATCCATGCAATGGAATATTATTTGACAATAAAAAGGTGATAAAAGGCAATACAAATTATTGATACATGCTACAACATGGGTAAACCTTGAAAACATTATGCTAAGTGAAAGAAACCAGTCATACAAGAGCACATATTGTATGATCTCAATGATTTGAAATGTCTAGAACAGGCAAATTTATTGAGACATATAAAGTAGATTAGTGGTTGCCTAGTGCCAGGGGGAGGAGGGAATGGAAAGAGCCTGCTAATGAGTATGGAGTTTCTTTTAAGGGTGATGAAAATGTTTTAAAATTAGATAGTGGTGATGGTTGTGCAACTCTGTGAATATGCTAAAAAAGATTGAATTGTACATTTTAAAGGGTGAATTTTGTTGTGTGTGTATTATATATCAATAAAGCTGATAAAAAAATAAGGTTGAAGTCCTCTGCCAGGAGTAGGGATGTTATGGGACTTGAGAAAAATGTTAACAATTTGGAATCCTCACACAAAAGAATGGGGGAGAGGGCTGTGTTTGTTATGTTAGACTAGCTGCCACAGCCACCAGGCCCCAGCTTTCAGTGGCTGAGCACAGTAAAATTTCATTCTCTCACACAGTTGTTTGATCCTGGCCAGGTGACTATCTACAGTGGCTCTCCTCCAAATGGTGACTCAGGGACCCAGGTTCTTTCCATCTTTTGTCTCTGACCTCTTTTAGATCTTTGCTATCGTCTCCATCCAGCTGCTGGTTGGGGATGGATTGTGGAGGATCAAGTACAGGAGAGTTTTATGGTGTAGGCCTGGAAGTGACTTGCTTCACTTCCACTCCCATTCTGTTGGCCAGAGCTCAGTCACACGGCCACACCTCCCTGCAAGGGAGATTGACACATACAGTCTACTTATGTGTCCAAAAAGAAAAGGGAAACAGGTTTGCTGAACAGCTAGCCAGCCTCTGCTACAAGGGCTGACCAAGGACAAGGAGAAGGATTGCAGGCCCAGAGCCCAGCTTGAGGTGGCATGTATTTGTTGTCACCACCGAGAATGGGGCTGGGTCGTTTTCTCTCACTGTTCTAGGTGGAACATTCCCAGGTGGAAAGTACTGTAACGGGGCACATTCCTGCAGGTGAGTGTAGCCCAGTCTTCATTAGGAATGCTTGGGGAGGGAAATAAAGACCAGGGCAACCTTGAACACTTTAGCATCTCTCCTATGGAATGACAAATGTAGCCATGCCATCCACATTGTCATTAAAAGGTGAGCAAGAGACGAATGTGGGAAATCAATTGCTGTGTCTTTGCACTTGGACTCGGGATGAATAAAAATAAGAATCTGTCCCCTTTTAAGATTGTGCTTTAAATAGAAATCTGCCCCAGGCCCTTCTTGATCTTTTTCTTTGTAGCTCCTTCTCTCTCCATGTCCTTCACTCCCAGCCACATCTGCTCCTTTGTGGCCGAGGGGCCTGAGTTCTGCTAGGGAACCAGCTCACCCGAGTGGATCCCTGATTGAAGCTCCCTCCCCCAAGTACCTTTGTCATAAGTTTTCAGGGCTCCCTTGACCGATCTGGCTATTATAGTGACATATCTGTAGTGATCGTACCCGCCCTTCTAGACAACTGCCGCCTGTCTTTCTGACAGACTGGTTGTGTCTGGCTGCTAATGCTGTAGTGAAAATCACCTCACTGGCCTGTCTCTGTTTTCAGAGGCACTTGTCTCTTGGTATAATGCTGGATGTTTAATGAGCATTGTTTACGGAGAGTGTAGATGGAATAATACAGCCTCTTCCTTTGTGGCATGAGCCCCTGTGAGCTTTGCTGAAAGGTATGCTGGGACCTTGGGGACAGGCTGGCAGGAAGAGGTGTGTAAACCAGGAAGGGGGAGCTCCAGAGTCAGGGAGAAGTGATTCTGTTGAGAGTGGGCCCTCAGAGAAGATGGCCAACAGTCCAAATAACAATGGCCAAGGTGTGGGGTATTGGTGAGTGGGACCTGGGCTGGTATCAGTGCCCAAGGGTCTGCTGCACTATTTGGCTGCTATAAAGAGGTTTCCAGTTGGTCGTCATTTTTGCCTGTCTTGTTCCCCCCAATCCATTCTCTACATTCCTGCGGAGTGAATCTTGCAAGGCACAAATCCAATCACATCACTCCCTAGTTCACTTTCTTCTATGACTTTTTATTACTCTTTGAACATCTAAATGAATTGATTTTCAAGACCTGCTGAATCTGGTCCCAGCCTCTCTCCAGCCTTATCTCTTTGGTCTGCTTCCCTAGACTTATTGCTCTGGCCCCAGTTCTAAGATTCTTCCTCTTTCTCTTATACACCATGCTCTCTAGCTCCTACGGCTTCCTCTGGTCCTGACCTTGATGGCCTTATCTCCTGGTAGCCTCCCTACATAACCCCATTAGCCTCATTGAGCAAGTTGCCACTGTACTCTGTCTCTCTCTCTCTCCATGGCAGTCATCTAAATCTATTGTAATCATCTGTTTGTTTTTGTGCTCCTCTACTAAACTGAAAACTTCATAGGATCAGGGACCATGCCCTCATTATACTCCCAATTGTATTAGCCAGGGTAGGCTCATTTCTGTAACAAAGAACCCCAAACGTCTAAGTGGCTGAAAACAACAGAAATTTTATTTCTTGCCCACATGACAAGTCAGTGTGGGTGTTCTGTAGATGGCCTTCCTCACGGTTATTCAGAAATCTAGGCACATTTCATTTTGTAGGTCTCTCATCCCCTAGGGCTATTCTATCTTTTCAAGTCTGCATCTGACAGGCAAATGGGAGAAGAGAGAATGGAGGTCGTATAGGAGGGTTTTTATGGGCCATGCCTGTAAGTTGTGTACTTAACTTCTTGTCATATTCCATTGGCCAAACCTCAGTCATATGACCACATATAATTGCAGGGGATGCCAGGAAATGTCATCCAATTGTGAGCAGGCTTGGTGAGCAAGTAACCGGTCTCTGCCACACTAGTGCTTGCCTAGCACGTGTTAGGAACCAAATAAATATTTGCTGAGTTTGTTGAATGAATGAATGTTGTATTCTAGGCTCCATCATGATTCTTAGGTGATTCAATTTAATCATCAAGAGGGACATGTGATAAGAGGTCACAGAATGAGCCCAGTGGATTCCAGGGTCCTAGGTACCTTGGAAGTGTTACAGACAGTGGCAGAGGGAAGAGAGTGTAGTCTGGGACTCTGGCACCCAGACAGCTAGGTGCTTGCTCCCTTTCAAGTTCTCCAGGAGAACAGATTTTTATTAATACTAAAATCTCTTTTCTGAGTGGAAACAAAGGAGGAGGTAACAGAAAGGGGGAGTAAAGACTGCATCTTGTATTTTATAGAATGTAATGATATCAGTTTTTTTCACACATTGCTGCTAGGTTTATGGAAGAAGCATGTGGCATGCCTGTGCATGTGCCTGCCCAGCTGCCTGTCACTCTCCTGCCTGGGAGGGAGCAGGTGTGTGTAGCCCATGTGACATGTCCATTCTCTATTCCACAGTCAGAGCATCCCTGAGGCCATGCTCCCTCTGACTGATGTGTCCAGCTAGGCTTCTCCCACAACCCGGCCCCCTACAGATGGCAAAACCTCATTCCTCACATGGATAGGAAGAAGCAAGAGAACCACATGGTGATAGCTACCAGTGACCAACAATTTAGCTTCTAAACACTCAACTTCTGGATAGGCTGGGATATAATAACTCCTTGCCTGTGGGTGGCTCTAGAATTTTCCAAAGCCTTTCCCACACCTTATCTCATTTCATCCTCATAACAGCATGGTGAGGTAAGACAGCCAAGGGTTATTATGTCTGCTTTACAGATGAGCAAACCAAGGCTCAAAGTAGCTTGAATGACTTTCCCAAGACCATGTGGCCGCTCTTCCACACTTGCCATTTCCACCCCAAGCTCCATTGCTTGAATCTGCAAACTATTTTCCAGTAGATTCCCTCTTAGCTTGCAATTAGTGAGACTGGAAAATATGTCTGATGACTGACCTTACCTCTCAACGCTGGCCATTTATTTTCCTGTCTAAACAAGCGGGTCTGTGAGAAGCTACCACAAAATCCTCCCCTATGTTTATATCTTTGTGCACTGTGGATGTGTCCTCCCTCCGAGTGTTGGCGGAGCAAACCAAAGACAGCTAAAATGTTTTCCAAGTTGCCGTGCCCCACATCCCAGTTAATTACAACAGGGTCTATGTGAGGTTGTGCCAAGGGACTCTTTTTTATTAAAACAAAACAAAACAAAACAAGCCCAGGGCTAGGATGTTTCAGTAAATGTCCATGTGCACACTTGCTGCCGAACACTACTGTTGCATTCCCAGGAATCCTTAACACTCTCTCCCAACCTCACTCAGACAGAAAACTGACATTACCTTGCCATCCTACCTAATTAAAGGCAAAGGCTATAGTTTCCCCAGTCTATCATAGTCTGGTTTATGGGGCTTGCCAGCACACAGGAGGAGGGAAAAGCTAATGGTTGGCTGTGATGTGGGAGGATGTAGGAAGGGGCAGAGGGGGTCAGGATGAGTTTCTTACCCCACAGTACCAAAAACAGAATTTCTAGCATCAAAATCCCAGCAGCACAAAGAAAGTATCCTTGTAGAGGAAAGACTGGCTAATGTTAGTTCCTAAACCTTCCTCCCTCCCTCCTACTGGCTCAGGTATACCTGGGAAACCCACATCCTCTGGCATCATCTCCCATGCATTGTTTTTTCAGAAGCAGAGCATGACCGACATCTAATAGTATCTATGTTGATATCTGTCTCGGCAAATCCTTCTCCGTATTAAAAGATTAATGTAGTAAATCCAGAGTTAGGGGGAGATTGTGGTGTTTCCTCTTCTGCCTTCAGAGTATTGTTTATTACCACTATTTTCTGTTTTCCTTTTTTGCTCTCCCCTCACATTCCTATAAACCATATTTTGAAGCCCTTCTCCAGTTTTTCACTTTTCTTAATAGTAATAAAAAGCCCAAACAATTTGAATGGCATCTGTGCTTCCTCTCTTAGGAAAGATAACCCAGTTTTTCTCCAACAGAGAAGTTTCGGGTCTTTTATGATCTGGCCTAAGGTCCCTTGAGTGAGGTTGACATGAAGAAATGATGCTTGGTCCATAAGATTTTAGGAAAGGCTCTGAAAAGCAGGCTCTTTCCAAGGAGTACTGATATTACTTTTTGGGGGGATTATTTTGCCAGTATTCAGGTAAGAATTTAAACCTGCCTCTGTTACTGTTCATGACAGCCTAATGGTGTGTTTAATTGATACTATGCTATTCAACGACCACTTGCTTTGTATTGTACCTTATGATGTGTTATCATATAACCTTTTCTGTGAGCCAAGCGTTTGCCTAGTGGAGGTGAGGATGCAGCTGTTACTGGTTCATCTTTCACAAGTGCCTGCTGTTTACAAGACACCACACTGGTCAGACTCCTCTGGAGATCTCCCAGGGTAAGTCAGCCAGACCGAGACCAGCTCAGGGAGAAGATGGCAACATTCTGAAGACAATAGTGCTGCCATGTGGTGAGGAGGCCATTAAGTGTTTGGCCCCCCAAACCCCCCTCCCATTATTGATTCTGCTCCTAATTGATCAGTATATGTACTTCTGTGAAGAATCATGAGAGGATTCATAACTATGTATTGCCTGGTTCACCTCCCAGCATGGTGTTTAGTAGCACATGGTAGGTGTTCAGCAAATGTTTGGGCTGTTGAAGTAATATGTTTACTCAGTGTGTTTTCCGTTAGATTGTGAGTTCTTTGGAGTCAGGGCCCGTGTGTCATTTGCCTCTGTATCCCCTGCTCCATGCCCAGTGCCTCGCACATAACGCAGATTTATTGTGTTCCCACAGAACACCTGTCCATCTCTCAAAGATTGTTCAAATCCCTTCTTCCATAGGATGAGCTCTTTTTTTTGATCCTAGTGTCTTAGTCCTGAGAGAAATTTCTCTCACATAATCACCAACTCATGTCATCGTATGCCCGTATGACCAGTCCCAGTGTGTATTAGTCAGCTCGGGCTGCCATAACAAAATACCACAGACTGAGGGACTTAAAAAGCAGAAATTTATTTCTTATAGTTCTGGAGGCTGGAAGTCCAAGATCAAGGTCCTGGATGATTCAGTTTCTGGTGAGAACTCCCTTCCTGACTTGCAGGTGGCCCCCTTCTCACTGTGTCTTCACATGGTGGAGAGAGAGAGTGAGTGAGCTCTCTGATGTTTCTTCTCACAAGGACACTGATCCTGTCAGATCAGTGCCACATCCTTATGACCTTATTTAACCTTAGTTACTTCCTTAGAGACCCCATCTCCAAATACAGTCACACTAGGGGGTTGGGATTCAGCATATGAATTTGGGGGGGACACAAACATTCAGTTCATAACGCAATGTACTTGTTGCCTATCGTGACATCTGGAGTTTCCTGATCAAGAAGAAGGTGATGAAAAATAAGCACACTTCTAGATTATTCATGTAAATAAGCATAGTGCCATGTGTGAAGAGCCTAAAAGAAGTCAGGTCGGAGCACTTAAAAAATCTGTGGTCGAGGGGCTGGCCCCATGGCCGAGTGGTTAAGTTCGCGCGCTCCGCTGCAGGCGGCCCAGTGTTTCGTTAGTTCGAATCCTGGGCGCGGACATGGCACTGCTCATCAGACCACGCTGAGGCAGCGTCCCACATGCCACAACTAGAAGAACCCACAATGAAGAACAATGAAGAATACACAACTATGTACCGGGGGGGCTTTGGGGAGAAAAAGGAAAAAATAAAATCTTAAAAAAAAAAAAAAAATCTGTGGTCGACTGAACCTAATTTACCATGCCCTTGCCTTTTCTTTCCATTATGATTTTTTCTGGAATCCCTAGGAATTCTCCTGCACATGTCTGTTGCAGAAGGGTATTCATGTTTTGGAGACGGGGCAGCACATTAAAAGGAGGTGGAATAGGAAAGTCAGTATGAGCTGGGTTATGCTGTGATGATAAACATCCTCCGAATCCCCACAGTTCAATATAGCACATGTTTATTTCTCCCTTACACTACATGTCTCAGGCGTGTCAATGGGGGCACTCTGCTAGTTGGAATTCTTCTGGGATCCAGGCTGATGGAGGCTTCATTTTGACACACATGTCACAAAGGGGAATGTAGTAAATTGCACACTGGCTCTTAAAGTTTTCCCCTAGAAGTGCCACATAGCACTTTCTGCTCATCCTTCACTGGCTAAAGCAAGTCACATGGCCATACCCAACCTCAAAGAGGTTGATGAAACAATCTTACTAAGAAAGAGTAAAGCTAAAGTATTTGGCAAACAACTCTGATTATTACTATAATGGGGGTAATAATGAGGCTTAGGTAAATGCGAATGGATCTTGAGCAAAATTTGTGGCACCAATGATAAGTTCTGTTTACTTAATGCTTTTTTTTAAAAAAAATGTTTGCAAAACAACTCTAACATCCAGGATTTCTTGCCTAGCTGACTATTTCTGTGCCTAGAATGAGATTCAGAGAATGAAACTATTTTCCATTGAGATCATGAGAGTTGCCTTTCAAGTGTCCATAGAGTATAAATAACAATAGCCTCAAAGAAACAATTAAAAGCTCTCCAGGTGGCTTATCTCAGATCCACTGAGAAATGAAAACCCCCAAACATGCCAAAACATTTTAAAAAATGGCTGTGTTTGAGGGTGGTCTCCTTGTAATGATAAAGCTTTCTCCCCATCCTTCCTGAAAGTGATGCCAGCCTGATGTTAGCAACAGTCTGGAAGGGGATGGCTGAATCTGGTGGGATTACGTTTGAGCTGCATAAACACAGATTGAATTAAGCTTGGCGAGTTGATGATGGGGAGCGTAGAAAGAGTCAGGACCTTCCGTTGAGATAATAACTAGTTCATTATCTGCCCAGATAAAGGTCGTGCAGGCTTTCAGCAACAGCATGGAAAGGAGACTAGACTGACCTTTCTGACAGCAAGTCTCTGCCCTGTTTTTGTTTTTAAACAGACCTTAGAACCCCAGTGAGTAAGGAAATCCATGTTTCTCCTTCCTTCCCCTTCCCTGGCCTTCCTAAAACACAGGCCTTCACTTCCATTAGTTTTGGAGTGACTGCCTTTCTTTAAATTCTTATAATGGAACTTTCCTGGAAAAATCTCAAATAAGCCCATGAACAGATGTTATTAGCTTACATCTACTCCATTTTACACACTATATCACACCTCTTCCTTGCTCCTAAATTTTGCCTTTACATCAAAAGGCAAAAATGCCATCACTTAGTCAAAGGAAACTTGTGCCTCTTGGGCGATGTCTTCCAGTTTTCCTTAAAAGAGCCCATTACGAATCATTTAGAAAGCATGCCGTGTTGTCTTTGTGTGAAACTTAGAAAGCAGTGTGGTGTGGATGGAGGTACTTCTACCTATAAAGAGAAATGATAGTTAACAAGTGGCTTTTAAGACATTAAGGATATTTTGGAATCCTAAGTTAAGCAATGGCAGGTTAAACTTTTCCCAGGAGATGGCGATTTTGGCTCAGTGTCATAAAAGTGTTACCCTAAAGCCAAAGTTTCCAAAGATATTTCAAGTGAATGATTTTCCCTTATTCATTTTGCATAATCGTTTTAATATGCCAAGTATGTTCCATAATGGGTTGGCAAAACCTGGGTAATATATTTTCTTTCTACTACCTTGGAAATCTTGTCAATAAAATGAAGACTAGTAATACGGATTTCTCACGTGGCTATCATTTTTCTTTGTAAGGGGAGTTACTTCAGTAAGAGGAATGGGCTGTGTTGAATGCCAGATCGTAATGAGGCCTCCTGGCTCCAATAAATTACATTTGCTGTAGGTTGACTAGCTATGGAATGAGGTCATGTACCCTTGATCCAAATCAGGAATGTGACAGTCTGCATCTGCATGCAGAAAAACCCAATCCTTTTCCTCTACTAGACTTCATCACTGTCTCTGTCATCTTCAGGGCATGGGTTTGGCAGAGGATGACAGTAACGTCGTGTGTTATGCTCAATCCTTAGCCTCAAACAGTAAAAGCCTTACATTTAGATTTTTTTAAAGAAGATAATTTCATATCACCTAGGGGTAATTTAATAGATTCCATGTGAGAAATGAATTCAGAATTATTGAACTTAGAAATAGAGGAAAAAATGGAATGTTCTTTGAAATATATTCACATAGTATAGAATAACCCGTGACGATATTCTGTAATATTTTCCTCTCCCTGGCTGCTTACCCCATGATAATATTTGCCCCAAATGCACTTTTAAACACAGTGCATAAGAAAAAGGAAATGAGAAACAAGAACAAGTCATTTTTTTGAAATAGGATCATCTCGTCTTGTAAGGGGTAAGTGGTTATACACAGGAAAGATGTATGTGGGAAATGTATTTCACAATGGTGTTAGAATTACGTGTAGCTTCATACTTTTGGTAACAGGGGATTTCAGATAGCTGTTCAGCTGCCCGATTGTTATATATCTCTATGAATTTTTTGATGAAATGTAATGAAATGATAATGAATGATAGTAAATGTAATTATGGAGTTATATGCATCTGTTCATATGAAATAGAACAATCCTGTGCATGTGTGAAGCTCCTGAAACATGGATGAGTAACATTTATGTAGCTCCATGTCAATGATATTTATATACTTAAATAATGTATTTATAACACATATTATAATAAAAAATATGTATGTGTATTGTGCCATATCAACAGCATAGCTCAAAAATGTTTCCAAAGAAATTAAGGTTCCAAACAAAGGTAGTAATTATACTAAGTCTCAAAAGTTCCTTTTATCTGAATTCTTAGTGTGTCATGATATTTAGTAACACTTTCCAATAATTTGAAAAAAAAATCTAGAGCTCGTTGAATCAAATCTGAACAATGTGTGCAGGCTGACTTATGTGTGAGTTAAAAGGTATTCATTGTCTTAGGGATTGGCAAACTTTTTCTATAAAGATTCAGATAGTAAATATTTTAAGCTTTGCAGACTATACAGTTTCTGTTGCAACTCCTCAATTTTGTCATTGTAATGTGAAAGCAGTCATTGACAATACACAAATGAGCAAGTGTGGCTGTGTTCCAATAAAACTTTATTTATAAAAGCAAACGATAATGGCAGTCTGGCTTGTGGGCTGAAGTTTCTCAATCTCTGATCTTAACTATGAAGCTTTTTGACTATAGCTTAATTAGAAACAATTTATATATGGCACCCAGTCGAATATGTGAATACCTGTGTATTTAGCACATGCATGTGAGCATGCACACACATAAGAATGAGATGGAGTGTTTATATGCCTTTTTAAGATCAGTCTAGAAGAGTTCCTGTATATGTAATTGTGTCTTACAGTAAATAAATGTGCTTCATTTTCTAAATAAATATTCTGATTCTCTCTGGGATTGTGGCTACCTTATCCATCTAAAATGTATGCAGTGTCGTCATTTCTACTCTCAAGTTCATTGCGTCATAATCATATGGGCTGCTTAATTAATACTCTTTAGTGATGACGATGCTATTCAAATGGACTTTTTTTTAAAATGTGGGCTATGCAAGTCATATTTGTTATGAGTCATTCTCTATTGATGTCATTATACATTTTTAAACTAGGCATTATTTGAAATGAAGCCACACGTTTGGTCAGATTGATCAATCTTTTCAGATTCTATTCAAAATACTTTTCTTTCTTACCACAAAAAAACTGCAGTCATTTGTCCAGAAATGGGAGAGAATAATGCTTGTACAAATGATAAGGCCATTTGCTTTGAGAAGTGGCTTTATTGGGATGATAAATCTGGCTTGTACTGTTTGCTCACCTGTTTGTCCTCGGGGGAACTATCACTCTTTAGTAATCCTTTTACACTGGAAAGGTTGAAATGATAGACAGTTTCAAAAGTCGGACCAAAAAAAGCTGATAAGCATAGAAAAAAATGACTCTTCTACTTTGGGTACATGTTAGATCAGCATCCAGGAGCATTTCCTTGTGAGAGGCAGGCGGTCAGACGAGAGCTGTGGCCTTTTGTAACTGGATCCTGCCTTGTATTTGAGAAGCTCTGTCTTATAGAGATTCAGGCTGCAGGTCTTACTTTCTAGCTCTGAGGCTAAACATACCTTTCCTTTCTGTTTTTCTTTCAAAGAAACAACTGATCTCTCCTAAATAGGAATAATGTAAGTTAAAATAATGATTTTCACTTAGCTAAATGACAGTAGGGTGTATAAGTTTAGAAATTCAAATAAAAAATGCAGTATGGTGATGGATAAAAACTAGACTGTTGGTGGTGAGCACGATGCAGTCTACACAGAAACTGAAATATAATAATGTACACTTGAAATTACACAATGTTATAAACCAATATGACCTCGATGAAATTTAAAAATGCAGATATCATTTCCATTATATTTATACATAGATTTTCCCAAAGACTTTTCTTGAGATCTCCTACCTACAAGAAATGGTATTCTGTCCCTTCTCCCTCCTCAGCCATAATGGAAACCATCTTAGCTATCTAAGACAGCACAAAACACACCCAATTTGTCCACAAAAAGTCAATATAGACCCTTTTGAGGCATCCATCCTCCAAAACCTCAAAAACCGTATAGAAAACAGAATAACCCCTTCATTATGAGAGGGAGCTCATCTTAGCAAAATCCAAACAAATAAATGCAGTTAGACACTTCTTAACCTGGGGAAGCCTGAGGAAACATTCTAATTTTTTAAATGATCTATTCATTTCCTTTTGATGCACCCCATGTCTACACTGCAGGCCTGGAAAGGCACACCAAATGACACTGGCCCATCCTTTTTAAATATTAGCACCATTTGAGGTCCGGGCTACTTTTTCTGGACTTCTAATCCATCAGGTTTTATTAGGAGGAACTGGCCCAGACAGTGTCCAGATGAAAATTTTTTCCCTCATTGCCTTTTGTGCAATTGGTTGCAGCATTTCTGCAAAACCACCCACATTCTTTTAACCTTAGTCTGCTTCTTTGTAAAATGAGCGAATCCTTAGCAGAAGGCAGCAGCTAGCAAAGACGTAAAAGTCACCTGAGGGGAGAAGGACAGAAATGAATTCATGTGGCTTGAGGTGCAGTTGTGCATTCATAAATCCCATCAGCACGTGCATTCATGAATGTTCGCGTGATGTTTCACTCATTTTAACCACTGACAGTGATGTACTTTCATGTGCAATTTGCTCTTAAAAATATGTGGGCTTTCAAGGTTTTTATTTCATAATGTTTTCCCCCCTCGGTGAAATAATTGGGTAATACTTTTAAAGAATGCCTCTTCTTAGCTGGGCCTGCTTTCTCGAAGAGCTTACTTGTGGTATGCTCATTAGCAGTGGCACCCTAGCAGCTTTTGTGAAAGGTCTCCACTGGGACCTGAGAGATGGGCAACCAGGTGGCTGGGGCCTCAGCAGTTTTAGCAGAAGGGGAAAAGGGAAGTAAGGACTTTTCTAGCCTCTGAAGTTTTCATGCATTCACTCTGTGAAAATGGTAAGGATGATGAATTCTGCTTTGAGATGGGCAACACAAAGAGAAAAATGGATGGCCAGACACACACACACACACACACACACACTGAGGCAGAGGAAAGAGATGAGAGATTCAGAGTGGAGAAGTAAGGCCCTTACTCATGGGTCTTTGGAGTCAGCTTCACTCTTAGACCTTCCATGGGGGACAGAAAGGCAGGAGAGAAAGTGGTGAAGCAGCAGCTCTCTGCTGCCCTTGGCAACACTGCATGGGGGGAGGGGTGGAGAGACTGGCATCTTGGGAGTGGGCCTGCCCTGCCCTGAGGAGGTCATGGGACATCACATAGGGGTAGAGACCTCTCTGGGAAGGGCTGAGCAGGACATTGATCACAAGACTGCACCGTAAACAAGCAAATGTTCCCTGCTGGACACTGCAGCTCTACCTGGTTCCTTCCAGCACCTTCTGAACATGTTCCTGAGGCATGCTAGAGTCCCCATAAGGCCCCTGTAGGTCTTTTTTTTCTGAAGTATATCAATTCATCAGAGTGAAAACTCACCAAGAATAAGAGTGGGGGATGAAACAATCCCCCAGGCTCCTCTTCCCTCCCCGTTCCCAAGTGTCCCTGGTATCGGATGGCTGGTTGCAACCATTTACTCCTGGTTGAGCGCTCTGATTTCTTTAGTCTCTTATCTTCTCCTCTTCCCTCCCCCAGATCCTACCCCTTTCTGCTCTGCCCTGCTCTCCCCACAGCTTTGGTAAGAAAGAGCCAGCCTTGAATTCAAGCATAATTGCTCAGTAGGGGGGACTTCCTTGAAAAAACCTCAAATTTTTGGGCTGTAACAGTGGAAATCTGTTTGAACCCTTGAACTTCCTTTATTGTTGAAATGACCACCTACAGAAACATGCTGGGGGAAAGTAGCAGAAGCACAGTGGTCCCTTTTATGGGAAAAACAGTAGCTGGAATTATTTCACTTTTGCAAGAATTCTATAATGAGGAGGCATTTCTGAGAGGAGAGTATGGAGCAAACATTCCACAAGTTGGAGATGTCTGAGCTGCGATTGGGAGATTGTAATAATCGATGTTTCTGGGCTTGGAAACAGAATCTTCATTCTTTTTTGACCACCAGTGCGAAAGCTGGTAACTGTAGCATTTCTGTATACTTTTGTTGCCACTTGCAGGGCTCTGCTCTGGATACTTGGGATTTTAAGACACACAAGCAACAATAGAGAGGAGAAGGGTTTTTGTCTCTTATGAAGTAAAATTGGCCTGCTATGACTGTTCTGTATTTTGCAACAAATGGATTGCGTGAACTTTTTTTTTGGTTCACTCAGGCACTAGGATATTTTCCATTTATGGAGGCCCTGTTCACTTGGTGTGCGGGGGTGGGGTTGGGGGCTCATGGGTGAACACACACTGACAAATCTGGGAAGATGTTGCTTTCAGTCTCTGCCCCCCTCATCCTCCCTCCATCCCCCCTCCAACGTTATCAGACTTAAAACAGAAATCTGAGCATGTTGTTTCTCTGCTTAAGAAATGCCTATAGCCCTCACCTTTAAAGATAAAGCCCAGACTCTTTAGCAAGGTGTAGGTCTGACCCTAGCCCACTTTTCCAGATCATCCCTTTATGCTCCCCCGCTTCCCCTGGACTCCGTGGGCACGCGCAATGTGTAGGTCCCTGGACCTGACATGTTTGCTTCACTTCACTGCATGTGCTGTTCCTGCTGCTTAATATACCCTGTCTTCTCTTCTTCACTGGAAGCAACTCCTACTCAGACTTCAAACCCCAGGCCAAATATCACTTTCTCTATGAAGTCCCTCGTAACTTCATCTGCTCGCTCCATCCATTTTGCTGCTAAAGTATTTTCATATTTTACAGATATTCCTCTGAACACTACTTACCACATGGAACCATAATCATTTGTAACATGCCTATTGCAGTCCACTGCCAACCCAGTGAGGGTGGGGGCCATGTCTTATTCTGCTTTGGATTCTCGGAATCCAGCATAGTGCCTGGCATCCAGTGGGTGTTCAATAAAAATTTACTGAATGAATGGATGGGGCCCATGAGGAAAGCGTGCAATAGTTTCTGTGTGTGTATGTGTGTGTGTGAGAGAGAGAGAGCACACAGTTACTGCAATTGATGTTAATTGTTACCTAGTTACAAAAGAGTCAGTTTTCTTGAACTGAGCGTTGAAAGAAGGGATGTTTCCTTTAAGAAATAGCAAGATAATTATATCTACCCTCTTTATTGGCTTTCTGGACAAACACCCAATATTGTTATGAGATGACACAATGCTGCTCTATTTTCCTGAGATTTGTAAGTCTATGTGAATTTCAGAAGACACACACACACACACACACACTCAGTTTTAAAAACACACAAATTAACATATTTTTCATTGAGTTGTTACATACCAGGGGGCAGCAAACTTTTTCTGCAAAGGGCCAGATAGTAAATATTTTAAGCTTTGTGAGACATTTAGTCTCTGTTACAACTACTCAGGTGTGTCTTGTAGAGACAAAGAAGCCACAGACAATACATAATTTACAAAACATAATTTTTTAAAATAAAAGATTTAAAAAAATAACATACAAAGTCTCACTTTTGAATAATAAATATTCGGCAATGATGTTATATTAAAATTATTTTTTACTGCAACATTTGGAATTATATATACCATGTGAAGGGAGATATAGCAGGAGCAAATGCACTGAGAATGGGTGATTGCGTTTGGAATCAATTTATTTTCATGTCAACCACAAATATTTATGATGAAACTATTCAAGCTGCCACAAGTAAAATAAAACGCAATACAAAAGTCCAAGTTTTTAGCAATAATTTTGCTTGCTTGTGGTCTCCCTGGTTCATTTTCTTATTTACAATGATTAAACATTGGCTTATCTGAGAAAGACAGATTTTTCCAGAGAAGATTACTGTTCCTTTTGGCATTGTGTTGATCAGACCAATCAGAATTGGGCATTAAAAATATGTTTGTAGAAGTTACAGCGTGGTCAAGATATTTGAATATTTTGTAATAGGGCTGCAGATTATTCTGTGAACCACTTTAGTGATTTGAATTTGGATAAGGAATAAGAGACCATGAATTTTGTGCGTCAATGTCGTGTCTTTGGTTGATTTTGCAATTTTTGGTTTTGTCAGTGCTGGCCTCTCTTTGTAGCCATATTCGCAAATGCCTCATTTTAAGCAACTCAGGTCCGGATCACGCACACCACCTGAGAACACGTACAGAAAAGAACTTCGAAAATTGCCAAGTTCTACCAAAGCGTGGGCTTCATTGTTTTTATTTATTGTGGGGCTGCTCAAGTCTCCACTTAAGCATGGAGGCTGTTGATTTCACTGCAGAATATTTGGAAGGTTGTATCCCTTTCTTGCAAATCAAGGGCTCTTTCTGACAAAACTAAGCAGCAAGATATC
The DNA here is from genome assembly GCF_041296265.1 of Equus caballus. Classification (NCBI taxonomy): domain Eukaryota; kingdom Metazoa; phylum Chordata; class Mammalia; order Perissodactyla; family Equidae; genus Equus; species Equus caballus. The sequence continues at coordinate 13,222,075 of NC_091715.1, forward strand.
AATGCAAAAAGAAAAGATAAACAACGATGAGTTGAATTGCAAATATATGTGTCAATGCCTTAATATTAAGAGAAACCAAGATGGTGCATTCAGAGAATGAATGAAAGAGTCTTTTCATTATTGCTCATTTTAAAAAAAGGTTGGGAGTGTAGAGATGACCTCTTCATCCTGCCAGGGGCTGGCCCTCCCCCACCTCTCCCTTCCAAAGTGTTCTAGCCTCCCCAGGAGGTGCTCTCTCTGCCCAGGGCCCTCCCCCTGCCTGGCCTGCGCTGCTCTGTGTCCTCCTTTACTCCTGGGAGCACCACAGTTTCTTCAGCTGGGCCTACCAGGAGCCTATCCTCAGAGGCCTCAAATCCAATCTGTCAGGACACCATAGTTTCTTTCTCCTCATGCTCGATTGCTCTCAATCCAGGGCCAAGGAGGCTTGGAAATTCCAACTTCCTCCATGTTCATACCGACTTTGTAGAAGAGAAAAATCTCCCCCTCTGAGGATGTGTTAGTCCTCAAATCTCCACGTGGCATTGCAGCCTCTGATAAATTTCTATGAAGGGCTGGGCCAAAGGTCCTTCCCAGCATGTTTTCCCAAGGCTTTCCTTTGAGATGATGTTCATCCAGCTCATGTGATATTGAAGAGATGAAAAGAGATTGAGAGAGTCAGAGAATGAATAAGGAATGCTAGGAGGAGGAGGAGGAGGAGGAGGCAAAGAAGAAGCAACTCTAACAGCAAAGAGCAAATAGAAGAGAACATTGACATTCAAGCTGGTGACTAAGTGTAAGGTTTACAGCTAAGGTTCTCGGAGCAGACACCTCTCCTTCCTGTCTGTGTATATGTATTTGTGGAGAGGACCACAAATAAATGAGATTATTCCACTGTAAATATTTTCCTTGCAGTTTTATCTTAGTGTCTTTATGATTCAACATAGATCCTTTCTTTTGATCAATGGATCTTAAAAGCAGCAAGCGTTGCTGGAGACTTTTATAAGCAGAATTTTTGCTTTTTAGTGTGAAGTCTGGAAACCTAAAGGGCATGGTCCTTCTTATGGGCAGATCTTTTGTTGAAAATCTTCAACGGCTTGCCTTCAGCACCAGGAGAATTTTAAAATTGGGTTCTGAACTATTATCTTTGGTTTGTATTAAAATTCTCTATTGAAACTTTCTTCTTTTTCAAGTGGACATTCTGAACTTGGACATAAACTTTCACAATCTAGTGTGTTTCTCAGAATAATAACACTTACAGAAAGCTTTTGGATGACTGTCATTTCTGGCTTGAAGTGTGAGCAAAAATATAGACAAAATGCACAGGATGAAGACATGAAAACAAAATAACTATTGTCTTTAGAGTCTGTGGGAAACCTGGGCGGTATTTGTTCTGGGCTGGTTAATATTATGTAATGTTGTATAAACTTGGTTTGATGCTTTAAGAACCATATGTGTATTCATGTGTGCACATACATGATAGAGAGAAAGAATATCTGCAGATTTAGTGTCTAAAGAATAATGCATTAGAAGGTCTAGAAGGTGAGAAACCATTGGTTGTGACCGTGACCCACCCAGCCCAAGGTTCTGCCACCAACTGGCTGTAGGGTATGTATCATGAAAAGCTAAAGTCTTCCCTGATGTCACTTTTAGAGGTGAAGTCTATAATAGCTTCTTTCCTAGATACTTATAGTTTTGAATTATTAAAGTGTCCTGCTTAAACGTACTTTTGGAATAATTAATTCTGTAAATCTTTCCTAATATTTCTAGATGTTTGGAGCAAATACATGTCCACCTTATCCATATTCTCCATGGATTTACGGATTTCCTTTGTATTAACCTTGGCTTTCTTCAACAAATCTGGTAACTGAATGGTGGCTGTAGACTATTTCTTTAACTTCTCTATGCCGTAGCATTCTATCTCAGTATGCAACCTGCTCATTCCTTCCCCTTTCTAAAATGAGGTTATATTTTAATTTTCTAAAGTGGATAAGTATTAACTGAAAACCTACTATGATCCTGACTCTGAGAGATGGGTTGTAAGTAGATGTCTAATGAAAACAATTTGAGAATCTAAAAATAATTTGCCTAAGCATGTAACCCATTTGCTAGTATTTTGTTCATTCATCCATTTGCCCATTAACCTGACTTTCACCTTCTCATCCCTCTATCTGCTCTTTCATCTGCTCATGCTTTCATCCACCCACCCATCCATCCTCCCATCCACCCATCCCCCATCCTTTCATCCCTCCCTCCCTCCATCTGTTCATCCACCCATCCAATGATCATTCACCAGACGGATGCCAAAGGATTATGATGGTCTTGTACATGTCGTAGTATTTTAAATATCAAGTTGACAAAATAGTCCCCATCCTCTAAAATCTCAAAATCCAAGTGGAGAGAAAGGCTAAATAAAAAAATCCTTTATAAAGATTTTGAACTTCCTGGTAGAAAAGCATTCTTCAGCTGCACGGTGGCTTAATCACAGTAAATGTGTATTGGGCATTCTTTAATAGTTATTGTTTTAGAGGCCGGCCCGTGGTCTAGTGGTTAAGTTCACGCACTCTGCTTCGGCGGCCCAGCATTTCGCCACTTCAGATGCTGGGCGCAGACATGGCGCTGCTTGCCAGACCATGCTGAGGCGGTGTCCCACACAGCACAGACAGAGGCACTTGCAGCTAGAATCTACAACTATGTACCGGGGCACTTTGGGGGAAAATAATTAAAAAAAAGAAAAGAAAAAGGAGATTGGTAATAGTTGTTAGCTCAGGTGCTAATCTTTAAAAAAAAATAGTTGTTGTTTTAGAAGACAGTGCCAAGTTCTACTTTGGCAACTGAATATTCTCTTCCTGTACTCTCCTGATTTCTTATTTACAGGTACAGCATTTTTGTAATGATCTATAAAGGTATGCTTTTAAAATGGAAATAAGAAATGCAGAGGTAGGTGTTACATGGAGTTCAGGGGCTCCTGGAATATGGGAATCCAGTAGGGGGACATAGCTGAGAATTTACTGGTTTTAAAAAGACTCACCATCTTTTTTTCAGTAGCAGGAAACTAATGATTTTTTGTTTCTTGGAAGGGACAAGGCAGAGGTGGTTTCTTAGTTATGAAATGCAATTATTTAGGTTTTTAAGTAGTAGTATTCCTGTTATGAGCTGCTGTAGGCAGCCACATCAGAGGCAGGTGTGTGTGTGTGTGTGTGTGTGTGTGTGTGTGTGTGTGTGTTGCTGGCCTAGATTGTGGAGACAGACCTGGTCTGTCAGACTTGGATTTAATTTCGTTGTTTGAATGGGAAATAAGTTAGTGTGTTCTTTCTGGCTGAGAGAGTCATTTTTCCAGCCTTGTTTTTTAGCCATCAAGTCTGTATTTGCATTTTAATTAAGAAAGAAGACAACTCTTGGAGCTGAAATTTAGATGAAAGTTGTGAATATTTACCATTGGAAAGAGCCTTGTTAACATAAGCCTACCTGTTTAAAGCTGTAGTTTTAAACTTTTATACTGTGGCTTATTTTTTCATTTTTGTACTTTGTATTTTTAATTAATATTTTCCCTTTTAAAAATAAGATATAACTGACATACAGTAATGTGAACAAATCTTAAATGTACAGCTTGGTAAATATATATGTGTGTACCCACACATCTGACCACCAACTAGATCCAAATATAGAACATTTCCAGTGTTCCAGAAAGTTCCCTTGTGCCCCTTCTCAGTCAATAGTCATACCCCACCTCCTGCAACAGTAACTACTATTCTGTCCTCTATCATAGATTCATTTTACTTATTTTTGAACTTCATACAAATGGAATCATACAGTATGTAACTTTTGTGTTGGAGTTTCTTTTGATTAGTATTATACCTAGGATATTCATCTATGTTGTGTATTGAAGAGTTTTTTTTTTGGATTGCTGTGTTATATTTTTATGTAATTACTGATATTTGACTGCTTCCCTGGGTGTGTTATCTTAAAACCATAATAGGATTGAGCTAAAATGTTCTATTTCTTTTCCAATTATATTTGGTTGTTTGTCCCCTCCCTTATGATATAATTGAGGTCCATGACCAACAATTAACAATTTTTTTTACACCTACTATGTTCCCAGCATCACTGGGGATAATAGAAGTATAAGACATGATCCTTGCCTTCAAATATCTCACAGTTCATTTAAACTAAATAAACTGTATGCTTTTATTCACAGACAAAATGATCAAGGTTCTGCTAGGTTCTAAGAAAGTGGAATTCCCACCTGAGTTGCTTATAGTTGGGTTTGTCTGACTTCTTTTGTTTTGGCAACAGGGTCCTGGTGATAGAGGCAGTTGATGATTCAGTCCATCAATTTGTCAGTTTTTATTGAAAACCCACTTAGTATGTGCTCAGCATGTGCTTCATCTAGATGATTCTCTTCTAATCCAGTTTCTCACCCTCAGCACTTCTGAAATTTGGGACTGGATAATTCTTTGTGGTAGGGGCTGTCCTGTGCACTGTAGGATGCTTAGCAATGTCCCTGGCTTCTACCCACTTGATGCCAATAGCATCCACACGCACCCCTACCCCACCAGCCATGACAACCAAAAGTGTCTCCAGACATTACCAGCTGACCCCTGGGGGGCAGAATCACCCTCAGTTGAAAACCATTGTCCTAAACATACTGCTGCTGCTTCCTACATTTTAGTTCATACACTTTTTTGGATCCTTACTATGTGCTTCTAATAGGAAGAACCTACAAGACACTTTGGAGGAATGGGGAAAGTGGTCTCCAAGTTCTCTATTTGTTATGTACCTGGATGCACAAAGCACACAGATTTCACTGCTAGGGGTGGAGAATAGTATGAAAGGAAGCACGAAGGTGGAAATTACTGAGCTTTGATGGTAGCTGTTGATAGGGCAAATGGTCAAACTTAAGAGTGGCAATACTGAAGAATGTGCTCGCAGTCTGAAACTCTAAGTGATTTTTAGAGCTTTTGAAAATTCAGGAACTTCCAAAACCACCACAGTTTGGAATTATGCCTTGAGTCATAGGCCTGAGGTAGACACAAAGTTCCTATACTGCATTTAATTATGAGGTTTTGACCACGATTCCAACTGGCATTTGCAGTTGGGGTTTGATCAGAGAATGTTTTATCCTAAAATATGAGAAAACTTGAATAATAAAAGTACCATGCCAATGGCTTTTCATTTATTTGTTTAGAACCTGCTTTGGTTCCAGGAAGGATTTAAGGTGGTTGCCTATCATTGCATGTGCTGTCTTCAACATTGGCTTAAAATGTCAACCAGAGTGGAGACAAAGAGAGAGAGGAACGTGAGAATCATCGCCCAAAAGATGACTTGAGAAGGCTTCTCCTTCATTTAACCTTCAAAAAGGACCTCCCCTAACCAGACAGTCTGGTGAAATCATGAATTAATTATAGACTTGGAAGGGTTAGTATGAGAGCCTTGTCTGTCTTGCCTCTGGGCCTCTGTCTGCTCAGCTACCTCCTGCCTTTGGCAGTGCTCAGGTTGAAGATGAGATACCTTGGCAGGCTTGGGTGGGCATCAAAGACGCGGGGAAGCAACCCAGCCCAGCTTCTGGCAATTCTGTCTGAGTTTTATGCCTGTGTTCAAAATATTCCATTTCTCCATCTGTGAAATGGAGATAATCCTTCCTCACCTTGCAAGGCTATTGGGAAGATTAATTAGCTAATGTTCCTCAAGTGCTTTGATGATGAAAGGCTTGTGGAAGTGCTAAGGAGTACTAAGAAAAGGCAGTGAGCGCTTGCTGGAAGTACCCTTATTTCCCTCCTTGTCTTTTCAGCAGTAGTGTTTCTCTTGACTTTTAAGTGTTTTTCATGGAGCAAAGTGCTGGCCCGGTGGGCAGGATGATGCGCTGATCAGTATAGAACAAAGACAGTGCTGCTTTATTTTATGCCTTTATACTAATTTGGCTTATCAGTTGGCATGACATCTGAAGATCTTTAGCTCAGAATGTTTTAATCATCAAGTTCTGGTGGTTATCTAAGGTGAACAATCTACTTTGGAGTGGAGAGAGGAATTGGAGTTAGAAGAGGTCAAGCCAGATGGCCTTGAGGTGGAAGGATTTCTCACAATGGAGGTGATTTTTGAAGTTATGAAAGCTAAGAAGACTGCAAAGGAGAGAGAAGCTGAGAGGAAAATGCTCTGTGTTCTCACTTTTACAAACAGGAATAGGATTTCCACTGTCTTAGTAGTAGCTTGCTCCTCGAGGCTGTCATGACTTCAGTTATGTCTTTCATGAGAAGAATTTCTCCTTTCAAGCCTCGACTTAGAAGAGGGATTCTGTGAGGATCCCCATACTGTGAGAATGGATTGACTGGGCATGCCGATTGCAGCTAATCAATTCATCCTTTGCTGCCCTAAGGTTTGTGTATTAGGATGGAGCTGGCAGTGAGGGGGCTGGATGTGGGGCTGTGGAGAGTAGTCTGTCTACTACTCTTGCACTGGTAGCTTCTTTAGATCATGCAACCTTCTCGGCATGTCTTCTAGGCATATTATGGTTTGTAATAAGTCCTTTGACAGAGGGACAAATAAAGGACAGAAGAAAAATAATAGTACCAGGAGTACTCAGTTGTTTGTCGATTTGAATCATGTAATCTTAAAAATTCTACTTGATTCTTTTGAGAAGTTTTTCTTGTCATTGATTTTGAAAACTATCTTGCTTTAGAGAATTGGTATGCTCCTGAAATGCTAAGGGCAAACTAGATTTTGGTAAATTAGGTTATTTTAGGGGCTCTTTAAATTATTAAATTGTCATTTAAATGATGCTTAGAGTGAATCCTTGTATAAGGCAAATTATCTTGTATATTCTATGCCTTTCAGGAACTTACAGCTGTTGACTTTATCAAGTCTGTGTAGGGGGATGAGACTAAAGATCAATAGGTAATATATGGCAGGATATCTCCCCAAGTGACCCTCTGGAAAGGGTTGTGCTTACATCTTTTTGGTGGGGCGGATAATACGGTCAAGAAACCAGGGAGAAAGCTGAGAGACTGGCATTTATAGGTCTTTCTCTTTAAATCAAGTCTGCTTATCATCTGTCTGGTATTTATTCTTCTCCATTTCTGAAACTGAGGCCCTGGATTCCCTTCTCTTCAAAGGCCTCTTGGCAACCTTCCGAGGAATGGCAGAGTTCATTCTGATCGGTGTCCAGTGAGTGTAGCTCAACCATGATGGAGCTCAACCTGTCAAACTTGCAGAAAAATGTCGGTTACATATTCCAGCTGTTGCTTAAACATGCTCCCTAAGAGCTATTTCCATTTGTTAGCTGTCAGAACAATGTAGAGGAATTGCTCCAGATCCTCGGATGTCATCAGCCACCTTTGTTTATACATCAGCTTTTTCTCCATTAGCCAATCAATGTTTGGCAAAGAGAAAGCACAGGCTAAGAACTTTCTCTGATGAGTTGCTGCGCCCAGCCTTGGAGCTCTTCTCAGCAAAAGGAAATTGAGGAGGAATTTGGTTTTTCATGTTTTCCTTCCTGCTTGTGAGACCTGTGGAGGGCTGCCCAAAGCTGAATCCAAGCACCTCTTTTGACATTGGCAAAGATGTAGGTCTGAGCTCATGCATCACCTTGGAAACTGGATCTCATTGCTTCTGAGAAAGGAACGCTTGGTTGCCCAGAGCATTAAGATAGGGAAGGTTAATTCCACCACTCAGTGCTCCTGCCTGGAGTCTTTAGAGATGCAGGCAGGATGAACCATTGACTTCTCAAAATTTGGATTCTCTCTGGGTCCCATGGACATTGAAACTGGAAACTTTAGGGTTCAATTACTGAGGGGGTGTGCTGCTAGGATTTTTCTCACAAACCTGGATGTTTTCTCCTCGTGAGGCAAAAAGTCATTCCATCCTCCAACCCAGGTGATTCAGTGGTTTGAACTTCTCAGAAATTCCAGTGACGTGCTGGAGTCAGCTTGTACCAGCCTCTGAGAGCTGATTGTGGACATCTCTCCCAAACTTGCATTCAGTGACATCATGTTGGTAGCTTGAAATCTGCCATGGTGGGTTACACCACAGAAATTGACAAAAGCTGCAAATCAGGGCTCGCCAGCACCCAAGCTGGTTGTTAAACGTCTACCAGCACACACAGGAAGTTTTCATCACCCCTAACATCCCCTCAGCCTCACTTATGGGGCTGTTTAGCTTAAAGGGAAGGGGCTCTCTTTGCTGTGGTTTCATTGTGTTTACCTGTTGTGTATTAGCAGACTGCCCCTTGTTCTCTCATCTCCTGTACTCAGCCTGAGAGAGAGCACATTGTGGGGTGGTTTGTGTGGCAGAAGATCATCAGGGTGATGATTCTGCTCCTTTCACTAATAAGCTATATGACAGGTCATTTTACCTCTCTAGTCCACAGCTTCCTCTTCACTATAATAAAAGTAATTTGGATCATTAGGTGATTGCTAAGTTTCCTTCTAGCTCTGACATTCCGTGATTCAATGAGTGCTTAGGTGCTGGGAAAGGTCATGTCTTTTAAAGGCTGGACACTCTTCAAAGCTCTCTCATTTTCTCTCTGGATCTTGGGCTCCCAATAATTTCATTTCTATCTAGACTTCTACCTCCAGCATGAATGAATGGGGCCCTTCCAGGTGAGAATCTTCATTAATTAGTTCCTTTTATCTGGAGGTGTCAAAGAACTTTCAAGGCAGCAGTCAGTACCCTTCACGGTCACTCTCCAAGGAAGGCTGCCTCGGTGTGCCTGTGTTACAAGGGGTCTATCACAGTGGTGAACAGAGGGTCTGGAATTATTGACTTATCTTCTCTTCATCAGAAATGAGGCTAATTCCTGGTCTTAAAGAAGCTCCAGTTTTGAGATTAATCTGCTGTATATAACCCAAGATTACTTGGCATGCTTGGCGTGGCTGATCTGCTGACAGAGCTCTGTATATTTTCCATTTCTCTGAAGTAGAAATACACCTGAATAGATTTTTGCTAGTCCAGAAGATTTTGGAATACACGTTTAAATGAAGAATACATTTTCTCCTCAAAATTCCTTAAAAGAAGAGTGGTGTGGGTTTGTACTGTGGACTGAGGGTAGATGTGATAGAATGTAGGAAGGATCAAGTCCGCCTTTATAGGGTGCCTGGAGGAAGAAGGGGTGCTGATAGGGAGTTGGGACTGACCATAGACTTGGGCCACTTTGTCATTTTGCTTAGAATCTTGTCAAGACATGTAGGCCCATATTTCACCTGCAGAAATACACGTCAATGGGATGAAACTTCTCTGCCCAAATGTGCACATTGACATGTGCCAACTAATGCCAGTTGTTATTGTGATTGTGTCTATGAGGCCATTTACTCTTGAACCAGGAATCTTGGGTGCTTTTCAAACTGTTTGTAGGGTCGGTTACCTACTCTGCCATCCCAGCTGGGCTGTTTGCATTCAGTGGCTGCAGCCATGATTCTCATACCTGAAGGTTTGGGACACTGAGTCTGCCACCAAAAGCATAAGCTATGTGAAGGGCTGGAAAAGAAGTAAATTCCTCTGGGATTCAACTTCAGAGGAAAACTAGAGTTCTCTCCTGTACATACAACAGAGGCTGGATGCAAACCTCCTAGCTTCAAACTGCCAATAGTGGCCCAGATCAGAGGTCTTCAAACTTTTCTTGTTGGAATACTTCCTAAATATATTTTTAAAAATTAAGCACCCCTTGTATACTTTATATTTGATATCTGAATTTTTTATAAGTTTAACTCATTGCAAAGAATGTATTTTCCAGCACATTGTATATTCTCACTCCTCAAAGTGTGATTCATGGGCCAGCAACATCAGCATCCCCTGGGAGCTTGTTAGAAATGCAGACTCTTGAGTCCTTCCCGAGCCCCGCCAAATCAGAATCAGCATTTTAATAAGATTCCCAGGTAAATTACATGCATATTAAAGTCTGAGAAGAACTGGTGTATATCATATACATGCTTTAAGTATATCTTCATCAAAACCTTTCAATTTATGAAAAAAGTTCTGTTAGATGCCCTCATTGGAGAAGCTATTTCTTATTATCAAACCAGTCAGCCAACCCTGACTGTTTTTAGTCAGTAAAAAGAATTGACTTTCTTTGTTGATTCAAGTGAATGTGTTAATATGTGTGTTTGGCCAATCTTCTCCCTTCTGAGTTCTGATTCTAGGATGGATGGATAGCTGCGTGGCTAGATAAATATGGAAGACACAAAGCTGTGCTATGAATTTGTTTCCTGAATGAAATATGGCACTGTAGCCTTCAGTACTTTTTATTGAAGCTTTCTTTGCTTTACTCTTGAGATTCTCCCTCTAAACAGATGCTGTCTTAAATTGTCCCTTTGTTTGGGTGCCAGGAGATTTTTACTCTTTGGGATAATGCACTCTGGTAAGACTGAAGACAGGTGGGTAATCTACCTTTCTGTAGTAATGAGGAGGGAGCTGTGAAAGAGGAGTAAGTTGAAGCAGGAGAGCATAGATCTGGCAGATTAGCTTTAGGGAGGCAAATTTATGGAGGCTGAAGATCTGGAAACTGAATCTCTTAAAGCTATCCATATGCCCACATACTGCCAGAAAGTCTTTGGGGAGCCCAGTGGTAGGTGAACCTCAGTTTAGGAACATTGAGTTGGAGAATGAATCAATACCCTTTTGGAACTTCCTGGAGTCAAGCCTTTTAATCTCCCTTTTGCCCTTGAGTTCATGTGTGCATGTGCACATGCATACGCATGCACGTGCAAGTATGTTAAACAAAAGAAATTTAGCCCCAGTTCACCACAACCAAAGCTTCTGCCCATTTCCCCATCTACTCTTGAGATCCAACTTCAATAGAATATGTCAAATATTTATTTAACACCTACTATGCATCAGGCACATGCATTGGGGGTACAGAGGTGACCAATGGAGACACGGGGAAACTGTCACCATTGATAACCAATATGCTAACCCTTGAGGGAATCATATAGAGATTTTTGAAGGATTTCAAAAGAAGGGATGTCAAGAAACTTCCAGTGTTAACTTAGCAGCTCAACCTCTTTATTAGGTAGGGAGTTCCTAAAGAAGGGATAATGAAGTCTTTAAAGAAAAAATGCGTCTGCTTCTGAGTGTGTGCCTGCACGCAGGCGCACACACACACAGGTGTGCCTTATAGCTCAAACCATCGCAGACCTGCAGTTTTATCCAAGTGCTTTAATGTTCAATTCCCTTTGATTTGATCCACGGTAACATCAGGTGTTTCTGAGAGCAATCCCAAGGCATCTGAGGAGACTTGCTGGGAATCAAAATCCAGTGAGAACTTTAGAGAAATTGGAGAAGGGGAACTTTATTGGTTTTTAGGCCAGTCTTATAATTTCATTCTGTTTTCTGTCTGAGACACATATGCGCAGAGTCTTTTATCACCCATTAGGCATGTGTCCTGCCAATCACAAGATTTAAGATGAGAAAAATAAGCAAATGCTTGATTAGGGAGAAAGCAGAGCCAGTAGGGCCCTGTGGCTGTTCTTGCACCGGGGCAATCAGACAAACCCAAGATCCATGTGTCAGAAAAGAAATGGTGCAGAGAGACTATAGTGCCTTCCTGGAGCTGTGGCCCATGGTAACTTGTTGACTCTGGTCCTGGGGTCAGGTTATTGCTGAGTTGCTGTTAGCACTAATAACTGTAAAATGGCCCTCTCATTTTTCTACCTGAGGTCAGAGCATTTTGGGTGTTTGTGGTGACAGTATTCTCTGGGTGGCATCAAAGAACTTCTCACCATTACCAACTGGGGCTTCCTTGCCCCAGTCCCCTTCCCTCCGTGCCTGCCACTGCAGCCCGGCTTGCAGCACTTGCTGCCTTCTCTCCTCACTCCTCTTTGGTTAACTTGACTGAAGGCTGGGGAACTCGTGAAAGAGGCTCAGTGCTCTAAGAGGGTGGAGGTTTGGACATCTTTGAGTACCCAGAGACCAGTAGTGGTCACTGCCAGGTCTCTCTCCGTCTTTCTTTTTCTTTGTCTTCAATTTGGTAATTTTAAATTTTCATATTATTTCAAACTTACAGAAAAGTTGCAAGAATAATACAAAGAGCCCTTTCATGACTCTGATACTGCCTTTCATAACTGACGTTTTTTAAGACATCAGGCCAGTTTCTTCGTAGAATTTCCTTATCTTGAGTTTGCCTGATGTTTTTGCATTGACTAGATTCAGGTTATACACATTTTCTTTTCTTTCTTACTCTGTTTTTCTACTTACTGGGTGCTAAACATTTATTGAGTAAAGAGCTTAGTTTTTAAAACATGTTTTAAATAGCTTTATTGAAATACAGTTCACTCATTTAGAGTGTACAGTTCAGTGGTTTTAAATATATTCACAGAGCTGTACAACCATTACTACAATCATTTAGACAATTTTCATCACCCCAAAAAGAAACCCTGTACCCATTAGCAGCCCACCCCTCAGTCCCTGGCAACCATTAATCTTTCTGTTCCTATAGGTTTGCCTATTCTGGACATTTCACATAAATGGAATCACACAATATGTGACCTTTTCTGCCTGGCTTCTTTCACTTAGCATCATATTTTCAAGGTTCATCCTTGTTGTATCATGTATCAGGACTTCATTCCTTTGTGTAGCTGAATAATATTCCATTGTATGGATAGACCACATTTGGTTTATCCATTCATCTGTTGTGTTGTTCTCACCTTTTGGCTATTAGGAATAATGCTCCTATAACCATTTGTGTGCAAGTTTTTGCGTGAACATATATTTTCATTTCTTTTTGGTGTATAACTATGAGTGGAATTGCTGGGTCATACAGCAACTCCATATCACTTTTGGAGGAACAGGTTATGCAGTTTTGACCTGTTATTGTCCTGTGAGGCTTGAAGGTCGGAAAGGGGGGATAAACTGTTACAGGGTAGACATTGGTGGCTCTCAGTAGTGCACAGCCTGGCAGTGCCATTTTGATGGGCGCAACAAGCTCATTTCTAGCCCTCGTGGCCTTGTTTTCCAGAGACTAACAACCCTCCTTGGTCTGTGACACTGGCCAGAACTAGGGATTTTTGATTTTTAACCTCTCTCGAGGGACGCCTGTGAAACATGACCCCCCAGAGTGCTTGATGGACTGTCAGCCCCGTATCTGCAAGGAACACAAACCAGCTGTTGAGCACTGTTAGCTCCTGTCTCATCTGGAACTGACTTTCATAGGTTTTTTTCCCCCAAACAATGGCCCAAGTTATAGCCTTACAGTTGGCAGCCCTATTTAATTGGGCCCTTCATTTCATAGTCTGTTATTTGTGTGGTGTCTGGGCCTTGACTGGAGGGCTATGACCATGCTTTTTCTTAAACTCAACAGTTTAGTAAGATGTTTGATGGAATCCAATGATTCATCTGTTCCACGAAGAATGGGAGGAGTGTGTGTGTGTAGTGGTGAGGAGGGGCATGGCACACAGAGGAGAAATCACCTTTAAAACAAAATCACATCGGGCTGGAAAAACCTCAACTTTCCAGACAGGACCGCCTTCCCAGGGGCTTTAATTACTAAAATGATAAAAGGGTCTTGTAGTGCAATTTCACTGATAAATGGCCCCCTGGCATGGATTTCCATAACACTGGCAGTGTCAAGTGAGACCTTCATCACTTGTGTTATGGGGCATGCATACAGAACAATTTTCTTCTGCTTTGTTGAACTAACTTCAATTTGAAGTGAAATGTCTTCCCTGTTTTACACCACCAGCAGGTATGGCTCCAAGTTTTATTTATGTGTCTTCATCTTGTGCATAGCAGTGGCTTAGATCATGGCAAAGGCTGGGCTTGAAATTCTTTGCCCAGGAATTCAAGGCCATCCATGATTTAGGGTGTAGTGGATAAGAATGAAGGCCATGGAGGTAGACCGCCTGGGGATAATCCTGGCTCTGGGTGACCCTGAGCAAGGAACTTAACTTCTTGGAGACTAGTTTCCTCATCTGTAAAATGGGAATAAGAATAGTACCTACCTCATATACTTGTTGGGCAGATTAAATTGCTTGGCAGATGTAATACACAGAAGGTGCTTAGTTAAGTGCTTGGCTGTATTTCTTGCTATTATTGTTTTCCTATGTTCCATCCACTTACGGCTGTTGACCCAGATCAGACACCACCTCCTCTACGAAGCTGCACCTGCGTGAGTGTCTGTCTTGCTCACTGCTGTGTGCACAGTACCAAGCATAGTGCCTGGCATATAATAGATGCTCAATAAATATTTGTTGACTGAATGAATAAGGGAATGAATGAATGCGTTTTCCCATCTGGGAGCCATCCACTGTTCCTTGAGGCTTTGATAGCACTATATCTCTACCTCCTTTTATGGAGTTTCCATGTTTAACCTTTATTGGAGTTAATTGTGCTTTAAATGTAACTCCCTTATCCAGATGGTCAGGCCTTGGAGAGTAGAGCCTGGGTCAATTGTTTTGGTATTTCCTGTGAGGCCTTGCAGGGAGGGCAATAAATATCTGGTAAATAATTAATACCTTTTGGAAACGATGGTCTTAAACCATTAAATTGGGTGTTTTTACTGGACACAAACACAAAGACATATGCATACAGAGAAGGTATCCCTCTAGCAATTTCATGGCATGTGGCTTTCTTTTTTCCTAAAGGAAGTGATAAAGGTAAAAGTTAAAGAGGTGGGTGACCATGGGAGCCAGAGACTCATAATAAATAAAAATGTGAGTTCAGTTCAAAGAACGGGTTGATATTAAAGTTTTATTGGAGTTTAACAATTTTAGAAAATATATAGGTTTCATTCTGCTTTGAACTCCTTCAAATGTTGTGTTTTATTAATGAAAGCACACAAAACCCCTTTCGTTCTGTCTGAACAATAATGGATTATTTGCTTTGGGTTCTGGATTTTGAAGCTAATCACTGTTATTGGGGTTCTTGGGTTCATGGTTGGGAATGCTGTCGTGTTTTAGTGGGGAGCTGAGGCCTATCTCTTCTTCAGCATGGCTGGTTTGAGAGAACAAGAAATCACTTGACCAATGGTCCAGAATAGAGCAGGGTTGGTCCACACGCAGGCCAGGCTCCTTCCTGGATGCCCAGAAAACAGGTGACAGGTCGAAGGGAGGTGGATGCCAACTGGTACCTGAAGAGATCTCCCATTTTATTTAGGATAAGGTAACACTTGGCCAAGCTGGGAAGTAGAGAAGTGAATTACACTGAATCCGTTCCCACATATTCTGCAGAAAGAAGCCACGTGCACCAAAACAGAAATATGGAGTGGGTCAAGGCAATTTTTCTTCACTTTGACCTTTGAATTTATGGATTACATGTACCCTGAAGTTTTGGTAAACTGGTGAAAATTTTTAAAAAGTATATTATCTGTGATAAGCTAACTGCTGTAACACCCTCAAACGTCAGTGACTTATTCCAATAAATGTTTATTTCTCACTCATGCCACAACCTAATGTGGGTTGGCAGGGGGTGGCGGAGGGTGCTGTGCTACATACGGCCATTCGAGGACCCGGGCTCCTTCCATCTTGTGGCTCCACCCTCACTTAGGGCCTCGGAGTCTTCCACTGGATCCCCAAATCCAGCCAGCAGTCAAGGGATGAGAGAGAGAGAGAGCAAGTATGGGGGACTGTGAAGGCAGTTTTTATGGGCTGGGCCTGGAAATGGTGTTTATCACTTCCACTCATATTCCAATGGCCAGTCTCAGTTCATGGCCATACCTAGCCATGTGGTGCCTGGGAAATGTGGTCTAGCAGTGTGCCCAGAGGGAAGGCAAATGGTTTGGTGAGAGACTAGTCAATCTCTGCCACAAAAACCAAACTGGAAACTCCCTCTCTCAGTTGCCATAAGGAGGGACAGGGTATTTTACTGTGGTTTAGAAAACGCTTGATTTAAAAATTGCTAACAGTGTGTCCTAGGGAAGGGGCCAGCACCGAATAAGCCAAGGGCAATCATTTGTTCAAACAGTTTTCTATTAAGCATCTACCCTGGATCAGGCATTATGTTGGGCACGGAGGCCGTGATGGTGAGCAATATCAGAAGCAGTTCCTGGGGCCTGCCCCATGGCTGAGTGGCTCATACTTTGCTTCGGCGGCCCAGGGTTTTGCTGGTTCAGATCCTGGGCATGGACCTAGCTCTGCTCATCAAGCCATGCTGAGGCAGCATCCCACATAGCACAATTAGAAGGACCTACAACTAGAATATACAACTATGTACTTGGGGGCTTTGGGGAGAAGAGGAAGGAAAAAAAAGATTGCCAACACATTAGCTCAGGGCCAATCTTAAAAAAAAAAAGGAGCAGTTTCTGTCTTCTTGGAGCTGGCATCTCTCAGAAGACAGGCAATTGAATGTGCAAATTCCATACAAGATGAGAACTATGTGGGGGAAAATAGGGTGCTACGTGAGCGCATAGCTAGAGACCTAGGCCAGTCTGGAAGAGCCAGAGAAGTTTCCAGAAAAGAATAACATTTACACTGAGACCTTAAGGAGGGGTACTAAGACTTAGCCAGCTAGAGGAATGCAAGGCAGGGCAGTGGTGTGGGTAGGTGTGTGCCAGACAGAAGGAATAGCTCAGTGGCTCTCAGCCTTGACTGCACCTTGGAGCCACTTGGGGTAGATTTGGCCAATTAACTCAGAATCTTGGTGAGGGGGTGGGTGCAGGCATTGGTTTTGTTTTGTTTTAAAGACGCTTCCCAGGTGATTCCGATACAGAGCCAAAGTCAAGAATCACTAGAATAGCAGCTTCCAAGGAGGCCAGGTGTGTGAGGGACCGAAAGCTTTTCAGAATGAAGTTGCTTCCACTGAGGCTCGGGCTCGGTAGGGAGCAGGGCAGAGGAGGGAAAATGCTTAGTTGAGGAGAAGCCGCTTCCCAGAAGCTATTTCTTCTGGGTGTGGGGAAGGATAACTTCTCCCCAGAGCTCTCAGCCTGGCCAGCTCCACCAACACCGAAACTCCTCCCACAGGGTCTAATTATCTCATTACCTTTGCTGGTTTGGGGGGAGGGAGCACAAGAGCAAGGATGGAGTAGATAAAAACTTGCCTCTCTCTGATTTCTTAAGCAGAGGAGGGCCAAAGTGCAGGCTCTACTCCTGACTGGCTGGAGTCCGTGTTTCCCCAGGACCAGGCCAGGCAGGTGCAGGTGTAACCTCAGAATTGTCAGCTCACCATTCAGCAAGCTAGTGAGCGGTCATGCAATGGCTCCTTTAGAAATAACCCATGGGGATTTAGCTGGTCAGCATGGGGTCCTGCACATAATGGAGGAGTCCACAGGCTGTTGTTTCTGGCTTCCTCTTGGGCTGTCAGTCTGTTCCCTCATAAGGAGAATGCAGAGAACTCCGGGCCCTAGGCCTGAATGCTAAACAGCCTTGGTTTTTGTAGGCCTCGTACGTTCCCTAGGCCACACTGTGTGTTTGGAAGCCCCTGAATCATCTTTGGTAGCAAATATGCACCTGCTCACCCGTGAGGAGTTACCTTAACATGAAAAGCAAGCACTCTGTTCCTGTTTGGAAAGCATAAAGCCTTAACCTTATGATTTTATCATTCAAACTACAGAGTTGGAGGTGTAAAAATGTTGGGGCTGAGTGTTGAATGAAAGTCAGGGCTGTGTCTCTCAGAAGGCTGTGAGGTTTAGGGAGAATCACCCTAAATATAGAGGATAGCTTGTTTAAGAATAAAACTGAAGGAAAATTTTAGACCCACTTTTAATATTTTCCTCACAGAAAAACTATGGTTATTGAGTTTTCCTCAGATATAAAGGGGAAAAAAAACCCCTCTGTTTTCTGTACTCTAGCTCTGTCCTCTCATGGTGCTTTCTTGGGCACTCATTTTTCTAGGCATCCTGGATGCCGGATGTGGCATCCAAAGGTTTGGAAATGATTTATATCTGGATATTGACCTTATGGATATACATGAATATCTAGAAATTGCCTTAAAAATAAAATTGTAGTGATTATCTCTATGATTATGTATACTGCAGCCATTTTGCCAGGAGATTTCAGGTAAATATTTAGGCTAAAAACAAATCAAGCCGTCCCCATTCCCCATCAGTTTCCACTGTGAGTGATTAGCCACCAGGACGGTACAGGGCCTGACTTGTACTTTCTCAGATATTTGAATGTAATGCCCATTGCGAAGCAGGAAACATGAGCTATGGAGGACAGGAAAACCTGCTGGAATCCAAGATGTCCAGCAGCGTCAACTTGAGTTCTCTGCCAGAAACAACCCCCTTCTCCAACTCAAGGGCTCTTACTTCTTAGTTCTCCCATTTGACAGCTGAGAAAATGGAAGACCCAAGAAGTCAAAAGTCTGCTCCAAGGTCACACAACTGTATAGTGGCAAAGCCAGGACTAGAAACCTGGTCTCCTGAAGCTTAGGGAAGCCTCATTACCTGAACAGAGATATCATGCAGCTTTTTGGTTGTATACTGGTCTTCATCATTTGATAGTGGCTGTGGAATCACTGTGTTGAGAAGGATTCTGAAACTTGATATTTACTCGCTCAGAAGAAGTGCTGTAAGTCATTAGCTTGGTCTACCTGGGGTACAGGCGAGAGGATTTGCTGCACTTTTTGTGTGTCTCCAGCTGTTATACCATGCTGTACTTCGATTTCTAAAGTAGGGTCTAGAGCTTCTGTTGCCCCACTCCTCTGCTAGTATAAGTCCAGACTCCTTTTGGATGACCTGACAGCCATGTTTGCCACCCCTAAAGGGAAGCCCTGGAGGAGGACAAGAGAGCGTTCTCAGCCTGCTGCACCACTTTCTCTTGGTGCTTCTGAATGAGGCTCATCAGAACTCCTAACCCTGGAATGTTCCACTCAGTGGCTCTAACATACTTTTCAGGGAGTGGAAAGTAAGATTAAAACAATGCAGTCACCCATCATCCAGATACAAGTTACCCTCCATTTTTCCTCCTGTCTGGTGGTAGATGGTTCTGGTCCAAGCCACACGCACATGTACACACACATACACACACACACACACACTCAATTACAGTCCAAGAGTACTAGGAAAACCTTTCGTTGTCTAGAGGAATTAGGTGCTTCACACTCAGAGGCTTTGATGCATTTTTCACCTTGACGATTTGAAGTTAGAACTTCCCTCTCTTCTTACCCACTGCCCTCCCTCCCACGGCCCATTTCCCTGGGAGGCAGACTCCTCGGCTAAGGGTCAGGAGTGCTTGCCAGTCCCTTCCCGGGAAATGGGCCCCACCTCTAGCACAAGAATGAGATCCTTTGGGTCTCTCCCAGGAAGGTTCCAGTTTTCGATGTCAGAGTCATCAGCTCCCTGGCTTCAGTTTGGATCACATTTTTGGGGGCAACTGACATTCAGTTTTTTCCTCATTAGTCGATTGCACTTCCTGGAATGCTTGGTTGAGTTGCCTAACTGTACCAAGCCTCAGTTTCCCCATGTGTAAAATGGAACTAGTGATAGTTCCCATATCATGGAATGTCGTGAGGATTAAATAGAGCATAGAAAGTGCTCGACAAGTGTCCAGTAACTGTTCCCTGTTATTTTTAAGTCATAAATACAGAGCCCTTGAAGGAGCATCAGTTGCGTACACTAATTTTGTGTGTGGCTGTGTGTTTAAGCATTTCAAAGACAGAGAGAGAGCTAGCGAGGGAGAAGGAAAGCAAGTGAGCAAGCTGGCTATGTGTGCCGATGAT
Source organism: Equus caballus (assembly GCF_041296265.1). Classification (NCBI taxonomy): domain Eukaryota; kingdom Metazoa; phylum Chordata; class Mammalia; order Perissodactyla; family Equidae; genus Equus; species Equus caballus. The sequence continues at coordinate 13,241,629 of NC_091715.1, forward strand.
AAAAGCTGTGACACTGTGGAGAATTGTCATCTAGTACATGAGATTGTGTATTGTTTGGGCTGGTGCATCTGAAACTTTAATGTGTGTATGGACCATCTTGGGATCTTATTTAAAATGCAGACTCTGATTCAGTAGATCTGGACTGAGGATCTGGGACTCTGCATTTCTCACAAACTCCCAGGTGATGGTGATGCTGCTGGTCTGTGGACCCCACTTTGACAAGCAAGAGTTTAGGTGACAGTGGACAAATGCTGCCCTATAAGTATGAACAACCAGAAACTTCACGGGCCCATGGAAAGTTAGCTAGATTGGTGTATCTAGCAGCTGAGACCTGGTGTAGATGAATGGAAAAATACTGAAGGACAACTCTGAAAAGCCAGGTTCTAGTCCCAGCCAAGTGCCGAGAGATGGTGAGCAAGTCACTTCCCTCCCTAAACCTTGGTGGCTTTCCCACCTTTAGAAGAGATGGCAGCTTAGGGTACTGTGAGTACTTGCTATTCCCAGAGTGGTCTTCACTCCAGCATCATTGGGGTGCCTCAGACCTCCTGCTCCCGAAGCTGCATTTTAACAAGTTCCCCAGGGGATTTACTTGTGTGTTAACATTTGAGAAGCGCTGGTCTAAGACTCCTTCCAGCTAGAAGATTCTGTTTATCTGGTAAGTTCTAATTCTAGCGCTGGTGACAGAAATTTCAGAAACAAATCACTCCATTTACATGATAGGGATGTCTTCATCAAGAAATATCCTCTTCCAGTTCTCTAACGTTTTCCTTGGTGATGTACAGAGAAGGTCAAACCAGTAAAATTTATTCCAAACCACCAGTTGCCTGAATTCTAGTAGGATGAGAGAGTGTCAAGAATCCCCATAGAGTTGGAAATGAGGATAGAGTTGGAAATGAAGCACTGGCTGCCATATGTATTGTTAGGGATGTTGCTGATGAACAATAGACTTCATGGCTTAGATTCTGGGGCCCTCCTAGACTACATTCCCTGGAGTAATGATTTCTGCCACCAGCGACACCTCTCTCAGGCCCTTAGCAGCATGGTCTCCCCATCTTTCCGGGACCTAGCACCAGCTCCTGCATTTTACTTCGAAGTTAGTGTGCATTGGCTGGGGTGGAACGAAAGGTAGGGGCGTGTTCCCACAGGTCTATATTCTGGGCTCACCTTCTGCTCTCTGATGGAAATTGGTGCTAAAAGTAGAGAACTTTTATTCCATTGAAAACAAGAGGAAGAAGAAAAATTGTCCCAAGATTTTATTCCATTGAGGAATTTTTTTAATTATAAAAATTTCAGATATATGAAAAAGATAGAGAATAATATAAGAAACACCATCCAGATTAAGAAATGAACTATTACAAGTAAAATTATAGTGTAGACTCCTTCTCCATAGCATCACCTTCTTCACCTATGCCCTGAAATTTGGTGTTAACTCCCAGGCATGTTTTTACATTTTAATATCTATTTATGCATTCCTAAGCAGCATGCCTGATTTTAAATTTGTGTACATTGTTTTGTACTGTTTGTATCTTTCTGCAACTTGCTGTTTTTGCTCAACATTATATATGGAGATTTATTCATACTATTACTTGCAGCTCTACCTGATTCATTTTAAATTGCTGTATGTAGTTCATTATATGAGAGTACTTCCATTTATTTATCTATTCTCCCATTGATAGACAAGTCAGTTGTTTCTAGTTTTTCCTCTCCTAAGCAATGCTACAATGAACCTATGTCCCTTTTGTGCGTATATGGGTGAGTTTTTCAGGGCAGTGTTTTTCACAAACTGTATTATGACTCATTCATGGGTCATGAACTCAAACCAATGGGTTGCAACTGGCATTGAGAAAGATAAAGTAGAATAGAATACATTAGAAAATATCAGAATATGTTCCCCATAGTAAGAGTTACTGTTTCATTAAACTTGTTTCAATTACAAGGTGACACAGTTTACATTGACACCCAGTTACCTTGTAACTGAAACAAGTTTAATGAAATTAAACTTACTGTGTGGGTCATGGTCAACCTAGGGATGGACTTAGTGGGCGGAAGGCTGTGTGTATCTTTGATTTTGCGAGAGCTTGCAAATTCCTCTCCCAAGTGTACCAGTTCACACTTCTATGAGTTTTTAAGTCAAAAAGCTGAAGAAAAAATGGACCCCAAGGATAGACAGGAGCTAAAACATGAGTAAGAAAAAAGTAAAGCTTAAAATTTCCACCTTCCTCACTCCTCTTGCATGCCTCTTAACCCTAAATAAACATTGTGAGTTTTCTTGACCTTGTAAATTTGCTTTTAATCTTAAAAAAGGAAAAAGTTTAGAAGGAAATTCCTCATCTTCCTGTCTCTCTTGCCTCAGTTCAGGAAGGGGCAAGCTGGAAGGAGGTAATAAATAAGCAACCCCTTCCTTTTTGGAATCCGTTAATCACAAGTCTAAGGAGAGCTATGTCTAACCTTTGCTCTCTAGCTGCTGTGGGCAGTTTTTCAAAGTTGGACAAAGATTTCTTTGGATTAAAGTCAATGGTGCCATCATTGTTGCTTGTTTAGAAATGAAGCAGGGATTTGAGGAGCCCAAGGAGCTGTCCTCCCATAGTTCATCTCTCTGGGGGGCCTGGTCAGTTTCTGCTCTAATCCTGAACCCCTCTTCACCGGAAAGGCCCACCCCTCTGTGAACTGCTTACTGTCTGACTTGTACCCTATTTTCCTGGAAATGCATGTCTGTGTGTTCTCTCTCACTCTACACTGCACAAGCAAGACATCAGGATGTACAGAAGGCAGGCTTTGGAGGGAAGGGAACCCTCAAGTCCTCACCTGGCCCCTCCTTCATACTAGTCTTTTGTGCTCAGCACCTACCATTCATCATTGCAACACCTCTTTCCATAGATGAGGAAACTAAGACTCAGAGTTTAGGTGACTTCTCCAGGTCACTCATCCAATAGGATATAATTCCTAATGTTATGGAACACTTTTGATACACCAGGCATTGTTCTTGGCACCTTACACGATTTTCTCTTTAAATCCTCATCGCATCCCAGTGAGAGTGGGTACCGTTATTATCCCAACTTTACAGATGAGGAAACTGAGACACTGAGAAGTTAAATAATTGGCCTGAAATTGCACAGCCAGTGAGTGCAAAAGTCCAGATTTGAGCCCAGAAAGTCTGGCTTTATTACTCAAGTACTTAACTCCTTTTGATGTCCTCTCTCTGCAACCTACCAGTGATGACATCAAACCGCTCACAGCGAGGATGTTTACTGAATTATCGTGTAACAAGTCACCTGGTCTTTTGGCACTTGGCATTTTCCATCTGTTTAATGGGAGTGATCAGTGACTTGGCTGTCCTACTGTGTTCTGTATCATGGGTATGCCCCTTCCTCCCTCTCTTCCTTCCAGCATTTGCCAATAGGTAAGGGAGATGGTCTCTGCCCATGGGAACTTGGGACAAGCATGTGCAGCACAAGGGAAGTGCTGTGATTACAATGACAGTGACCGTGCATAGTTAAGAGCTGAGATGAGTGGACTGCACAGAGATCAGAGAAGGAGGGGCTGGATGAGGCTTGGAGATAGCCTTGTAGATTTCTTCAGTAGATTTCAGTACACTTACACCAGTGGCTATCAAACTTGAGCATGCATCAGAATCATCTGGAGGACTTGTTAAAACACAGATGGCTGGAATCCAACCCCATCCCCCCAACAAAAATTTCTGATTGAGTAGGACAGGAGTGAGGCCTGAGAATTCTCATTACTAACAAGCTCCTGCTGCTCTTTAGGGACCACACTTGGGAAACCACTGACTTAAACAATACGTAAGATTTGTTTTAAGTGCAAGAGAAAGGAAATGAGCATGATCTGTGTATTAGTCAGAGTAGGTTAAGTGTCATAACAAACAAGCCCTAAGGTCTTTGTGGCGTAACACAGTAAAGTTTTATTTCTTATTTATCTTACAGTCCAGTGTGGGTTGATGGGGGAATGCTCTGCTCCTTGCAGGCATTCAGGGGCCCAGTTCCTTCTGTCTGTGGATTTGCCACTCTCTGGGGTTTTCAAGTCCTCCATTCGAGCATCTGAATCTAGCTGGCAGTTGAGGGAAGAGAGAATGGAGGATTGTGCAGAAGGCTTTTGTGTGCCAGGCCTAAAGGAGAAACACGTCATTTCTGCCCATGTGCCACTGGCCAGAACTGAGTTACACAGTTCCGCTTAACTGCAAGGGAGTCTGGGAAATGCATCCCAGCCAAGTGCCTGGGTAGAAAAGGGAACAGAGAATGAATATATAGCAGTGCTTGCCACAGCCTGTTTGAGGATCCACAAGGAACTTGGTTTGACTGGAAAGGAACATTTGTGTTGAGAGAATAAGTGAATGTTTCGTGCTCTTCCAAGGAAATTTGCTGCAGACGGTTCAGGTCATTATCGAGCATCATTATAGTGTGGCTGTAGAGTGGGAAAAATAATTACTAGATTTAGGCCCAGACGCGCTTCATTGAAAGCCTGGATAGCTGACTTTGTAAAGTTACATAACTTCTCAGTACCTATTTTTTCTCTATAAAAATTGGGATACGATATATGAAAATTGCTAGCCCAGTGCCAAGCACAGAACAACAGAGAGTAGTTATTTCTGTGTTTTCTGCACTCAGACAGACAGACGTAGCCAAGCCGTTGTGGCATCGGGAGTCCCCTTCATGTGGACAGTTGTGGGACTCAGCTCTGAAAGGACACAGGCACAGCTCCATGTCAGCAGTTGGGTGGCTGTTCCAAAGGCAGCAACATTATGCCTCAGACATCCCACAGGGAATGAGGCCGGCTCACAGGCCCGAGGGAGCAGCCTAGGCCGAGACCATAGCAAGAGTCAGTAAATACTTGGTTTCTGGAGCTGCACTGCCTGGAATCAACACCATCACCCATCTGGGTGATTTTGGTCTTTGTGCCTTAGTTTTCTCATGTGTGAAAAGGAGCTAATCATATTACCTACCTCATATGGTGGTTGTGACAATGGGATGAGAAGAAGCTAAGATAAGAGAAAGTATTGGAAAAAGATTCATGAATTTCCTAGCCCTCCGTGGTATTCTGCCTTTTCTCCCTCTTGGTGTCATTAGCTGAGGCCGGTGTGGAGGTTCTTTGAGTGTATGAACCTGTAAGCCTTTGTTTGGTCTTAGGAGGGCTGCCCTAGGCCTGACAGAGCCCTGTCCTCTCCCCATAGCTCAAGTGTCTTTCAGTGATTCTTGGCCCCTGAACTGTCGATGGACGTGGACGCAGTCTGAGGGAGGAGGCGGTGAGAAATTCTCCAAACTCTTTCTCCAGGCTGCGCCTACATGTTTGATTAGTGGCCCACAGCTGAGTGGCCCCAGCAGCGGAGGTGAAAGTCTCCTGGGCTCCTTGATGGCAGTACTAATGCCCCGAAGGTGCCCCCCGCCTCGCATTCCCAGCACTAGTGCAAATCTCCTTCATTCCACCTGGTTATTTGCTCCCCTCAGGTCTGGGCCCTTTAAAAGCCTTTCTCTCCCCCTTGTTCAAATAGTGCAATTGTGGGTGATTGAAACCACATTTTTATATGTGTCAAAATCGGTTCAGCCCTTAGAAAGAAATCATAATATAAATTGGATCATATATCCTAAGTGGATGCCACCAGCTAATTCGTTTGTTAGACCGTTCAGCTACATAGGATTAAGTGAGTGTTTACTGTTAAGCAGTTACATGTGGGTCTCATTAATGCACACTCTGGTATGGCTTGTGCCTAATATCTTGTCAAATAGGGGAACGTATAGAAGGCCCTCGCAAACCGCCGAACTGCAGGGAGCCATTACTTCTTGAGCAGCCTCTAGTGATTAATGGGGTGGGCCTGGGGAACTGGCCGCCTTTCTCTGACTTGATGTTCCAGAAACTTGGTGTCTTGCACTTCCATTTGCCTCTCTTTAAAGCAGAGGAGGGCAGAAAGAGGGCCCACACATCTGCTTTAGTATAGAGGGACACAGATTTGGAATCCCATTTTGTGTGAGTGGGCATAAGGGGCTAGAAAAAAAATCTGTTTTAGAACGTTCCTACCCCTTTTTGAAATGCACACTCATTAAGTTCCTTGCAGTCTCAGGCAGGCTGTGGCCTATACCCTCACTAGTTCAAGTGGGGATCAGGGGCCAAGAGCACCAGCATCACATTCTCGGGCCACACCCCAGATCCATGGAGTCAGAATCTGACTTTTCATGTGCAATGGCTGTGCATTGACATTTAACAGGTGCTGGTCTAAACCAGTGTTCTCAACCTTAGCTGCACATTGGATTCATCTGAAGGGTTTTTAAAAATGCTAGTTCCTGCATCCTACCCCCCAGAGATTCAAAGGCAGCTGGTCTGGAGTGTGCCTGGGCATCAGGATTTTTAAAAGCTACCCAAGTGATTCTAATGTGCAGCCAAGATCAGGAAGCACTACTCTGACTGGCTGTGCCTGGGTCTCCCCCCAGTTTTTAGGGGAGATTACATTGCCTGGTTTACAAGTGGCTGGGAGAATTTGGGGAGGCAACACTAGGACCAGCCAGCCAGCAGACCATGGGCACCCAGCCGTCCTCTTCCTTCCTACCTTCACCACATTGCCCTCTGCCCTTCTCACCTTACCATTTTCCTACTTCCTGAAAAGAGAAGTTTCTTTCGGTCCCAAGTATGATAACATTGGGAACTGGTGCTGAGGAGGGTTCTGAAGCCCAGAGGCAGCATTTTCACCCAGAACTGTCTTGTTGGTTGTCCTTGTGTTTTTGCAACATTGCAGCAAGAACTTCATTTGTTCCTGGGGTTTTTTTTCCATCCCTGGTTCATTCATTTATTTATTTATTTTTGAACTGCCAGCCAGTGAGAGCTGCAGTGTGGGGAAGAATGAGTTTGGAAATGCTTCCTTCCTGGTACCTGGTTTGGAATCCAGATTCATATTGTGTCTATGAAATTTCAGGTGTGGGTGTTGTTGGCTTGTCCCAGTGTAGGTCAGAACCCCCAGGTCACAGCAGGCATTTCATTTGGCCAGCAGATTGTCTTTTATAAGGGGGTAGGCAAGGTGTTTTTAAACACGTCTCGTAGCCTGGGCAGCCCACACAAGTTGGCAGAGACCGCTCCTCCCAGCTCCTCCCAGCTCCTCCCCACTAAGCACAATGAGAACCCCTGGAAACAATGCAGGAGACTAAATAACGTTAGGAGTGCAGTCCTCAGTGAGCCCAAGGGTAACTACCACCCTGACTTCTGACCTCAGAGTGTTGTTTTGCCACTTTTTGTGCTTTAGATAAACGGATCATTCAGTTCATACTCTTTTTGTCCGGCTTCTTCCTCCCAGTCTTGTGTTTGTGAGATCCACCCATGTTGTTGTGTGTAGTTGTAGATTGTTGAGGGAAAGATTTTGACCAAATATTGATCTTGGCCTCTTGGCAGGGTTAGGACTTGAGTAAAACTAAATGTAGTAGCAGTTTTTAATTTTTTTCTTAGTATAGAAGCATAAGACATGTAAAATGAACCAAATTTAAAAAATAAAGATCAAGAAGATAAAAATAATCTTTAAATCTATCACCCAAAGAGAATCACTCTTAATTTTTAGTGTATATCCTCCAGGGTTTTTTTGTACATATTTTAATCAAATGGGCTTATAGTCTGCATATTGTTTTATAAACTGATTTTTTTCCCACTTATTAGAACAAGAATATCTTTCTGTGTCACTAAATATTCTTCTGCAACATCCTCTTTAATGGTTACATAGTTTTTCTTTGTATAGCAAAATTAGGCTTAATATATTTTTAACTTTTCTTTGCATGAGATTTATGAGCTGCCTTTAACAGCTTTTATTGTCATAAAATTGCAATCAGTAAGTAACACTGCCAACTCTTTTGAAGGAAAACAGCTTTAATTTTTGTCTTAGTGGTGCCTGCCCCAAACTTGTGGGTGCCAGTTGGTGTCTGCTGGGTGACGAGAAGCTGGGTGGGCATAGTAGTCAAGATGGGAGGATCTCCATGTGTTTCTGAAATGAAGGCCAGTACTAAGTTCTAACGTCCTGATCTCTGGTTATTTTCAGAAAGTCAAGAGCTAAGGGGTGACTTTTCATTAATTCATCTTTAGGTTGGGATTATGAATTTTCTCTTTCCTGCCCGCCAAAAAGCCACCCTGTGTCTGCTAGGCATTAGGGTCACAAGACTAATTTTGAAAGCATACCTTTTTAATTTTATGAAATAATTCAATTCTGTTAATTAGCACCTGTGGGCATTGGTTGACTTTTTTCTTTTTTACCAAAAGGGATTAAATGGTAATCAGAGCCCTAATTCTTATGCAAGTTTCTGAGGGCCAGAGAGACAGGTGGACATTGTCGTTTTTATTGAGGATGCTATTAGAGTGTTTATAAACCACAGAACTACTTTGGAGAACTTTAAAGCACTTCAAGCCAATAAGCTCATTAATGATGAGGAAAAGGAAATAAAATTTCATTGTTTTTATACACATGCTATGGCTGAAGTCCAAGTAATTTTGGCTCATATCAACATTTGCTGGCTAGCACTTTGAGAACAAATAGATACAGTATTAGCAAGATTTTGAGTCAACAATAAAATTTGGACTTTGGCCACACACACACACACGGGGGTCAGGGGAGAGACTGAGATTGAGAGAGACAGACAGAAAGAGAGAGAGAAAATTTTCTAGTCCTTTCTTCTTTAAGCATAAAACAACAAGAAGAAATTTTTAGATCTGAAATCATTTGAGGTCCTTCCTTACATATGCCCTAAAGAGGTATAATTATTTCTGCTTAGAAAGGTCTTTGTTTCGTACAATAAGTTACTGGCCTTCCTGGGATTTCACAGGTCTTTTAACTCCATCACTGCCCTCCCCCACCCCCCACCTTGTTGAACTGATCTTTAATATTGGGTTTGGAGTTGCTTCCTTCTGACCCTCTTGTGCAGTAAGTATGGCAGAACGTCCTGAATGAGATGCTGGAGAGAAATACATTACAGAATATTTGTACTTATACTAGAAAAGGTTTTAGTAGGAATTTTCTTACTATGATCGCGGCATCTCCGAAAATTTTCACTGCAATCTAGAAAAAAAATCTTGAGTTGTTAGGCATTCCTTTTAGAGGCAAGAACACCTTGATACTGCCTAATGCCACCTACCTATCTCTCTTCAGCCCTGGGGCTTTGGGACACTTCATAGGTGCTATGAAATTCTACAGGTGGACAGAATTTCTAAGATGATATTGTGGGATGACTTGATTTTATATCTAGTATTTGCTTTTGTGAGAATGAGAATAACCCAACTCCCCTTCTCCTCTCATGAATACCCACTGTGCTTCGGGGCCCTGAGTCTTGTCTCCCACCAGTCTTTTTTTTTTAAAGATTGGCCCTGAGCTAACATGTGTTGCCAATCTTCCTCTTTTTTTCTTCTCCCCAGAGCCCCCCCCCAGTACGTAGTTGTATATTGTAGTTGTAGGTCCTTCTGGCTGTGCTCTGTGGGACCCTGCCTCAGCATGGCTTGATGAGCAGTGTATAGGTCCATGCCCAGGATCTGAACCGGTGAAGCCCTGGGCTGCTGAAGCAGAGCGCGTGAACTTAACCACTTGGCCACGGGGCCAGCCCCTGCCACCAGTCTTTTATGGCCATTTTGTGATCTCAGAATGAGTGAACCCAGTGTACATTCAAGGAGTGAGACATTCGCGTTCCCCCGACCTGCTTATGGCAAATATGTTCCTTGTGAATGAGGTTCCTCTCTCTGTTTTACATTTCCTTTCCTTTGATCTTTTCCCTCTGGGTTTTAATGAGCAGGAGTTTTCTAGGAAGGTTAAGAGAATTTTTGTCATCTATATGTTGAGAAGAGGGGAGTTGGTGCATATGTGTCTGTGTGCACATGCATTCACCCATGTGTCCCTATGTGTGTGTTTGTGTGCACCTGTGAGCATGTGTTTGTATGGGCACACCGCACATTTGTTGGTCCATATTGAACCCTTCAGATGCCTAAGGATATTGTCTAGTATAATAGTAGTAATAATAGCTAATCTTTATGGAGTATCATATTTCAAGCACTATTCTAGGCGTTTAATCCTTATAACACCTAATGAAGTAAATACTGTTGCTATCCCCAATTTTCAGATGAGGAAACTGAGACACAGAGAAGTGAAGAAACTTACCTGAGGTCACACAGCTAGGAAGTGGCAAAGCTAGGCTTCAAACCCAGGCTGGCTGTCTCCAGCTCTTAACTTGCATGCTAAACTGGAAAGGATGTCCCTAGGGGAAGCAAGACCTCCTCAACTTCCTCCAGATAAAGCTGAATCTTGTTAGGATACAGCACAGTACTCTGCAGTGCAGAGTGGTACCGGAAGTAAGTTTGGACACCTGGGAACCTGGGGCAGTGTTCATGCGTTAGAGTCCAAGGACATGAGTATAGCACGGTGGTATGTTCAGGGACCCGTCAGCCTCTCTGGGACCGCTTTTCTGGTGCCTTTTTTCCTATTAGGTTGTATAAATGAGACAGATCTCATGTCCTTGGTCACTTCCTCTTGCTCCCTTTTCCTCTGCATCTCTGCTATAATCAGCTTAAACATGTGCTCGAGGACTCAGGAAAGAGAAGGAAGACATATCATTTATATGAAGTTCAAAACTTGGCAAAGCTAATCTATGGAGATAGAGGTGAGAAGAGTGGTTATCTTGGGAGGGGCCCAAGGGAGTCTGCTGGAGCACTGGAAATATTCCATATTTTGGCCTGAATGGTGTTAACTGGCTATAGATCTATGTAAAAATTTTTTGAGCTGTATGCTTAAGATTTATACACTTTACTGAATGTAAGTGATACCTCAATAAAAAAGTAAATAAAAATGGAGTCATGTAGAGTGACCTGTGCCAATACTGTAGAAGCTGTGCCAAGAGTGCCAGGGAAGAGAAATAGGCATATCTAAGTGAGATTTAAAAGAAAAATCAGTCCAGGGGTTAGAGATGTAGACAGCTCTTAATCTGTAAGAATCAGAGGTTATTTGCAGGAAGATGTAATTGCTTGTATTCAGCAGACGTTAATTTTATTACTCTTAATTTCTTCTTTATTTTTATGATTTGCATTTTGGCTTCTGATACCCCTGACCGCTTGTGTGTTTAGCCTGCCTTCATTTGATCCCAGCTCTGCCTTTTAAAACGGTTGCTGCTGCCGCCTTTCCCAAATTTGGAATGACTTACAAATGTTTGAACAGAGAAACAAAGACAGAAAATGGGAGACATGGTCTGGTTTGTTGCAAATGGCTTTTCCTGCCAAGCTGTGGGGAATGGTATTTGGGCCAGCTCTGCCTTCCTAATTGGAACCATAGCTCCTCAGATTGCCTTTAGATTGCAAAGTCGAGGGCCGCCACCCTCCCAGGACCATTTCATGCTGGGACGCCGTGTACCAGGAGTCTCACTTTCATTGGCCTGTAAGGGAGGACAGCAGAGGTGTCTGATCAGTTTGGATGACACTGAAAGAAAGTAGAAAAACCTCTAATCTTCTATAGGTTTTATCCTTCTCTTCTACTCCCTTTCTGCCCCCCCTGGAGTTGTAATAATAATACTAGTTAACGCTTATTGACAGCTTACTATGTGCCTGATGCAGTTCTAAGAATTCTACATGCGTTAATTCATTTAATCCTCACCAACTCTGGAAGCTGTTATTGCTATTGCTCTGTTATAGATGAAGAAGTTAGACACAGGGAGATGAAGTCACTTCCCAAGTTCACACAGCTGGTAAGTGACAGAGATGGTAGGTGAACCCAGTCTGGTTCCAGGGTCTGAGCTCTTCTCCACTGTCTAAATCGAATCGATTTCTAATGGGGTGATCCCTGTAGCCACCATCATGCTAGCTAGACCTGTGCTGTCCAGTACAGCAGGCACTAGCTGCACGTGGCTATTGAGCACGTGGAACGTATCTAGATGTTCACTTGAGATGTGATGTGTTCTAAGTGTAAAATACACACCCAGTTTCTAAGACTTATATGAGGAAAAATATGTAAAATATATCATTAATATGTTTTTATATTGATTATATATTGAAATGATAATACTTCAGATATACTGAGTTCAATAAAATATCTTATTAATTTTACCTGTTTCTTTTTACTTTTTTTAAAAATGTGGCTACTAGAAAATTTAACATTTCACATGTGGTTCACGTTGTATTTCTGTTTAGTTTCTAGCACTGAGCTAAACCTTCTTTCCAGCCTGCTCTAAATACAGTAAGATTTTGTTCTAGCGCTGTCATGGGAAAAATGGATTTAGGAGTAACATGCCATAGATCAAATTCCTATCTTCTACTACCACCACCTTGCTGACTGTGTGCAATTAAAACTTGTTTATATGTGAGGGAAAGATCGAAACCTTTAATGAATGTCTGTTATTTGCCAGTTGTGGCACCAGGTCCTTTCACATAATGATTGCATTTAATCTTCATACCTCTTCTATGAGATAAGTCTCATTAGCTCCATTTTACAGACAGGGAAATTGAGGCTGTCTAGCAACTCGTCTAAGTTTCTATTACTAGTAAGTGGTGGGGCCAGGATTTGGGTATAGGTCATCTGACTGCAGTTCTCATGGCAGTTTTCCCCCAACTGATCTATCTTGTATAGTATGTGTCTTATTCTGCATTGTGTTTGAGACATTTCTGAATACCTTATTCTCTCGTGTTAGTTAAATACTTATGAGAAGGGAGTGTGACCCACAGTAGGCCACGGTAAATGTTCAGTGAACTGAATTGCCTAACAACCATTTCATGAGAGGCCTGAATTCTAAGATTCTCCTACAAAGTTTGGTATCTGCTCCATTATTTTCCTCTTAGGAGCTGTGGCTAGGTCACTAAGCTTGTATCATTAAATTATCTTTATGTCCCCATGACTTCCTGTAGAAATTTCATTCCTTGATTGATTCAATAAAATTTACTAAGTAAATACTACAGTACAGTTACTGTGCCAAGCCCTGGGAATCCAAAGGAAGCCAACTGAGTTCCTGCCTTCAAGGAACTTATGGTCTAAACTGAGACAGAGATATGTACGTGGGTATTACAATGAACATTGTCCCTACGTTGATAAGAATAAGTGAAAGGGGCTTGGGAGCACTTTGTTGAGGCACCTCCCCCAATCTTAGAGGTTATAGGAGGCTTCCCAGAGGAAGGAGAAGGAAACACTAAGTTTCAGTTCCAGGTTAGTGAAAATAAAATGTGATTTTTTTCATGATATTTTACTGTGGAGACAGGAAGTAGAAGGCAGTCCAAATCTGAGGCCACCCTAGAGACCCATCATCAGGGCTCATGGTCTCCAGTACGGCGCCCCACCATTAGCTGGGCTCAGCTTCTCTCTGGGTTCTTCCCTTTTATGACCTGGAGTCAAAGTCTGCCTTTCTTCTGTGTTTTCTTTCAGCTTTGACTTCCACCAATAATTGCTTCCTCCTTGCAGTGTGGCTCAGTTCATATTCTCAAGGATAGCCTGAGAAAGAGAGAGGCTATTTGACCCAGATCATTTTTTTTTTTTAAATCGAGCCATACCATTGGCTGCTGAGCAGACAATAGTTAAGCTGTTCTTGAATCTAGTGCTCACCCTAGGTCCAATCAACTATGGCATGAGGAGGAGCAGGGACATATGATACAAAAAATGGCCACCAAAGTCACCCTCCTACACCTATATACCTTTTCTGGGCCATGGTATGTTGGACAGTTTATCCAAGGATGTGGCATGGCAGGCCTGCACTGATCTAGAAAGTTCTTTTTTTTTTTTTTTTTTAAGATTTTATTTTTTCCTTTTTCTCCCCAAAGCCCCCCGGTACATAGTTGTGTATTCTTCGTTGTGGGTTCTTCTAGTTGTGGCATGTGGGACGCTGCCTCAGCGTGGTCTGATGAGCAGTGCCATGTCCGCGCCCAGGATTCGAACCAACGAAACACTGGGCCGCCTGCAGTGGAGCGCGCGAACTTAACCCCTCGGCCACGGGGCCAGCCCCTAGAAAGTTCTTTTAATACCTAGAGAAGCAATATAATGGCTAACAAGTGAGTGAGTTGGAAAAATCGGTGAGCCTGTCTATTTAATAGTACCAGGGCAGGTCTGTGGATCCCTGGCATTGGGATTATTTTAGCTGTGGCTTCACCATGCTTGTAATGCTATGCTCCATAACGTTATCTTTTCTTCATTGTTAGTGGCTTGGAGTGTCATTTCAATATTTAGGAATTGTCCCTCCACCCTCCCCAACGACAGCTGTTGTTGACCTTCCCCTCATTGGTATAGACGGCTCATCCATTTCTTCTTCAGCAATCTATGCAGGTAGCCCCTCTCTGGGACAAGGGTTGATCCTAACCTGGAATCCATGACATCCCTCCCCACCAAAGTGGTCTGTGGATAGAATTCGTGAAGTCCAGGAAAAAAAATGGCGTCTTTAGTTTCACTAACCTTAAATTGAAATTTGGCATTTCCTTCAATACCGAAGAAAGACACAAACCACGGTAGTGTTAGCTGTACCTGTGACTTGGACACTAATAGAAATCATGGGCATTTCTGTATCATATTACAATTCCTAGAGAGATATCAAAATATGCTCATTACTTTAAAATCATGGTGGTCTGAGACTCACCACTAGATCTTATTATTTCATGTGTTGATAAACAAGTACACATAGTATTCTATGGCCCATTTTCTGTTTAGTACTTGGATAACTGCATTTTGATACAGTTGATTTGCTTTATAATCCTATGTATTTTATGCATTATGAATTCTGAGAAGGGGCCCATAGGCTTCACCACCCTGCCAAAGGGGCCATGGCAATGCAAAGATTAGGAACCCCTGCTTAAGGAAGTAGTTCTCAATGCACATACTCATTGTGGAGGCTGCTGCTCACTCTCGGGTCTTTAATTCATTGAAGCTGTACTGGCATGTGTTAGTCTAGAGGAGGGAAATCCTGAAGCTGAAATCCTGCAGTGATCCTGGGGAGAGTGATTCAGGTAGTTTGTAGTCAAGGGACAAGGCTATGCAAGGAGTACACCAGTAACTTACAGAGGACGGTGGCAGGAGGCCTTTAATTAAAGCCACCCTGACGCACCCACCCCATGGTATGTGTATGAACATGCTCCATGGAGTGCACGTCTTCTTGTCTGGCATTAATCAGCCTCACGTGTTTTGTATTATGGAATGATACGAGACTTTTAAGTTGTTGCCTCCCTGTCCCGGTTTAAAAGGAAGTATAGTGGGCACATTTTGCGCGGGAGCCCAAGTCAGAGTCTTTGGAGCCCTGTTGATTTATAGGCCATTTGATGTCATTAAGGCTCATTTAGACTGGGTTGTCCATGCCTTCCCCATTAGAGAGCCAAGTAAAGGAAGCTCCTGGGTGGATGGGATGAAGGAGTAAACTCAGGGCAGAAGGGGCCACAGGAAACATGGACTGGAGGTAAGTTGAGAACTCTTCCTGGACACCATCTTATCAGCATCCCTAGCCACTGCCAACCCTGGATGGACATTCATATAGGTTAGCTCTGAGGCTTCCCTGATACCTGCACTCAGGGCTACCGACTCTTCCCCTATCTCAGTCACAAGCAATCTATCCCCTCATTCTGCTGGTGAGGAGTTTATCAGCTCAGTTCAGCTGCTGAATGTTGGCTAGAAGGCTGCTAGGTGGAAAGAGCACAAGTTTGGTGTAAGGGGACCAAGGTTCTAACTTTTACTGTTCTGGAGACAGCTGTGTGCTCTTGGGGGTGCCATATTACCTCTGCCCGCTTCAGTTTCATCATACGTTAAATGAGTTCAGTAAGTTCCTGCTTAGAATTCTTATGAGCATCAAAGGGTATGAAAATGTGGAGAAGAACAAAACTTTGTGAGAACACAAAGGAATCTGATTAGGAACCTATGGGCTCCATCACAAGAGCCTCATGGCGATTTCATCTTATGTTTCCACTGAATGTTCATTGAAGAGAAGAGCCTGAAGGGCTGAGGTTTGTTTTATGCCTGGAATACCTCTAGTGGTCATCTGACAAATTGCAATGAAAGGGCTTAATTTTATGTTCAGTTAGAACAGGGTCCTTTTTGGTTTCTACCCCTTAGCAGGTTGAGCTCCAAGCCTGAAGGATTGGAGAATGAGTAGATTTCCTTCTACTCAAGGGTCCGGTTTTGCCATCACAGAGGGTCCCAGAAGAGGGGGTCATGGATAACAGTGAAGAGCAAAATGGAACCCCCTCTTTGATTTCCCTACCTACTACCTTTATCAGGGGCTGGCTTCCCCAGAGAATGTGAGCTGGGATCCCAGGACTTTGGAAGGATCAAATGTAGTTTCTCATCCAAAAAAGGCTGGGAATCTTGAATTGGAAAGCTGGATAAGACTAATAGCCAGATCAATAGCTACCACTGGCTACCTCCCAATACCCAAGGGAGGTCCTCCTTCTTCTCCTAATCCTCCTCCTCCTCCTTCTCATTCTCATCATCATCACGTCACCATCATGCTCATCACATAGTCCCCAGCTCATCCCTGTGTGGGGCACTGAGCCAGGTGCTTTACATACATAGTCTCATTTAACTCCCACAACCATACTAGGTTGCACTTAGGCAACTGAGGCTTAGAGAAGCCAAATGACTTGTCCAAGGACACAGCTGGTCAAATGGTAGAGCTGGAAATTGAGCTGATCTGCTTGAACCCAAAGCCTATGCCCTCATCCAGCATGCCATATACAGTTTCTTTGGTAAATGATAAACGTGTCATGAACACGTGAGCAAATGGATAAAAGAATAAATACCACAGGGTAAAAAAAGGACTGGGGTCATGGTAGTGGATTTACTGGGGTGTTATTTATTCTTTTATTGTGTCTTTACTTCCTATGTTAAATAGTATAAACTCTGTTGTTCTGTTCCTGTAAATCTCAACTCAGACTTCAGCTGCTTTTGCTTGATGTGGCAATTGAATTCCTCTCTAAATGCCACCATGTTGCTTCTAAAGGTCTCTTGAACCATGAACTGCACGGTGGCACTTGGTTTGTAGCCAAGACAGGCAAAATTGAGTTCTTTACAGAATTTCCTGGAGATATTTGCAGGCAAGGAGTCCCCTACTGAGGGGAAAGAATTTAGAATTTGCAGAGGGGATACGAGGTCCATTTGGTTACCTGTCATCTCAGCCTGCTGGATACCAGAATGGACACTGTGCCTTTTTGAGATGGGCAAGTCAAGAGGTGTCTTGGGTTGTATAAAATGTGGGCTCCTGGTCCCTGGGGGATCTTATTCTAAATTGTAAAATAGTTATAAAGTCTATTTGTTAACCTAGAAGAGTTTGGGCTCTTTGTTTATAAAAACTGTTCCCATTGTGAGGCCTCTGAGACAGTTTAGATAACAGAGGCAGCAATAATTGTCTGCAGACCTGGGATCTCAGACAGAGCAAGGAAGAGAAGAAAGAGAGCTGAGCTGCTATCTTTTAATCCAACCATCCTCAGTTCCATGTTGGGGATCAATAAACTGTGAAAACAAGAAGAAAAAACTCTAGAGACGAGAACCAGTTGCAGCTGGCAGAAGAAACTCACCATTGAAACTGGTAATGCCATTTTAATTAGGCTAAAGCATGAATGAGAGCTGCGTTAAGACCTTCTCCTTGGTGCCCTGGGTCGCTGGGGAAGAGAATGTGCTCTCTTTGTGTGCTTTGCCAAAGCCCACCAGCTGCCACCTTGCCGGGGAGTTACATCTGAGTCACTGGTTTCCAAAAGGGTGACAAGTAGACTGTGTGTGGCTGAATGAGAGGGGCCCGTCTTTCCTTGATCCTGCCAGCTTGCGCCTGGACTCGAGCCATCCCAGCAATGGCCCTGATTTGTAAATGGGTTGGATGTTTCAAGAAGCTGTTATGAAAGTGGACTGGGGGAGAATGGGAAAAATAGGGGTGGAGGAAGAAAGCTGTAAGACTGGGCTGGGCTTTTTGAGGCTCAGAAGGCATTTTCTTTCTCCTCACCTCTCAGCTTAACACTTTATAAGCTGATAGCATCTTGCACTCCTCAGGATGTCAGCTTTTGATGATGATAATGATGATGAAGATAGCAATAATGATGGTAATAATGATGGTAATAAAAATAAGTGTGCATTTAACAACCACTTTCTGTGTGCCAGGCAGTGTTCTAAGTGCATGACATAAATGAATTCAGTCTTCACTCTAGTCCTTTGATGGGGGTTCTACTATTATCCCCATTTTAGGGATGAAGAAAAAGAAGCACAGAGTGGTTAAGTAACTTACCCTAAGACCCATAGCCAACAAACCAGGATTTAGAGCCAGGGACCATAGCATTCCAACTAGAGATAAATCTTAGGAAAGGCCCCACTGGGCTTTGGACTCAAGTATGGAGAGCATCGTCTGCAGATGACCTCAGGCTCTCAGCTTTAGGAGGGCAGGAATCACATATGTCATGCTCACCGTGGGATCCAGCACAGAATATTCCAGGCACAGTCCTTGTGCTCTTTCAATGCCTGTTGACTCGTTGATTTTTAATGAGGCAGAAAAATGTGCTACCAAGACATGAAACTTTGTTACATACAATTCAATGGACAAATGCTTGCATTCATATTCATTCATTCATTCATTCCATAAACATTCCATTGCATATCTACCATGTACTACGCGTTGTACTAGATATTAGAAGTAGAAAAGATGAGGTCTTTGCCTATGAAGAACTTATGTATGGAGATATATGCATACAAACATCAATATGTATACACATGTGTATACACTGATATCACTTCAGTCCAACCACTCCTCTCAGTTTTCCTCACTTGCCATCTGGGTCTTTCCTAAGGCTAAAACTAACTATGTCTTACATGGTGTTATGGTTTTGTTTTGTGCATGTTTGTGTGCACACACGTCTTATGTCCAGTAATGGATTATCAGCTCCTTGAAGCAAGCTCCACCTGTTATTCACCTTTGTAGCCTCTAGAACAGTGGTACTCCAAGTGTGGGCTAAGGACCAGCAGCATTAGCATCACCGGGGAGTTTGTTAGAAATGCTGAACCTGGGCCCCACCCTCAGACCTACTGAAGTAGTAGCTCTGGGGTAGGGCCAAGGAATTTGTGTTTTAACGTTTCTCCAGGTGATCCCGATGCATGCTCAAGTTTGAGAAGCACTACTAGGGTATGGAACCCAGGTCCTGTCATGTGTGGATGCTCAATAAATAATCTTTGGATGATTGTATGCATATTGACAGTGAGTGGGGGGAGTGGGTTGGTCTTAGTAGGTCTGGACATGACTCCAGGTATCCGTTTTGCCAAGTCTGAGGAGACTGTGGGGAGATGGAGTTGTATTTCTTTCCCTCTCAAAAAATTTGGATGGATGCACTTAAATGGCTGGGAAGATAGACTGCAACATCATTGATGTGGGAAATGGTGAGCAAGTGAGCATGTGACCTGATGGGAACCGAGTGAATGCACCAGTTCATAATGAAGGCCAGGAGATAAAACAGGGCGGAGTGAGAACTCCATGCAGATGGTTTGGGGCAAGATGCTAAAGCCACAGTTGACAAGAATTGTATGCTTGGGACTCTTGTCTGTTCCAGGAACTTATTACAAATTAAACCCTCCCTGTTCCTGCGTATGTGGCAGAGCCTGGCTGTGAATCTATTTCAGACTGGGTTTTCTCTCCCATTGCATTTCCCTCTTTGCTTTCTCGGACTCTCCCTTCCCTGCCTAGCTCCTTCATTCTTTCTGCCCAGGAGGGTATTGTTGTCCAGACGTTGATCAGGGTTAAAGCAACCCTGTGGCATGACATTTGTCAAGGGCAGGGATGTGTGGGCTTCTGTGAGTAATCAGCAGCTGTTTTTGGAGTCATGGTTTTAAGGAATCTCCCTCCCTCAATAGTGTGATCGTTGCCTCCTCCCAACACCTCCCCCACCGAAAGGCTTGCACAAGAGCAGTTGGCTCAATATAATAAAACACAGCTTGGCATCATGAGCTACATAAACAAGAGGCATTTAATAAACTGTGTAGCATTTTGGCAGTGGGAGGGACAGTAGCAGCCAAGGAGACACATATGGCTGGCTTAGCGGCATCCTGGGCTCATGGGAAGAGGATCCCCAGGTTTAGATCCCTGGGATGAGGAGGTGGGGGGAACAATGGGTTAGAAAGACTAGGGTGGTTCAGCATCCTTGGGTATGCTGCTAGGGCTAGGTTTTGCCAGGAGCAATGCTTTTTTCTGTTATTCGATAAATACTTATATAGTGCTTATTCTGGGTCAGGCACTGTTCTCTGAACACTTTACATTTTTAAAAACAGCTTTATTAAGGTGTAATTTACATAGCAAAAAATTAACCTGTTTTGAGTGTACCATTCAATGATTTTTTTAGTAAGTTTGTAGAATCATGCTACCATCGTCCCAATCTGATTACAGAACATTTCTCTCACCTCTTGTGCCCGTTTACAGTCAATCTCCAGTCCCACCCCCACCCCCAGCCCCAGTAACCACTAATGTACTTTCTGTCCCTATGAATTTGCCTTTTCTGGAAAGGTCACATAAATGAAATCGTATACTATGTGATCTTTTGTGACTGGCTTCTTTCACTGAGTGTAGTGTTCTTGAAGTTTGTTCCTTTTTATTACCAAATAGTATTCTGTGGTATAGATATAATGCTTTACATTTATGACCTCGATTCACCTCGTAATGACCCCATGAGTTAGCTGCTTTTATTTTCGCCATTCACAGATGAGGAAACTAGGTACAGTTAGTAATTTGGAGGGTAACGTTTCAAACCCAGGCAGGCATTAGAGTCTGTGCTCTTGAACCCTCTTGCTATGCTGCCTCTCCATGGGTACAAAATATGGATTCACTTCTAACTTGGAGAGCTTCTTTTACATAATGACCACTGAATTCCTAAAAATGCGTGGCTTAGTTTTGTGCAATCTGATAAGATTTTCTTGAATGCCTTATTTGTGCTAGGACTTTGCTAGGTTCAAGGAGAGATTGAGACAAGTTCCTATTCTCACAGAATTTAGTGTCCTGTTTGGTAGACGAGATGCAGATGCACGTGATAATGTAGATCCTCTAGGGCCACATGGGGTCGTATATGATCTAAAGCCTAAATGCACACTCAGGTATAGGGAGTCAGCAGGAAGAGGCTGATGTCAGTGGAAGAGCTGAGGAAAACTGCAGAGGAGATGGCCTTGAGCCAGTTCTATCCCCTTGGCCTAATCAGTCCCAAGTTGCATGAGTGGAAGCTTGTAATTGTTTAGAGCCCACCCTATGTCTTAATGTCCCTTCCACCCACAAAGTTTTCTGCTTGTTATGTTCCAACTTTTAGATCCCATCTGTGTGTCTATAATTATACCAAGAAGCTTTTCCTCTTAAGCTGTTTTTAATAGAAATGTCTTGAGGGGGTTTTGTTCGCCTTAGACAAACTGGTTAGCCAAGGCACGGTGTGTGTGTGTGTTTATTTTAGACTGCCTTACAACATCCAGTTCTTGGGCTGGCCACAGAAGCCTGGCAGACAAGGATTCAGGGGTATGAATGGTACATGGAATTGCATTTTAGACTCTAGAAGGCCTGGTTTAGGTAGCTTGTGCTGTATAACAAACCACCCCAAGACTTAATAGCTTAAAACAACAACTGTTTATTTGGCTCATAATTCTGTGGGTTGCCTAGGCACTTCTCCTCTGGACTGGTTCAGCTAACCTCTGTTGGGCTCCTGTATGCATCTGTGGTCAGTAGGCAGGTTGGCTCGTGGCTGGGCCACAAGTCTGGCTGTTGGCAGGCTGTTAGTCAGGATATGGCTATTGGCCACAGTGCCTTAGTTCTCTTCCATGTGGCCTCTTATCCTCCAGCAGGCTAGCTTGGGCTTGTTCACAAGGTAGACACAGGGCTCCCAAGAGCAGCAACAGAGGGCAAGCCCCAATTCTCAAGCACTTTTTCAAGCTTTTGCTGCATTATTTGCTAATGGTCCATTGGCCAAAGCAAGTCACATAGCCAGCTGTGATTCAGGAGTGGGAAAATAGACTCCACCACTTGATGGGAGATCTGCAATGTCATATTGTAAGGCTTTGAATACAGGGAGAGGATGGATCTATGGCTATTTTCATAACTGATCACAAAGTCAGAGCATATAATAGCAACAAGGTTAGCCAACATCTAGTAAATGCTTATAAGGTGCAGGTACTGTTAGAAGTACTTTATACATGTATTTTAAGTCATTTAAACCACACAACAGCCCCTGAGAGCTAGATGTTACTGTTTCCCTCATTTTTCAGAGGAACGACTTGAGTCTCTGAGAGGTTAGATAACTTGTCCAGAGTCACACAACTAGTAAGAGGTGGCCCTGGGATTCTCAGCCAGGCAATCTGGCTCCAGATCCTGTGGGCTGTTAACCATTGTGCCGTCTTGCCCATTTCCGGCTTAGTGAAATTTAGTGATGTGCCGCTGAACTATAAGAATAAGTCTAATAGATACTAACATGTATTGAAGACTTAGGATGTGCTTGGCTCTGTTCCAAGCACTTTACGTACATGGTAGCATTTCATTCCCACAGCAATCTGATCCATCGAGAACTGCTTTTATCCGCATTTTACAGATGAGGAAACCAAAGCTCCAAGAAGTAAGTTATATGTCTAAGGTTGCACAGCTTGTACACAGGCAAGTGAAGATTTGAATCCAGGTCCAAAGAGTCAACACTCTTATCTAATTCACAGCATCATTTCATGTATCCAGACTTTATTTCACAGTCTCAATTTACAATGGTGGAAGAGGTAGGTATCTGGGAACTTTCCAGAACATAGATGATAATAAAGAAAAAGGAAAAAAAGGCATCTAAAGGAGCAGCTAGAGTTGTTGTCACAAAGCCCATGCATTTGCCAGGGGAATTTATTAGTGTGTTGTCCACTGTACCTGGCTGAGCCAACTGTGCACCGTACCCACTCCAGGGGCACCATTCAGATGGGCTACGATGCCAGTGGCACACTGGAGTGTGCAGTGTGGTGCCTTTGCAGTGGTCACAAGCTCACTCATCTGGGTTTCCACCTTGTATAGATTAGCAAAGCAAATAAAACAGGATTAGGTTAAAAAGTCTGACAACAGCTTATATGGTCACTACAATTGGACAATGAAAGGAAGACTCAGAAAAACTACTTTACCAAAAAGACAAGAACTCAAAGTATGAGGTTTTAGGGCTGTTGGTGTAAGGACAAATAACCCATGAAAAGCTCCATAGCTCCTGGGGTTGGGGGAGAGGTCACTGTCTTACTACTTGGTACAGTAGTTATGTATGTGGTTAGTTTTTAGAGAGGAAAAAAGGTTAGATTATGTTCATATGCTTTGTTGATCAGGGGAGGGAATTAAATAATGTAATTTGGAAAGATTGCCACAGATAATGGTGATGATGGTATTAATATTTCTTGGATGGAGCACCTCATACCCTGAGATGCCAGATAAATGAGACGTTACTGAAACTGACATTCCAGGGTGGCAGTGGCCTCTTGGGGTCTCTGACTTGCCTCTTGGGTTTCTCCAGGCCTGATGTAATTCTAAATGAAGAAGAGTGAAGGCTCTCTCTTCAGGGACCAGGAGGTGGCCCAGTGACCATTTAAGACTCACGAAAGAGCAGCTTGTGGACTCAAGAGGTGGCTGGTTCTCCACTGGGAGGGTTTGCTCCTGGCCTTCAGGGTGGTTTGGGAGAAGAGGCAGTGCATGACAATGGGACATTGCAACTAGCAAGTCTGTCCTGGACTGACCGGTACCCTGAAGTGAGTCCCGCCTTCACACCCCTCCCCCCCATAATGATGGAAAACGACTCCCATTTCTGAAGTACTCTTGAGTTCAGGTAATAGAAGGAAAATGAAGATGATGGGAGAGGTGATTCCTCTGATTTTCTAGGGTTGGTGCCAGCAGCCAGGTGCAAGGAACAACTTGGAAGATCCCAGTTGAGTGTGCCACTGGAAAATGTCCCACCATTGTACTCAGCTAAAACCTTCGTCCTCCCTTTGTCCCACCATTGTCCTCCCATACTTCAAGAGAAATGTCAGAAAAATACCAGAGCAAAATGTCTCAAGTTCTCATATATAGCAGGGTCTGCTTTTAGACCAGAGGCAGCCATGTCATGGCAGCAGTGAATCTGTGGAGACAGAAGAGCAGGAGAGTGTGTAAAGAGGGGGGAGCCAGCCCCATGGAAAGGCCAGCCTGCTGAGCCAAGCAGGCATGGTCTCTGATGCTCTAGCTGGCAATATTTGGACACTGCTGTGTGTTTACAAAATGCCTTAAATTCCTGGGAAGAAAGATGTAGAACAGAAGATAGGAACTTGCCACCAGATTGTGAGGGCATTCTTTGTGGCTAGTGAGTCATTGACGCACAGATGCAGTTTCATTGGGGCCAGGAGAGCTGTTGAGGGTCACCTGAGAAAGGCGACCCATGTTTCAAGGTAAGGTGGTTTGAGCGATTGCAAATGTGATTGTAGGTGTCTGGGGTGCAGAGTTTGACCAGGACTCAGGAGCTTTTGGATGGGTTTGGTGAGAAGGTGATGATACCGCAGGGTGAATTAATGATGCAATTGGCTGCTCAGCTCATAAAAGTCTTCATAAATACCCCAAAGCAAAAAAATATGGAAGGAATTAAAGTAGCGCTTTGGAGGCTTCCATTGAAATGTCTTTTCTGTGTGTCGTATGTGGTCAGCACCAGGCAGCGTAAAAGGAAAGGGCTCTTTGTGCCCTTTCAGTGTGGTGCTCAGAGGGGGTGAGGTTGTTCATCGTTAATACTTGTAGTGGTATTTGTGGAAGGGAAGGAAAAATGAAATTCCTCTTGGCTAATTTCTCAGCTTGCTGGAGTAGTAGATGAAGGGGCAAGAACAGGGTTGCATGCACCTCAGAAGAATCTGTTCTTCCAGGGAAAAAAATGGACTCCTTACACAATGGAAGCTAGGATCTAGCAGAGTGTTTTCTTTTTCTGGGAACACATCATTTTTGAGTTTGTTTTTGTTTTTCACCTTTTCCTACTTGTATGTGCAACAATTTCCATTTGTGTGTTTGCCTTGGCTCTTTTTAAAGCATCAAGTTCTTCAGTGTGTGGTGCTACTTTATCATGGGTAACGTCCAATACGCCAAAGCCGTTTTATATAGATTTCCTGGTGGAGTTTAAATCTGGCTAGGTGTTTACCCAGCGGTACCTTCTTGGCCCCAGGGGGAGCAGCCTTCTGCCTGTCCGTTCTTTCGTGTATGGCCTGCCTTTGGTATATAATGGAATTTGAATGTCTAGCATATGGTGATTAGCTGTGACACTGGGTGTGTAAGCATGTGCTACAAAATGACATGCATCCACGTGCATGTGCCTTCCTGAAAATGCAAACAGCACAGACGTGCTTATTGTGGGGGTAGTCAAATAAAGGTTTGCCCTCCTGCCCTGGCAGGCATCATATTTATCTCACTGACCGCGAGAGAGCCTCAGTGGGGCAGGCAGGCAGGCAGGCGAGGCTGGGGAGGGGGAGATAGAGATGCCATATGGAAGTGGTTGGAAAACAGATGGGGGAAGTCTGGAAAAATCCAATTTGTTGTCCTCAGGTTATTTTAAGGAATGTCTTGATATTAGGGCGTTAGGAAGGATTTCAGTGCTCGAGACAGGTTAGAATTAGATGATACAAAGCAACTTCCCAGGTAGGATCAGTCTATAACTAAACTTTGAATAATGATAGTGAATTCATGGCTGATCAATCAATGGAAAGGCTAGGTCTGTGTACTAGGCATGGTTTGAGTGGAAAGAGTTGGCCAGAGTTGGGGTAGTCAAGCACCTCTTAGTGGAAAGAAGAGAGTCTGAAAATAATCTTATTGTAATCTTGTCAACAATAAAATGTAAAGGAGGAACAGAAAGTTCCTTTGCATCTCTGGGGAAGAATCTGTTGCCAGGAGATCTGTTAGCCAGCATCAGACCCCTAACATCTCACTTTTTATTATCATCTCTGAGGGCGTTTTTGATGCAGTCCAAAAACGTAGACCTTGCTGCCCTGAGCAATGCACTCATCCAACTTTAATGCTATTGACTGTACCTTTAGAGGTGATGAAAGCCCATTTGATGTGGTTGATCCCATCATGTGAGAAGCTGGACACGCTCTTCACAGGTTCCTTTCATGGGCTTCTATTGAAGAAAATCAGATTTACAAACAGTCATGTGTAAGCCCTGGATGTCCCCGTGAACCAGCTGTTAATGCACAATGGCCAGTGGCTTCACATGAAGTGAAGGCTTCCTTTTGATGGGCTTCCATGCTCAACATCTCATCCCAGAGCATGAGAGCTTAGAAGGCCTGGGAGGGCTTCAGATCCCTGGTCCTTAGACATGGTGAGATGAAAGGGACAGTCCTGGGTGGCCAGCTGCACTCCTAATCCACTGCTCTTTCTGCTCTACCATTTGTTTCCTAATTTGTCTTGTCCCCTACGTTACCTTAATGCTCCGAATGAACGAGGAGGGTCCTATCGAAGTTGACTCTCTTTCCTTTAAATTTCAAAAGGAGACACAGAAATGTACCTTCACTTACCACAGGGGCTGTATCTAGTTTCCCCAACTCTTGCTCTATACTTTCAGTGTCAAACACAGCATTTCATCTCTTGGTTTCATTTCAGACTAAACAAAGGAACTTGATAAGGTTGCACTGTTATAAGAGTTGGGCATACTGGGTTCCTACTACTTTACAACTTTTTCTTGGGGGTGGGGGTCATGGAGGGGGTGACATTAACTTTCATAGTAATTAAAATTGGATTTGGAGTTTACCATTCTTCCAAGTTATAATTTTGCCAATTATAATTGAACATGTTTTTAGAACCTAAATTTTCTCAAAGTTATTCCCCTAGATGTAGTTTTTTAAAAATTAAATTAACTACCATTTCACTAATTAATTACTTAATTGGCTCTTAACCCAATAATTGGACAGCCTAGATTTTAAAGAAAAAGCAAAAAAGAAAACAAAAACAAACAAAATTCACACAAGGGTATTTCTTAACCAGAAATGTTTCTGAAATGGTCAGACGATCAGATCTATGGTATATAGGTGAAACTGGGATAAAAAAAAAATCTGAAAAAAGACATATCATGTGATTGATAGGAGCCAAGGTTTCAACTTAATTAATTGGCTTTTAAAAAAATTTAGTCAATTAAAAGCATGTGAAACATACTTACAAACTCTTCATGGGAAAGAACAAATTTGTGGATTTGAATACATTAATATAAATCATCATACTGATTTTTATCTCTCACTAAACCCCACTTGTACCCTGGGCCTTTGGGAATGGGCTGTTTCTGCTTATATTATGAACATCCAAAGTGGACTCATTAATCCACTGTAATAGACAAAGGAAACAAAGCCGTGTGATTTCTGGACATGACATGGAATTGTTGTACACTTCTCACCTGCTACATCCCCTGCTAGTTTTTTCTGTAGTGGTATTTGCCAGTGTTAAAAAAAGATGAGGAATAAGCTCACCCTGGCATCCAAAATAAAAACTCCCTCAGCATCCATCACAGTTTGTAATCTATGTTAAAACATTTCTCTTGCAGCTTGAGATGTGAGCTTTTGGCAGGTTCAGCTATATACAGGGTAGCCCGAACAGAAGAAGCGTCCCTCAGTGCGGGGCTTGCTGCTTCTGTGCACTCCCATCATTGCTGTTTGAAGGAACTGGGAGAGAGTGACATCCTGGTTGTGGCACCAAAACCGATGACCACACGAAGGGCTAGTTACCATCAGAGTTCGGCCTCACCAAGAATTCCTTTCCAATACATTTTTAAATTGAAGTATAGCATAAATGTAGAAAAGTGTACCAAAATTAACAGTGCAGCTTGATAAAAATTTATGACTTGTTCACCTCAAGACAGAATGAGAAATAGACATTACCAGCACCCCAGAAGCCCTTCTTGTCTGTATCCACCCCTCGACCACGCCCAGGGTAACCACTATGCTGACTTCTAACAGCGTAGATTAATTTTGCTTGTTTTCATACTTTATGCAAATATGCGCCTTTTTGTATCTCAGCGTATGTTTGTGAGATTCAGCCCTGCCGTGGTGTATGGCAGTGGCTCATTCATCCACATCGCTACACTGCATTCCATCGTGTACGCGGGCCACAGTGCAGGTATTATCCAGTCTATTGTCCATGGGCATCTGGGTATTTTCTAGTTTAGGGCTATTACTAATAGCACTTGTATGAACATTCTTGCATGTGACTTTTGGAGAATGTGTGTTTGTATTTCTATTGGATATATATCCAAGAGAGGAAATTCTGGATCATTCAAGAGGGACTATTTCACCAGAAATCTTGTTTTGTTTTTTCCCCTCATCTTCTGTAAGTGAAGGTAGTTATGGGATTTTAGGACTGGAAGAGGCCTCACAAAACATTCACCTGTCCAGTGTTTTTTGGATTTGGCCCCATCTGGCTCGGGGAGCTCAAGGGTCTTCGTTGAGGGGAGGAAGGAGCTTGAGTGGGGCCCTGGGGCTCTCTGCCTTCAACCAGAGCAACTCTTTTATGTGGCTCCTAGACACTGTTGAAATTCCATACAATATTTTGTTTTAAGAATGAGTTCTGTAGTTAAAAAAAAAAAAGTTTGCAAACAGAAGGTTTTGGTTCATTGTCCTCACTTGAGAGAGGGGAAAACAGCACACCTCAGGAGGACTGACGTACCCACACAGGGCTGCCACTTTATGGGCCTTACTTCGCTCCAGCCTGCATCAGCCCCATGAGGCAGCCATGTTCTTATCCCTGTTTTACAGCTGGGGAAAGTGAGGGGTAAAGCAGTTAGGTGACATTCCTAAGGACACACAACTAAAAGAGACAGAGCTGAACCCAGGCAGTCTGACTCCAGGGCTTTCCCCCTTAATTATCCAGACCAGAATATTCTGTTCCCATGCACTGCCCATTTCACAATCTCTCACAGACTGTCAAGGGCCTGTGTGATATGTTATGGTGACAGTGGTCTGAGTTTTTGTTTCTCTGGTAAATCTATTGCGCAAGAAGCCAAGGTGTCATAGAGGCAGGCCCAAATAATAATGCTCCCCCTTGCCTCTTTTTTCCCCTTTCTAAGTCCATTTCAGAGCAGAACTTAGTCCTTCATATTTGCCCTTCTACATGCTCAAACTTCTGTGATTGTTGCTGGACCTGTGAGATAAGCATGATAAGAATATCAGCCCTTATTTTGCCATTCTCTCTTCTCAAATCCCCCAACTCCCTCACTGCTTTCCAGCCACACTGGTCTCCTTAATATGCCTCAGGCCCTTTGCACTTGCTGTTCCCTCTGGCTGGAATTCTCTTGCCCACATATTCTCATGGCTTGCTTTCTCATTTCCTTCAGGGCTTTGCTCAAAGTCACCCAATTAAAAGAGACCTTTTCTGACCTCCCTGTATAAAATAACCTCTTCATCATTTTCCACTTCCTGACCTGCTTTACTTTTCTTCAAGGTACTTCTGCTACCTGGCATGTGACATATTGATTTTCTTTCTTTGTTTTATATCAGTTGACAGACAAGGTGGACTTCAGATGGGCTGGGAGTTTTTGATCATTGTGTATCCCTGGCACAGCAATAAATATTGAATGAATGAATGAATGAAACTGGCTTTAAAATTCTGAAAATTGATACCCAAGGAGGATAGCTGGAACCTATATTTAATGGGGGAAAGTTTTAGGTGCTGTATCCTTTTACATTTCCAATATTATTTATTTTTGCATTTTCTCTTTGTTTTTTGATTATTCTTGCCAGAGGTTTATCTTTTCATTAGGCTTCTCAAAGAACCAGCTTTTGGTTTGGTTGAGTCTTTTATTCCATGCCTTTCTTCTTGTTCAGCTGTGTATTTCTTTACTTTGGTTTGTATATGTCTGTTTTATCTCTGCACATTAGAGATGGTTGGAGTACTGAGACCATAGCCAACCACAGCCATGAGGAGGCCTGCTGACTAGGTTAGACCTTCGGACCTCCATGGCTGGGAGGCTATGGTTTAGACCTCTCCTTCTCCTGCCTTCTCAGTTTTGCACGAGCCACTGGGGTAGAAAAGAGCAACACTTAGATTTTTAAAAAATCACAGATTATCCAATTATTGTTTAAATCAAGCTATTTTTAAACAACATTTCAATTGATATGGATTGGTTTCTAACCTCTGAATATGATCGTTGTTGTAGTATCATTTGTTAATTCCCTTCTAACAAATGTCTTTATTGTTTGCAGTGTTACTTATGTTATTTTACTGCTGTAATTAAAACCACGGGGAGATGAAGGTTACGCTAGAATGAAAAAGTTCAAGCCACATTTTGGGGCTCTTTCCTCTGGGTCTAAGTGAAATCTAACTATGTTAGAAAGACAAGACAGAAAATCTATCTTTATAGTTAGGAAATTAGCAAAGTCGAAATCAAACTGTAAGAAGGTACGTTACTAAGAGATGCTTCTCCCAGTGCATATATAAGCCAGTAGGAAATGAAGCCTATGTGAACAAGGAGAATCCCTGTGCATGGACCTTCAGGGATGGGGATGTGTGCTTGTGGGACAGGGAAGGGATTGATGGGAGCTTAATACCTAGTTAAGGCACTTAACCTCTGGGGTGAAATCTTAGTGCAGAGAACACTGAATGGTTTCACAGCAAAATGTCATCTGATGAACTCTGCCTTATAAAGTGGTGGAGAAGTGGTCATAAATTTGTTCGAGGATTCTTGTGTCTCATTCTGGCTTTGGGTTGCAATCTGATAGGCTTGATTTTTCCAGGGAGTCTCCCGACGCCATGTCCACTTGTGTTAAGATCAAGGCATTTAGTTGGTACGTGAAATGTGATCAGGGAATGCACCAAGGATTCTGCATCTTGAAGGGATCGTCTCTGACTTTAAGGGAGATCAGGGGCAAGAAGTAAAGAGAAAGTGAAAGGGAGAGAGAGACGAAGAGGAAGAATAGGAGTGACAGTGACAGACACATTTGGGCTGTTTAGGATAATGAAAAAGCAGGTC
Source organism: Equus caballus (assembly GCF_041296265.1). Taxonomy (NCBI): domain Eukaryota; kingdom Metazoa; phylum Chordata; class Mammalia; order Perissodactyla; family Equidae; genus Equus; species Equus caballus. Next base: position 13,272,484 of record NC_091715.1, read on the forward strand.
TTCTTGCCCTCTTAAAGATGAAAATTTCACCCAATCCAATTATTCAGGCTTCCACCATTGAGGTCCACAGTGAGAGACGAATTGATTTCTAATGTTCCTTCCAGCTGGAACCCCCTTTGATTCTAAATACATGAAAGACATTCTCTGCAAGGCAAGACAGCTTTCAACATACCTTGAGAGGTCAAAGGTCAGTGGTTATGCCCTAGTGCTGTCCACTTGTGAGCACAGGAAGCATTCCCTGCAAATCCTGTAACCAGAGGCAATTGGGTCTAGTGTCTAGACCATCCCAGACCAGCATAGGGCACTTTGTAGAGTCCAGTGGGAGACAGTCTGGAGTTCTTGGGCCTAAGGACACTGATCCAGTAGAATGATGTAGCCACTATATGCAGAGCACTTTTCACTGGTGAATCCTTCAATGTGTGATACCAAAGGCATGTTTTCTTTTAGCAAATGGAATTCAAGTTACAGACAGCAGCTGTAGCTGGAAGAAAACGTTATATTCTGCTTTTTCAAGGGTGTCAAAGGAACAGGGACCATGTATTAAGTACAAATTTGAGTAAGGAAGATTCAAGTTTTCCAATAATACGCAGACAGTGAAAAGTTCGAAGGTAAACACACATGATTTATTTACCACAGAATATCAAGACTATCAAGCCAGGCCAGGAAACATGCGTGTGCCAATAAAATCTTGATGGAGATCAGAAGAAAAATGAGAACCCAACTTACTAAGTAGTGGGAAAGAAGAAGTGGTGGTAGATGGAATTCTTTTTAAAGAGCCCATATAGAAAAAAGTGTAGTGTTCTCCAACAGTGGTCCGCTTGTACTGGAAGCTTTTTCTTTGACATATAGGAACAAGCCAGGTCCCTGAGAGGGAGGCTACTTCTTCCCATAGGAGGAGTAACTTGGTTGGGTTTTTTAATCAACTAAATCACCAGTTTATTATTGACCCAGACTATTCAGTTGTCAAGAACTCTAGGGCTATGCTGTCCAATATGGCAGCCACTAGCCACTGGAGGCTATAAAACACTTGAAATGTGGCTAGTGTGATTGAGGAGCTGAATTTTAAATTGTATTTAATTTTAATTAATTTAAATTAAAAAATTGATACTTGATTCAGTTATTGGAAAAATTTTAGTACCTTTGGAACAATTTTGGTATTTGAATCTACTTTTCCAACTATTTCATGAAATCTAAATAGAGATCACATGTTTCTGATGAAAATTTACCACCCAAATTAAGATGAGCTTTAGGTGTAAAAAACACATAGGCTTTCAAAGACTTAATACGAAAAAGAGAATGTAAAGTATCTCATTAGTAATTTTTTACGTTGATCATACGTTGAAATGATATTTTAGACATATTGGGTTAAATAAAATATATGATTAAACTTAATTTCACCTGATTCTTTTTACCTTTTTTTAATGTCACTACTGGAAAAAGTAAAGTTACACAAGGGGCTTGCATCCTTGCCTTATAGTTCAATTGGACAGTACCTTAGGCACCATATTTCGCGGTTAAGGCTTTGCCACTGAAGATTGAAATGACTTGGGACCTAAGGAAAATGGTGGACCCTCTAGCTTCATGTAGAACTGAAAGTTTTCCCTGCTCTTTCCTTCTGTTCCCTGAAATCCACCACTAGATGATTTATCTAATGCAAATCTCTGTGTGCTGAGAAAGCTAGGTTTTATTGAATTTTGATGTGTTCTGTTTAAGCCTTGAGCTCAATGAAGAATCTAGTTGGTAATTGGTTTCAGGACAATGTGCTTCCTCCTAACAGCTGTCTTAGGTTGGGTTCCCTGGACAGATTCTGAGACAGAGATTTGCATACAGGAAGCTTGCTAGGGGTGCCTGTGGGATCAACACAAGAGTGAGGGAAGGTGGAGAATGGGCAGGGGGAGGAGTTGAACTGCCATGCAGCACACCGAAGGCCTCAGCTTTGGAGGTGAGTGGGTCCTTTAGAGTTGTCCCAATTGAGGCAAGGAGGTTGGGCCTTTGTATCCTCCAATCGACCAGTCTTTTGGTGCAGGTTGCCCCTATGTAGGGGACTGAACCTTCGGTGAGGCACTTCCCTTCCGCAGAAGGCAATTCCCTGAGCAGGAAACAGCTGTGATCCCTCAGCAGCCAACACTCCCAGAAGCTGGGGGAAGAAGTAACTCAATTTAGAATGGGGGTCTGGGCGGTACACCACAGCATCCACTATAACATCTCAGTCTTGCTCTAACCATTAGCCCCAAGCCAGACTCAGACTTGCAAAGCCTTTCAAAAGCATCATCCTAGACCGGGGAACTAAAAACCCTACCTGTGCCTGAGAATGTGGAGTAGGGTATGTATCTTCTTGCATTCCTCTCCTTCCTGCCCTAGAATGAGCCATAATTTCTAGAACATAGGAAGATTAAGGGATTGGGAGAAGGGTAGAGAAGAATGGAGAAGGAGACTAGAAGGATGGAATCAGTGTGACTCAACTACTCATAAATCCCCTGGTGGTATAGATCTGCAGAGAGCCATTTTATTTCCCTCTAACTTCTGAATTGGGCTGTAGCCACAGCCCAGCAACCATTCAGAAATGTGGGGCAGGAGGGACAAGAAGGAAGCTGGTCCCAGAGCAGACACCCTGCCCAGATCAGAAAGAAGTCAAGACTCTCAGTGTAGACTAGTATTCCACTGGCTTCCAGCCACACGGACAATGAATGTCACTCAGACAACAAGCCAAGAAAGAGAGCAGGTTCCAGCCCCCAGTTCCTCCTAAGAGTGACCTGCACTTGCTGCAGAGGAAATAAGAGCTTGGTAGCCACTTGGTTCCTGAGAGCTTGACTCTGATTGCTCAGTGTGCCTGTCTGTCCATCCATCTGGTGTTCTGTTTCCTGTTTTCTATTTTGTCCTTTAGGCCAAGTTTACATCTTGGAACTACTTCCCAAGAATCTCTCCTGCATATATGTAAGTGCTGTTTAATCAGAGATGCCCAACAGCCTGTGATCATTGGACAGGAGCATTTTCCCATAAGCCTCTTCTGCTTCTCCTGTCAGTTATCTGTAATTTACCAGCTATGTGTGCTGCCCGTGTCTGTGCTCACACAGGGAGGCACACACTCTTTAACTCACACACACCTCTAAAAGCATGTTAGCACAGGCTGGGTTAAAGCTGCCCCAAGCTACCTCATTTCCCTTCCTGCCCGCCCTCATCCCTTTCCTATCTCCAGCCGCCTCGCTCTTTACCTCTCATTTCATGCTGCCTCTGAGAGAGGAATCTCATTATTTCTGATTTAGGGGCTCATATGCCCTCCCCTGCTACATGTCATGCCCGTTGCCAGCTTGTAACAACATCACAAGAGAATTCAGAGCTCTGATTTATCCGCCAGAGGGAATGACTCTAGGGGGGATGGGGGTGGGGGAGAGTGGGGACCAAGAAAGAGTAAAGAGGGGGGTGCTGGCAGGGCAGGACTGCAGTTTCTAGATCTGCGATAGCTTCACGATGCTTGGATTAGTTGGGTTAAGCCACATGACGGACATGGTACATTCTATCCGAAGCCTAAAGAAGAAGTAGAGCAACCTTTGGATATTTAATTTTAGAGATGGGCTGGGGACGTGTCACTGGCGCTTGGGGACAGCTGTTGAGGAAAGCTGTAATGGCCTTTTTAATCCTTCTCTCTCTTTCCCTCCTGGACAGTGGTAAATGGTGAGGATGGTCATATAGTTTATAATTTACCAGCCTTCCTAAGTCTACCTCTGCCTCATTCATTAGGCTGAGGGCAGGAGTTAAACATCTTGTATTGGGCTCAACACGTGGGTTTGGCACATAGTGGAGGCTCAGAAAATGTCCATTCAATGTATAATTGGCCAGGTCTCTCAGCTGTCTTGGGTTTGGTTCCCCAAGAAACAGACCCTGAGACAATGAGCGAAGTGCAGGTCATTTGAGGGATTCAGGAACACTAGTAGGTCATGAGGCTATCAAGCAGGAAAAGAGGGAAGCCAATAAAGGGGCATTATTAAGCTTAATCCTGCAGGACAACCATCCCACCCAAGGGGCAAGGGAGCTGGAGTATTTATATTCCAACCTCCCAAGCGTCATTGGTTTGGGGGCTGCTTCTGGGGGCATTAGTCCCCAAGCATCACCAGCCCACCTTGTGCGTGGGCAGAGTGGCCTTCCGCAGTACTGGTTCAGGAAAATTGGCCCTCAGGCTCAGAGATGCAGGCACTGACAGTTGGAAATCTACTTGAGCTTACCAGAAAGGTCTGGGAGATATGCTTGGAGCACTGATGGTCTGCTATAGTAGCGAAGTTTCATTCATTCATTCACTCACTCAACAGCTATTTATTGAGCCGCTCCTATGTTCCTGGCACTGTGCTAAGTGTTGAGGATACATCAGTAAACAAAACACATACAAATCTCTGCCCTCAGAGAACTTACAGTCTAGGAAGGAGACTAGACTATGAGGAGACCAACATAAACAAAATACATAAATTGTATAGCTTGTTAGGTGGTGATAATGCAATGAAAAAAATAAAGCTGGAGGATGAGGATTGCTGAGGGTACCATATTAAATTGAGCAGTTAGGGAAAGGCTCATTGAGAAGTTGACATGTAAAACCCTGGTGGGAATGAATTGTGGATATCTGGAGGAAGAAAATTCCAAGCTGAGGAAATACTAAGTACAAAGGTCCTGAGGCAGGAACGTGTGTCTGGCATGTTCACGGAATAGCAAGGAGGCCTTGCTTTTTGTGGTTGAGGCAGATAGGGGGAGGCATGAAGTGGTGGGGGATGAACTCAGAGAAGTCAGGAGGTTACACTGTGGATCATGCAGGACCTTGTGGGTGATTGTGAGGCCTTTTCCTTTTACGCTGAGTGAGGTGGGGAGCTCTTGGAGGGCTTTGAGCAAAGAAAGGACATGTTCTGGCTTATGTTGCTGTGCTGAGAATATAGTGAGACAGGGCAGAAGTGAGTGGAAGCTGGGAGACCCACTAGGAAGCATGTCTCCCAGGACCTTCCATTTTACTCCATAATAAATGAATAAAAAATGAGAGTGGGAACAGGCCTCTTGAGGCCTACATGTGGAACTGGCACGATGCAGTTTCTGCTGCATTCTGTTGGCTAAAACCAGTCATGAAACAAGCCTAGATTCAAGAGAAGGAGAAACAGACTCACCTCTTGATGGGAGGAGTGACAAAGTCACTTTGCAAAGGAGTGTGGATACAGAAAGGGAAATTATTGTAGCCATTTTTGCAATCTACCATGGCAAACAACCTCAGATTGAACTTCCAATATCCCTGTTTTTAAAATATCCTTGGGCCAGCCCACCTTATATTATGGAGTAAAATGAAAGGTCCAGGAAGATGCGCCACGTCCATCTTAGACCATGGTGGCCATGTATGCCAGTGGGTATGCATGTGCCAGCTAGAGATGGGGGAATAAATTGGAAAAGCACTTACACTTGACTGCTTCGCTCCTTTTAACCCTAGTACCATGTCCTTTTGTCAGCTTCCTTTTTCCCTTCTCATTACTGCCTCTTCTAGCCCCCCATGTCCTTCTTTCTTGAGAACGAACACCCAATCCATTGTGTCATGAAGAGCACTTTGTCAGATCATCAGTAGCCTTACTTTTAACCACTTTGCACTGAATCTCACAGTTCACTTCCAGTAGCTTCAAAGGGATTTTCCCAACCAAAATCAGGACCCCCAACTGTAACCCCTAACCCCCAAGATGAGTTCCGTGCCAGTTGTTAATATTCATTTTCTGCCTGCTTTACTAATGGATGGGCTCAATTTGGGAATTGAAGCTATTTTAGGTTCTGTGGGTTGAGTGGAGAGTGGTATTCTGAATGTGGTGTTGATAAAAGGTCTGGTACTATGTTCTTGTATTAGAGTAATTGATGGGCACATTTCTTGAGGCCAAAGTCTATGCCTGTTTCTTTGATTCTTTGGTTTTCCCAACACTTAGTACCTGGAAGACTCTCAATTAACGTGACCATGGAATTAAGGTCAGTTTCTGCAACAGCCTATCTCATACTTCAGACCTTCCCCTCTTCTTCTCAAGCTAGGCTGGAAGGATCTTGAAGCATCTCTATAAATTAAACAGATTTTTATAATCTAGACTAGCTCTGTCCAATAGCACTTTATGTGATGATGGAGATGTTCCATACCTGCATTGTCCAATATGGTAGCCATTAGCCACTAATGGCTGTTGAGAACTTAGCATGTGGTTAGCACAACTGAGGAACTGGATCTTTAATTTGCCTTGATTTTACTTAAAATTTTAATTAATTTAAATTTAAACTTAAATACCATATTAGACTGTGCAACTCTAGATAGTACAATTTTTCTCAATTTTTTCCATTGAAGTGCTCCTGATGGTAGAGAAAAGAGAATGAATACCTTGATGGTTTGGGGTTCAATTCAGAGTACAAAATTACTTTGAAGTCTTAGCTTAAAAATGCATGATGAGGGCCGGCCCAGTGGCGCAGCGGTTAAGTTCACACGTTCTGCTTCTCGGAGGCCTAGGGTTCACCGGTTCAGATCCCGGGTGCGGACATAGCATTGCTTGGCAAAAGCCATGCTGTGGCAGGCGTCCCACATATGAAGTAGAGGAAGATGAGGAAGATGGGCATGGATGTTAGCTCAGGGCCAGTCTTCCTCAGCAAAAAGAGGAGGATTGGCAGATGTTAGCTCAGGGCTAATCTTCCTCAAAAAAAAATGCATGATGATTTTGCATTTACAATATATGTGATTTTGCTCTTTATAATATATATACTCTACCAGGGAGCAAATGGATAGTCTAGGAAGGTGTACTCATGACTTCTTTAGCACATGGCTGTCATGTGCTCCTGTGGGTTTATGAATGTCAGGTGGAGATAGATGAATGCATTGTGAGTAAGTAGGCTTAATGTTTAAACTTTACATTCTTCCTATTTTTGGTGCAGCCTGAGAATGAAAACATCTCATCCAACACCCATTCACTGTTAGGAGTGACCTTTTGGCAGGTGTGGGTTATAGCCCCCTCACTGCAATGCAAACCTCCTATTCGATTGAAAAGAAAATTCTCCCCCAGAAAGCTCTTCAAGTGCATTTAATGAATAAGGTGGTGTCCGTAACTTTCAGTGACATTTACTTTAATAAGCCATGAGAGTGATTTAGTGATCAGTGTGCAATGACATTTGAGGAGGAAAAGACAAACTTTGCTGCTTCTAACATGACTTTTTTCTCCTTCTCTTGACTCTGGCCCTTGCATCCATGGAAACTTCATGTCCTGAGAGAGATATTGTATTCTCTGGGTTTTGGAAGTAATCTATTTTTTTCTAACATGTAAGCACAAATTAATTTCTCCTTTGTGTCTCTGATGGCGCAATTATTTGTAGTGAGTAGAGTATGTTTTCCACAGTATTTGAGCTTTCTGTCTTGTTCTGAGGGGTGTGCACATGTGTGTGCATGTGTGTCTATGTGTGCAGGTGATTTTCCTCAACATGGAATTTGTTCTATCTTGTTTAGAAGAAAAATTCATGGAAGAAAGAGGATTTAAAAAGCCAGATAAGGGGCTGGCCCCGTGGCCAAGTGGTTAAGTTCGCGCACTCCGCTTTGGCAGCCCAGGATTTCGCTGGTTTAGATCCTGGGCGTGGACACCCACTTATCAGTGGGTAATGAGTGGTACCACTCATCAGGCCATGCTGAGGCAGCATCCCACATAGCACAGCCAGAAGGACCCACAACTATGTACTGGGGGGCTTTGGGGAGAAGAAGAAGAAGAAGAAGAAGAAGAAGAAGAAAAAAAAAGAGTGGCAACAGATGTTAGCCCAGGTGCCAATCTTTAAAAAAAAAAAAAAAGCCAGATTAGAGGCTAGCCCCATGGCCTAGTCATTAAGTTTGGCACACTCTGCTTTGGTGGCCCAGATTGGGTTCCCAGGCATGGACCTACAGCACTCATCAAGCCATGCTGTGGCAGTGGCAGTGACCCACATACAAAATAGAGGAAGATTGGCACAGATGTTAGCTCAGCAACAATCTTCCTCAAGCAAAAAGAGGAAGATTAGCAACAGATGTTAGCTCAGGGCCAATCTTCCTCAGCAAAAAAAAAAAAAAAAAAAAAAACCAGATTAAAAAAATATTACACAGATACATATATAACTACAACTATAACCATAACTATATAAATATCTGTATAGCTACCACCCAGATCAAGATATAGAACACCATCAGCACCCCCAGGCAGTTCTCTCATGTCCTCTACCAGTCAATCTGTCCCACCCAAAGGTAACTGTTCTGACTTCTGTCACCGTAGATTAGTTTTGCCTGTTCTTGAACCTTGTATAAATGGAATCACACAAAATGTATTTTTTAACATTATGTCCATGAAATTCATCCATGTTGTTGAATGGATCAGCACCTCATTTTTAACTGCTGTACAGTATTCCATGATATGAATATACTACTATTAGTTTATCTATTTTCCCACTGATGGATGTTTGGGTTGGTTCTAGCCTTTGGCTATTATGAAAAAGCTGCTGTGAGTATTCTTGTGCTTGTCTTTTGATAGACTTTTGCACTCCTTTTATTGGTATACAGCAAGGAGTGGAGTTGCTGGGTTATCAGGTTAAAAGCAAGGTTTGGCTGCTCTGACAAAGACCCAGTCTAACAGTGGTTTGGCTCTGCCATTCCCAGGGTGAGTCCTCATTCTGGTGGCCCAAGATGACTGACCACCATGTCCACATTATGGACAATGGTAGGAGGACACAGAGGGAAGTTGACAGCATGCCCCTTCCCTGCGAAGACAAACCTCCTAAGATTTGGGCACACCACTTCTGCGGGGCCTGCATGCACCAGAACTTGATTCACAGCCCCCTTCCCCTAAAGGGCCATGGGGCATCTTTATTTTGAGAAGCCTTGTGCCCCTATAAATGTGGAGGAAAAGAGGGATAGATATTGGGATATTACACAAGGTCTCTGCCACAACTTACTTCTTGGGATTGGCACACCCCCCCGTTTGGGGCAATGAGTGTGCAGGTGTCAGTGTTGAACTCTGTTACACCCTAGGCCGGGAGAACCTCTGAGAACTTTCTTGACTCGGAGCAATTACACCAGTCATCCCACCTAAACTCTTACTAAGCATGAATGTTGTTAACTCATCACTTATACACAGATGTCTCCCCAATAGGTGGTTTTTGTTTGTTTTTAATATTCTGTAAACAGCATATTGCTACTCTTATTATAGTCAACGATATTATTATTTTCTTAGTAGGAGACTGCATCTTGGCTCAGTCACTTATCAATTTGTGTAGTCTTGGAATAGTTGCTTATTCTCTCTGAGCCTCTGTTTCATCATCCATAAAATGAGAATAAAAATGCCTACTTTGAAGAACTGTTTTAAGTGACCGAGATAATATATTTTACATTCATATAACTGGAGCTCCACATGGTCCAACCTTAGTATATTGTCACAATAAGAAATATCTAGCAACCAGAAGTGATTAAATATAATTCTTGTCTCTCAAAGTGTTTCTCAAAATGTTAAAGGGGATACAATTCATAACCTGTAGCAATAGTTCTCAAAAAAATCCCACAAAAAACAGTTATACCTGCCTCTCTTCATCTGTGAAACACACCTAAGCATCTTAGAAGGTTCTTTCTCTCCTTGCCCTCAGTTCTTCTTGGTTCTCCCAAACTCTCCCAGACTGTCTCGAATATCCCACCTATGTGGGTCCTTATCGTTCCTACCTCTTCCCATTTCTTTTCACTGCTATTCCTCTCCTCTCACTCAAATAAATCTGAGGGAAAGAGGCTGTGATTTTTCTTACATCATTAGTGTTTCCCCCTATAACATATGTCAAATATCTGTCATGTAGTAGACAATTGGTAGTTGCTATTTTCATTACCATCATGATGAAGACTATTAGCTCTTTGCTTATCTAGGACCCTCCTGAGAATTGGAGTGGAGGTGAATGCCTCTGAGGTTGACTCTGAGAGCAGGGACTTGTGATGGGTGGGCCATTGTTAGTTATAACAACAACTATTCTGCAATTTACAAAGTATTTAGATTTCATTCATTCACTCATTTAATTTATATACATTTATTTATTGATACCCGTGGACATTTTTGAAAGAGTTGGCAGAAAATATATAGGATGAAATAAAAAACTAATAGATATGATCAAAGAGAAATAAAACAAAGCTGAGGCCCCCAAATACATACCCAAGCTGATGTTCACCTCAGAGGCATTGGGGAAGCTAGAGGTATGTAACTCACCGGCCTCACACTTATTTTGAGGAATAAAGCTTAAGAACCATGGGATAATGCTTGTCTAGGTATGAAGTGCTTGAGAGAGATGTGGTGGAATGAGCTTTGTCTACTCTGTGTACAGCTTTAATGACTGTGGTGGATGCCCAGGCTTTTTTTCCTGATCCCTGCATTTGCTGCCCTAGCAGTTGGCTTTGAACAGAAGAGGCACAATGCTATCAGCTCCCAAGATCTTGCTGCTCAGCTGGGTCTCAAATACCCTTAATCACTTGTTATTCATCGTGGACTCCTAGTGAGTTTTTGGTATTCCAAGAACTATTAAAAAATGAGCTTTTTCATAACATGTTTGCGTGCTGGGTCCTGGGCCGTATTGTGCTGGGCCAGCTTGTACCAGTTTGCCAGAGCCAATTGTGTGCCTCTCTTACCAATTTTGTGTTCAGTGATATCAAGTTGGTAGCTTGGAATCAGCCAAGGTGTGAGTATTTACACCACAGAAATCAGCAAACACTACAAGTCAGGGCTTTTGTTTTTTCTATGGAAAAAGTCAGTCGTTAAACGTTTAATAACATATTGCTGGTACTGAGTGCATGATTATATCAAGTAAAATAGATGCCACTGTTCGGAAAAGCTTAGGGAAATAATTACAAGGCATTCTGCAGACTCAAAAGCACTGTGTAAAACTGCAGAATTCTGGCTAATGCTTATATCTGATCTGGGAACATCAATGAATCGATCAGAATTTTAGACTGGGAAACTCAGTGGTTGAACATTGTGATGAATGTTCCTGGTTTGTTTGAAAATCATATGAGAGAAAAGAGGTTGGAGTTTTCTGCTGAAGCTAGAAACAAAAAGAAAGCCTGATATCACCCAGGGACAGGAATCTGGAGCATTCACCGCAGGGCAGCATAGAGTTCAGCTGAAATGATCCTTCCTGACACATCCCTCTAAGAGAAAGACAGGATGACAAGGGACCAGAAAGGGTTGTCTCCATGCAGTTGATGCTCTCGTCATAGTAATTCAGCTGACAACGCATCCTTTGGCTCCCAATTGTCAAATCAACCAGCACTTTCATCTCTTCAAGTTCAATACTCAAGGCTGATGTGTTGACTACAGCCAGAGACTTATTCAGCATCAAAAGTCACCACTACCCCAAATGCTGCTTTAAATGTACCTAATCATCCAGCGAGCTGTTCAGTCTTTGTAGTTCTTCGAGGATACATCTGGTTAGAATAGTGGCTAAGAATATAGACTTTGGAGCTACACTGAACTGGGTCCAAATCCTGCTTCTACCACCTACTACCTGTGCAACCTTGGGCAAATAGGTTTACTTTAGTTTCCCTATCTCTAAAGTATGAGTAATAATAGCATTTAATTCAAAGGTTTGTGGAGAGGAATGAAAGAGCTGCTTCATTCAACGAATGTATTTTTGAGTGCCTAGGGGAGCTCCTGAAGTGGAATTTCTACTGCCAGCTTTTGGGTGCCCAGTTTTTCCCAGTTGGAAGGATAAGAAACAACTCAGTGATTTTCTAGGGAGCTCCTAAAATGCCTTAGCTAGATGACACAGTATTAACTGCCCAAGCAGCAATTTATCCACAGTCCTTCTCTGCAAATTAAGCTCCATTTCCTCCACAATGTGTGAACTCAACCAATAAAATTACTTACTTTCCAAACATTTTTCCAAGCTCCAGAACAGCTCACAGATACAGACAGTCTGGCCTCAAGGGCATTTGGTTTGCCTCTCATGACATCTTCTAGGGCTGAAGGTGCCATGTCTAGGTTTTCTGAACCACAGATCATGGCAGAGTATTAGCAATTGGTACTTGTCGAGGACATCCAGGAGCCATGTTTCCCAGGCTCCAGGAGTGGCTGTGTCAGGCTCCTGCAGGAGTCAGAGCATGAAAATAACTTGGGAAACACCCAGTCAGTGGGCATGGAGCTGGGATTTGCACCTGGTGCCATTCTGGATTAGACAGCCTTGTCTGGGGCCAGGTGAACAATGGCTGGGACTTCCAGGGGGTGAGAGAGAACACCAGGTAGCCAGTGTGGCCCTCCTATTCAATGGCTTTCTTGATGTTCCACCAGCTCGTGGGCATATGGAGCCAGGATGTCCTCCAGGGGGCAGCTGCTCCACTGGGCATCACCCAAGCAAGGCTCTTACTGCTCCAGAGGCTTTGAGAATCATCATCGTCATCATCATCATCTAGCTACAATTTATAGTATCAATCTAGGAATTCTTAACATTTATTTGAACCATGGACCCTTTTGGCAATCTGGTAAAATCTATGGATCACTTCTCAGAATAATGTTTCTCAATGCATAAAATATAATACATAGGATTACAATGGAAGCCAAGTATATTGAAATACAGTTATCAAAATATTTTTTAAATTGTGATATTGTAATAGATATCCAGCTGGCCCTGGTGGTCTAGTGGTTAAGATTCGGTGCTCTCACCACTGCAACCCGGGCTCATTTCCAGGTCAGGGAACCACACCACCTGTCTGTAGATTGTCATACTGTGGTGGCTGTGTGTTGCTGTGACACTGAAAGCTATACCACTTGTATTTCAAATACCAGCAGGGTCACCCATGGTGGGCAGGTTTCAGCGGAGCTTCCAGAATAAGACAGACTAGAAGAAGAACCTGGTCACCCACTTCCAAAAAAATTGGCCACAAAAACCCTGTAAATAGCAGCGGAGCATTGTCTGACAGAATGCTGGAAGGGGAGGGGATGGCGCAAAAAGACAGGACAAGGTTCTGCTCTGCTGTGCACAAGGCCACCAGGAGTCAGAATCAACTCGACAGCACTAACAACAACAAATACACTTCTTTATTAATACATCAAATAAGAATTAGTGATGAATCCAACAACTATCATAATTTGAAGCAGTGGTGATGTAAATGATATTTCAAGATATCAACTGTAATGTGCTATGAAAATATCTGTAATTTCTGTTGGCGACAAACTCACAAGTGCTGCTAATACCCCTGTGGTTTCTTGTCTTCATTCGTAATTGAAGTTAATCCTAAATTTCAGTTACAAATTGATGAAAAAATCTATCCATGGTTCCCTTGACCAAGTTAAGAAACTCTCTGTGCCAGGCATTGTGCTAAGCCCTGAACAAGCCTTATTTCTAGCCTTTATCACAACCCAGCAATGTTAGAATTGCTATTGTGATTCCCATTTACCAGATAAGAAAACTGAGGTTGAGAGTCGGACTATCTCACCCAAGGTCACACAGCAGGCCTTTGTGACTCCAGGGCTCAGATTCCCTCACCCACACCCTGCATGCCCTGAGCTGCAGTTTCCCCTAAGGGACGCTGGCATGAGGGATGCCCAAGGGCTTTTAAAAGACTTTGGCAGGTGCATTCTTTCTTGGATTTTCCATAGTTTTCTGAGAAGAAGAGAGGCTTCTATCTCTTCTGAAAGCTCATCCTGCGGGAGTATCGAGGAGCTGTTTTTACTCTTGGGTCTCCAGGGCCACGTTTTGGGGGTTCCCCAGAGCGTCCCAGCAAATGGTAGGAGCTCCTCTCCACTGGTGTGCCAGAGCTAAGACATAAAGCTGACAAGAGCTGATTGTGTGCGTCTCTTCTCATGTTGGGAGCTTGAAATTGGCCATGGTAGGACTTAGTTACATGATGGAATCCCAAAACACTACTAATCAGGGCATTTTTATTTTAAAAACTAGTTGTTAAATATTTGCCCTTGAACATGCTCCTTTGTCCCTCATGTGTTCCCAGTCCTCATCCCTCCAAAGGAAAGGATTTAAACAAACACCTCACAGCGGGAGGAGCTAGTTTGCCTTGGGGATACAAGGTCTTGGCTTACTTGCTTGTTGTCCCCCCAACCCCTTCCTGGGCACTGAAGCAATTTTAAAATGTAGGTTTTATTATTATGCAGATATAATGAGCCCAACAGATCAGGAGGTGATTATCATTAAAAAGATAGTTTGTAACAGATCCCAAGAGGAGGGGGCACACCGAACCATGGTAGGGGGTACATGAGGAGGCCTCAGGGTGGGTCAGGAGGCAGAGGGAGAGGGCGGAACTGTGAGCAAGAGCTTTTATTGTGTTTTCTCAGGGAAGGAGTGGGTGAGACAGGGTAAGTAGGTTTAGGATTGGCTGGTTTGAATAATTTTAGTGGGCTCTGGAGTATAGGAGCTGTCCTTAGTTGTCTTGGACCTGACCCTGGGGTGATTAGGGCAGATGGATAGTGGCCTGGAGTGCAAGAGCTCCCTAAAGGAGGTGGTTGGGAGTCACGCCTATGTATTGGCTGGTTTGCATATGAAAGACGTGCTCCCAGGTGAGTCTTTGGCTATCTCTAGGAATTAGCTGCTTCTGAGAGAGGCAGTCCCTCTAGGGCCATCGAGGTGCCAAGACGTCAAAGCATCAAAAATACGGAATAAAAGGACGTGATTGACGCAGAAGCCAACACTGTTCTGGAAGCGGGAGGCAGGAGCGTTAGATTGGAGTGGTTTCCAAATAAGTGGTGTGAGATGCCCCCCGCCGCCTTTAGCTGTGATGCTGAGAATGTCTCACATTGCACATATTGGCAGCTACAGCTGTTCTCATAAGAAGCATGATGGAAAGTAAAAGCTGAGGTTTACGGCCAATTTAAAGCTTGAAGTAACTATGCTACAATAGGTCTACAGAGGTCCCCAGGTCACCTACATAGCACCAGTCTCAGCCCTCTGTGCGTTAGTTCAAACTTCAGGGGACACTACATTTTACATTTCTAGAAAGCAAGTGAGCATTTAGAAGAAATAAAGACTCACCAGTTCTTTTTATGCTACCACGTTCTATGTTGCACTTAAGAAAAGAAATATGCCTTCTAGAGAGTTGTAAACATTCTACACACGGGGTCCATTATTTCACGGCTTGCAGTGGAGTCCAAATGGAATAATCTGCAGACTAAACCCTTTCTTTATCCACAGGGCTGAGGCAGAGGCCAGTGAGGGCAGCATGGGTGAAATGGCTTCTGAGGTGCCCTCTGACTCTGAAATGTGCTGACCTGGAGTTGTGCCGGTTAGCCCAGGTTGGATAATAGACTTTTAGGTGGCCTACATCAAAGGGATGATAAAATAGCGGCCCGGCCCTTGATCCCTGCTCCTGCCAGTTTCTAAACAGCATCAGCTATTGGACGAGTTTCCAGATGGATTGCTTTTCAATTCCTCCGAGCCTCAGAAAAGCATTTGGCTGTTAAAGACCAGGACTGCTTTAGCCTGAGGGAGAGAGATATAACTTCCTGCCTTTCCGATGCTAGGTGTGAGCTGGGTTTTATCCAGGAAAAAGATGGCAGTGCTTTGGATTCTAAACATCAGTGGCAATTTGGAGGCTGTAGAATTTTCTGCAAGGCTGGGAGGATCCTGGACACTGACAGCCTTCCTACTGAGAAGACACATGGCTGGCTAAAGACTTTGGTGGATTCCAGTGGTGATCATGGCATGCAAGCCTTCCTCCCCTGGCCAGGACTAATGCATCACAGGGCACAAGTTGGCTTTCTAAGAATCAGCATATTAGGCAGCAGAAGACAATTTAGCTGCAGGAATTAAATGCAGATGGCTCTGAAGCATATGTTTCCCCAGCACCTAGTGTGGTGTCTGCTTGTAGTAGGTGCTCAGTAAACAGTCGTTGAGTGAATGAACAAATGCTTGTTTTATATATCCTATGGTGGAAAGACAGGGATCCTTCCTGTTGGTTCTTTTTAATAATGAGATTGTCCAAAATGGAATGCAGCATGTTTTAAGATTTAGCATTAGAACTCCAAAAGTGTCCAAGCTGTAGCTGGATTGTAAAAATAATAATAATTATCAGTCAGCCATGGCTGCATAACAAATAACCCCTAAATTCAATAGCATACAACAGTTAGTATCTAGTCTCAGGCTTTCAGTTTTGCACATTATCTGTGGTGACTCTGCTTCAAGCTGCAGGTCTGTGTGTTGGCTAATCTGTTCTGGGCTCGGCTCTAGCCTTTGGGTTTGGTCTGGTCAGCTCCACACGGCTTTCGTCCTCCTGGGGCCGGCAGACTAATCAGAGTATATTCTTTTCATGGTAATGGCAGAAGCACAAGAGGGCAAGCCCCACAGCACAAGCACGTTTTAAGGTTTAGTTCACATTAGATTTTCCAACTTCCTCTTGGCCAAGCAAGTCGTATGGCAAAGCCCAAAAGCCATAGGTGGTGAAGTATACTCTGCCCTCAGTGGGACCATGAAGGAAAGGAATAATTACTGAACAATAATCCTGACTCTCATAATAACTACCGTTTATTGGATGTTACTCTGTGCCAGGCACTACTGCCAGTATTTGACACGAATAAGCTCATCTAACCATCAAGATGACTGTAGGGGGAGAGGGTTGTTATGTTTAAGCTCCATTTTACAGATAAGAAAGCTGAGGCAGAGAATTACTGATGAATTTGCTGGAGGACACATATCTAGGAGGCAGCTGAACCAAGACTCACACCACACCAGTGCAGTCCCAACAGCTACTCTCTTAACCACTCTGGTCTCTCACTCCAGATAGCCAGAGGCACATTTAACCACTTTGGAGCACCTTAAAATTTCCAACATGCTAGCACAGATAGTGGCTCATTTAACTTTTGTGGGAGCCCAGGTAGGGGAGGTCTTGCTCTCTCTCCATTTACCACGAGTGAGGACACTGAGGCTCCGAGAGGTTAAGGGACTTGCCTAAATCACCAGGCTGGGAAGTGGCTGAGCCAACATGGAGGCCTGGGCCTTGCTCCTAGCGGGAATTCCTCCTCTGTGAATGAGGAGTGACTCGGCAGTTATCAAGTGTGTTTTTCTTTACAATTCTGCCTTCAGTCCTTGGGAGGCTTCTAATTTAGGGCTCCTACCCTACAGGGCATCCTTTTACTTTATTTATTTATTTTGTGGCCAGGGCATTTGTGCCCTGGTTCCTTGGCATGGGACTGATGCCATGGCAAGAGAGCTGCACGTTAGTTCTCACGGTCTCCGAATCCTTAGTTTCTCATGACATAGCATGTCCCCAAGTGTCCCCTTCCCTCCCCCGTGCAGCCTGCGCTTGCTTTCTTCCTCCATAGAGTGCTGTGGCAGCCGGGGCTGGCCCGGCCCAGCCTGTGGTGTCTGGTTACAGGCTTCCAAGGGCGAGGCCAGCTCAGCGGCTGTAATTTTAGTCGTGGATGAAAGGCGAGGGGAAGTGAAGGGGGCTCTTTAGGCTGTGTTAACAGATGTACCCAAGCCATAAGGCTCATCTCCTGAAACCTGGGAGATAGCACAGTTCTGAGGATGTCTGGATTGTGTGCAGACACTAGAGCCTCAGCTGGAAGTCAACAGTTTAATAAAGTGGCTGGGCGTGAGCAACATTTTCACCCCAAAGCCCTGAGAAGATCCAAAGCCACCAGTTGGGGGGGCGGGGGGAGCTCCAGGGAACCGGAAGTTCCCAACTCCTAAATAAAGTGCAAATGAACAGCTCTGAACATCACCTTGTGCTGGCTGCTCATCAGCTGGGGGAGTTGTGCCAATATTTACTCTTGTCCTTGCAACCTGTTGGAAATGTCTCCAAGCCAGAAAAAGTCCAGTTAATGTATTTCTCCTCACCTGTGCCCTGCTGGCATCGCACCTGCCCCTTCCCTTCCACCTCTCAACCTTGCTCCTATCAAATCTGACCGCTCCACCCCTGTCATTCAGGAGTCCGCTACAGGCAGAGATTCCCACAGATAAGGCACCAATGATCCAGAAAGGACCAGCAGAGAAGAATGTTACTTTTATTTGGCCCACTGCCCAATGTTTCTTAACCCGTTGCCTGAATTCTCTTTCATACTAGAGTCAGGGCTTGTCTCCAAGACAGTGGAAACTTCCAAATGCTTCTAGCCCCCTTTCCCCAGTTCTGAGTGCTCCAGTCAGGATGACATTTGGGCTTGAGGGCTGGAGGACCTACATTTTTTTGGTGGGGGGCGGTGGGAGATTTATTGCCGCTACAGGCAGGAGAGGCCTCCTGTGGGTGTGCAAGGGGTGTGGTGGCGATGCCTGGGCAGGTGGTGGAGGTATGTGGTCACTCTGTGTCCTGGAACCCTGACCTAGAGCCGGGATTCTTAACCTTTTCTATGCCATGGACCCCAGGGGTGGACTGGTGAAACCCGGACCCTTCTCAGACTAAAATTTGAAAATGTATCAAATATAGAGAATTACAAATGACCAACAGTTTTTAAGTAGAGTTACTAAAGAAATACAGTTATTAAAATATGAATTTGTGACATAGTAAAATATGAGCTTCTTATTAACTCACTAATTATCAAGATCTAGTTGAAAGGTTAAAGGAGTGATATTTTGAGATACCTGTAACAACAGTTACTATGATATGAAGATACCTGTGCTTTCTATTGATGACAGAGGAACAGGTCCTGCTAATACCACTGTGGTTTGTTGCCTGCATTCATAACTGAAGGAAATGCCACATTTCAGTTGTAGATGAGTGAAGTAAAATGCGAAATTCCCCTCCAAGTTCCCAGAGCCCCTGAATTCTAGCTTAAGAACTCCTGATGTAGAATCAGGATGCACAACAGTTTGTGAGTTCTTTGAGGTATTATGTTCAAACCACTTAATACTTTAATTCTATTTTTTTTTTAAATTCTGGAAAATGTTGACCATATAAGAAAGTAAGCAGAACAAATTGATGAATTTCTTCCAGGTACCCATCACCCACCTTCAACTATTATTGACTCAGCCAATTTTGTTTCACCTGTATCCTTACCCACTTCCCTTCCCGTATTATTTTGAAGCAAATCCCAGATGGTGTATCACGTCATCCCATACTTTGATTTATATGTAGCAGATGGGCCACTAAATCTTTATGGATTGCCAGAGGCTTGATTCAGAAGTGCCATTAGCAACACTTAGTTCCACTCATGGATCAGTGTCCCAGGAGTGTGAACCTGGGTCAGAGAACCCTGTTCCCAGTCACTGTCTATCCTGTGCTTCCTAGCACATGTCTGGTGCTGTATTATTTATTTGTTCACTTCCACATATCTTTTTTGTCTCTTTCCATCACAATGTAAACCTCATGAGAGAAAAGGCTTTGTTTCCCTGTTCATGGCTGCATCCCCAGCTCCCAGCACAGTGCCTGGCATATAGTAAGTGCGTAGTAAATGCAATACATTTTGAATGAGTGAATGGCTGAAAGAAGAAAGGTAGGCTATGGGGATGTATGATGTTGCTGCTCAAAGTAGGGTCCCTGGACCACAGCATGGATGTCTTCTGGAAGCTTGCAGGAAATCCAGAATCTCAGACCCCACCCCACACCTACTGCATCAGAATCTGCATTTTAGCAAGATTCCCAGGTGATTCTGTAGGCACCCCACAGATTTGCTCTCTTGACCTGGGAGAGTGAGAATGCCAACCAGAAAAAGCTTCCCTTTGTGATTTCAAAGGCCTCATCAACCAGGAGGGCAGGGAAGGGCACTCACCTGTGAGTCAGTCATCCTAGGTATGAACTCTGGTTTGCCCATGTATTTGTGGGCCTCTATTTTCCCATCTGAAAAGTGGGGTGAATGAGGTATATCTTCTAGCATCATGGAAAGATTAAATGAGGTGATGATTCTGGTATGGAGTGCAGAGCAGGTTCTGGATAACTCCTGGGCTAATTCCACATGGCTGTCTTTCCAAAAAATGAAGGAATAACATCTGTTCATTTTTCAAAAGCTCTGATAATTCTGACTTGTTTTGGAAATCTTTTCCCCTCTTGTTTGACCATAATCATGGAGACTGCTTAGAAAACTTGTAAAATGTGTGGCTTGGCTTTGGTGCCCCTAGCCACTTTTGCATCTTTCCCCCTTTTCTGTGACATCCTTCTTCTTCTGGGGCATCACACATCCTGTCTCCTAAGAGCTTGCTCCCAGGAAAAATATCCAATATCAGCAATCACAAAGCATTCCATTCCCAGGACTCAAGAATTTTGAGTCCTCAATTGTGGAATAAAAGTTTTTTTCCCCTAATGTAGGTATCAGAAGACTGGTGGGGGAAATCTTTTAAAAGATACCTTTGCATTTGTGTGTGTGCCTCTGAAATTGTGTTACATGGACAAGTGTCTGCTTTGGCCCTGGTTGTTATGAGTCCTGATGGTCATGTCCACTTCTTTTAGTTGGAACCATGGACGGACAAACTCATGTCAGTTCAGCTTAGGGGTAGTTGGAGAGTTCAAGGCAATTCTTACTTTTAAATTCACTTTTCTCTATTCTAAAATCTTGAGGGATTCTAAACAAGTGGACCATGCAGGGAGGCAGAACTCAAGCTTTTTAATGATTACAGGGAATAGTGACAGCCAAGGTGTATGTTCCTCACTGCCTGTCCCCCCCCAACACTCCCCAGCCTTGTCTCACACATCCATTACATGATACGCTGTGTTTACCTGGGGCTTGTTCCAACATAGCTCAGCAATCCTCCTTCTATCTCGGCTTGGCTGTGTATTTACATGGTAAACATTTCTATGAAAGAAAGGGAAATATTCACTTTAAAATATCTTATAAAAATTGCCCTTTAGAGATGAGTGGATAGGAAAGAACAAACATTTCATATTTATAAAATGAATCATTTTATAAAAACGTTACCCATAGACTGAAAACTTAATAATAATGATATTGCTGATAGTACAATAATACTTGCTTAGGTTTGTTTAACATTTCATAGATATATAGGCCCTTTGTGTACATTATTTCATCTAAGCTTCTCAGCAATCCAGTAAAGTAGACACTGTTAGTTCCATTTTAAAAACAAGAAAACTGAGGCTTAGAAAGCTTATATAAATGCCCAGTGTTATTCCTCTAGGCAGTGTTAGCCTGGGTCTTCTGACTCAACACCAAATGCCTGTTGGCTTATCAGCCAAGAGTGACATATAAGCCAGTTATAAACCCAGTGGTACACAGCTGCCTCACAGTGCCTGTACCATTCAGCATTTAACCAGGAAAATGGAAGCACTCTAGGTATTTCACACACAGAGAATTTAATACAGGGAGTTGGTCACACTGGCCCTGGAAGAGCTGAGAAGCCAAACAGAGAATGGCGAGGTAAGCCAGAGTTTAGCAATGGCAGGAAGCAGCTACCATTCTTAAGCTGAAGGGATGGAGGGAAGGAGCAACACTGCTAGAACCCAAGGGCTGGAGGCCCCTTCCAGAGGCTGGAACAATGGTAAGCCAGCATCGTGGGAGTTGGAACCCCAGAGGAGACATGGCCATGGGCTAAGAGTGAAGGGAAATATCCTAATTCTTCCCTCTGCTAGCCCTCCAATCTCCTCTCATTGCCTCCCATTGGCTGAGCCTAGCTGGAAGCCAGTGGACCTGGAAGATGCAGCCTTTGAGGGTGAGCCCTCCCTGAGATGCAGAGCAGGGGGAGTTGAGGAATGAATCTGGGGGCAACAGGCACAGGTCCAGAGTGGGTATGCTCCCAGAACTCGGTTCGTGCCCTCAAGTCTTCCTCCTCCAAAGATCCCTCATTCTCCCTGGTTCCTTAATAACACTCCCCTCCCACTTGCCTCCCTCCCTCTCCAACAGGTTTGGCAGCAATCTCTTTTTGACCACTTTTCAGAACACAAAAAAGGAGTTGCTCAGGGGTTTGCAAAGGTGAGAGAAAGTGATTTAGATTGGTCTAGTTATGCATTTGAGGCCCAGACAGAAACTTCTGTTGCTTTTGGGACACAGAGACCAAAGCTCCAGTGACCCAACAAAGGACTGCATCAATGACTTTCTTGGCAAGCAAATGTCAAAAAGAACGCTGCCAAGTGCCCCGCCAGGAAAACTGGTTTGGCAACAAACTGATAGACCCAAAGGACTGGCATACATCACCCATTCTTCTGGATACTACTTAATCAGCCTGATTAAAATACTCATTTCAACCTTTGTAGTTTTGCGAAACCCTCTCCCGATTGGCTGGATTTTGCCGGATTGCTGTCTCCCTGTGTTCACCGCCCTCCCTCCACTCCCAGGGTTCTGTTTTCCATATATATTTCTCTCTTAAAGGGAAGTTTGTTTGCAGAACTTTTTTCCTTTCGTTCCATAACCTTCCGTGTAGATAATTGGAGACATCTGACGCCCTTAAACCAAAATGGGAAAACCCTGGCATAAGAAAAATCATTTCTGTGGTTCATAGCACAGTTTTGGGAACTCTTACCAATGAAAAGGGAGACTCATGGTCATTTGGGATCGTGATTGGGAAGAGATAAAAGGGAAACCCTACACCTCATTCAGGGCCTGGCACACAATAGGTTCTCAAAAAAGAAATGCTCGCTGAATGGATGGGAACATAGAAAAGATACAGTACTCTGTTCATTTCCTTTGACAGGTGTCTTTTTGTTTTAAGTACACATAGCAGCATTGGATAGCAGGCAACTAATGTCTTGGAGTTTTTCTGAGGACTTAATAAGGCCTAAATAATAAAATATCTTCAAGGTTTTGTTTGGTTTCAGTTCTTTTAAGGAGTCACTACCTCTGCTCTCTGTACTGTTAAGTTTATGATGAATTTGGGGCTTATGCACATGTTGACTCATCAGCTTGATCACTTTTATGTTCTGTAGCTTTAAATATTTCTTATGCAGACTTTCAAATGGAGAATAACATAATAGCCATGTACCCACCATCCAATTCTATCAAAGCTAACATCTCTCCCATGCTTGCTTTATATTTGTTTAAAGAAAAAAATGTTACAATTATAATCGAAAGCCCCTATGTTCCCTGTCTAATCTGATTACCTCCTCCCTCCCCAATGATAACTATTATCCTCATTATTGTGTTTATCAGTCCTTGCCTGGATGTATTTTAATATTATTACTACAAATGTATATATTCAAAAACAGTATTCACATGTTTTAAACGTTGCATAAATCATATAATATTGTATGTGTCAGTCTGTAACTTGCTTTATAAAGACCTAAACATATTGATTCACACCGCTCTACTGTATTCATCTTTCACTGTGCTGAGGAATGCTATTAAAGGAGTAAGTGCAATTTATTTATGCACTCTCCTATTGATGGGTATTTAGGTTACTTCCAATTTCTTGCTCCTGCAAACAATACTGCCACAAACAATTATGTCAAATGTCCCTACGGCACATGGTGGAAAAGGTCTCTGGGCAGTGGATCTCAACCTTTTCTACACATCAGAATTAACTAGCAAGATTTTAAAAGTCCCAGCACCAGGCTGCACCCAGCCCAGTTAAATCCGAGTCACTGGGGCTGGGGGGGGTGCGGGGGGAGGTGGGAACTAGGCATCTATATATTTTTTAAAGCTCCCCAAGATAAGTCCAATGTGCAGCCAGCATTGACAACCATTGCTTTAGGATATAGAGCTAGAAATGGAATTTCCAGGTCCAAGGGTTTTTTCCTCTTCAGCTTTTTAGATATTGGGAAATTATTCTCCCAAGTGGCTGTTCCAGTGGAAATGCCACTAGCAGAGTATGAGATCTCTTGTTCCCGTGGTATCATCTCCTCCCCTAAACTTTATTGATCTTGTCCCGGCGGGGATCTCAAAGGAGGCAAAGAGCTATCCCTTTGATGGCCTCCCACGCCTGCTTCCACCTGATTCATCCCCTGATAAAATCTTGCCTCACCCTAAGGTTGCAGAGTAGGAACTGTTCTCACAAAGTATAACTCAAAGCTTGGGGCACCTAATACCACATTATTTTGCAATTTAAGGTGTTACAGTCAAGAGGTTCCTGCCATCCATTCTACTTGGTCTAAAAGTCTAACAGTCTTTTCATGGCATGGTTTGGTGCTCATCTGTGATGTCTAATTTTGGGGGTACCAAATGACAAAGACACAGGCCATATTGCTATAGTGTTGCTTAGCCACAGATCCAATGTGATAGTCCCCTGAGCAGCTGGAGAAACAAGATGTTCAGCCAAGCCCAGACTTCCATGGTGGTTAGTTCAGAGTAATTGTGGAGGAACATCAGAGAGATCCTAGGCTTGACCTTACTCAAACCACAGCAGTGTAGAAATATCTTTTAGCCCTAGTGTTCTCTCTCTTTGGACATTCTGGACAGTTAAGTGAGGCTTTCTAACCTGCTCCCACACTGAAAGCTCAAATTAAACTTCCTCTCCCTGTGTTTGTGTAGATTTAGAAAATTTAACAGGTGAAAATTGGTGAGGCTATAATTGTTTTCCACTTTGAACTTAGCAACTTTAACCCTAATACATACAGTAAACCTGTCTTCTAGAATGCAAATGAAGACCCCAAAATAATTCAAACATGTACAGTGCTATTCCAATGAAAAATTGGGCAAGTCTACATAGCTACCTGGCCAGGAGTTCCAGGAGCCTGGCTGTGTGGTCCAAATCTGTCCTAGCAGTCTCTGGTGGCATTCTCTATAGCAGTGGCCCTCTCTGGCTTAAATATCAATAGAGACAATTCTGGGTCCCATGGCTGGCTA
The DNA here is from genome assembly GCF_041296265.1 of Equus caballus. Classification (NCBI taxonomy): domain Eukaryota; kingdom Metazoa; phylum Chordata; class Mammalia; order Perissodactyla; family Equidae; genus Equus; species Equus caballus. Next base: position 13,297,092 of record NC_091715.1, read on the forward strand.
GGATATTTCAGGAATTTCATGGTGAGTTGGCCCCTCTTTCATTGGCCTATCTGGGGAGACTGGGCCAGAAGAATACTGGGAACTCAGAGGACTAGCTCTCATCCTCTTCCTTGTGTCACTTGCTGAGACATGGTTGCCTGCCATTTCCCAGTCTAGCCTCACCTTCCCCTCCACATTCCTTCCATCCCCCTTCCCCCAAATGAGGACTTCATCTTTGCCCTATTTGAAGCACAACTCACCAGTTGCATTACATCCAGAATCTTTTTATCATGGGGTGCCTTATCGCAGGGTTTTACTCTACTGTTTATCTTTGCTTCCAACTTTGTGTCTTGGGTTGGGATCCCTAGAGGCAGAGCCTGAGACAGGGATTCTAGTGCATGGGATTCCTTGGGAGAGCACTCTCAGGAGAAACTTGTAAGGGTGTGAAGGAAGCAGAATGGGAAAGGGGATGTGGCTGAGCTACAATGGGGCCTCAGAGCCTAGCTTTGCTCTGATCTACAGTGAGGGCTTTTGTGTGCTATATCAGTCAGTCAATTGCTGGGAGCTGCCTGTGGGAAGGGAGTGGGCCTAATCTCCCGGGCAAAGTGGCTCTCATCAGCCAAGGGCAACTCTCCTGAGAAGGGGGCAATTGTGAGCCACTAGCAGCCACCACTCATAGCAGCTAGAGGATGGGTGCACAGGCCCAGTAAAGGGGATCTAGGTGGGGCACCACTGTCCCTCTGGGTACCCTCTGGGATACCCAGTGCACTGGCAACAGACAATAACACTCCCAGCTCTCACATGCTGCCATGTGGGGCTCTGAAAGGGAATGGGCTTCATGTAGGTAGGCAAATAATGAGCACAATTTTCATGGATATAGAGTGCTATGAAAGAACTATGTTTAATAATGCATCTTTGTTTTGGCTGCAGGTCTGAGTATATCTTTGCTGTTTTAATCTTAATCCTGGAATTGAGTCTGAGACTTTCAGTGTGCCTGGAAGCCATTTTGACTGTATGTTGAGAAGCGTTCTAAGGCACATGTGTGAACTGATAACCAGGATAAGTGGCATGATGAAATTAATCCCCAAGTAGATGGGAAAGGAAGGCCAGTGCCTTTCCCAGTCTGGGCTCCCAGAGATGATTCACAAGCTGGGGCTTTGAGGCATGGAAAGCAAACAGCAGAACCAGGAGCCTTGGATACAATTGCTTCCTTAAGCCATAAACCTGGGGAACCCAGATGACTGAAGTGAATGTTTGCTAGGCTGAGGTCAGGTTTTATTTTGCTGAGAGCCTTCCTTGATTCTGATTGTGTCTTATCGCTTGTTTGTCATCTGGAGGTTGTGCAGGGGGAGGAAAGGATTCATAGAAATGCCCCGGCTGTGATCCCATTGTTGCCTGTTGTAATGTCTAGCCACGTTTCCTCCTGGGTGTCTGATTAGAACTTCCACTCTGAAGAAGCAGCACTAGAAACAACTAGCTAAGACTGCAGTTCCCTTTCTATGGGAGGCTGAGGAAAGGAGTCTGTGAGCTTTACATGCGACTCAATGAGGAATTTATGTCTCTGCAGATATCTTCAGCTCCTCCTTCAGGAGAGAATGACAAGGATTTGAAGCAGTATGGAATAGGGACAAGTGTGTGGGGACTGGGGTTGAGTCTTGGTTCTACCACTTGTCAGCTGTGGGAGCTTCCTTAGCCGAGGCCCTTAACTGCTCCAAGACTCTGTTGTTCCGCCTGAAAGTGGGGAAAATAATCCCTGTCTTAAAGGGTGGTTTGGAGGATTAAATGAGATCGTGTTGTATAAATTGCCTGTCGTGTTGTAAAGACTCAATAAGTAGCAGCTATTCTGCCTTCCTAAGAAAGTTCGGCTGCATTCCTGGTTTATGGGAGTGTAGACATAGACCAGAGCTAATAGCTCTTCTTGGGGAGACCAAGAAAGGTATTAGGATATTTTGAGGGACTTACTCTCCTGAGACCCCAGGCAAGGTGGGAAAAAGGAAGGTCGTAGGCATCCATTAAGATGCATGGGCAGGGTGACCATATGTCTCAAATATTCCAGAAGAGTTACAATTTCACATCATCCATCTTGGTGGGCAACCAAGTATACAGATTTGGGGTTCATAAAATACAATCACTGTTCTTGTGGGAAAATGCAGCTGAATCTAGGCCGACCTGCTTGGGAATATTAGGAGTCTTTGGAGCACCTTCAAAGAAAGCAGTTTCCTCGTGGGATTACTTTTGGTGTTTATAACTCTACTTTAAACAGTTTTGTGGAGGGTTCGTTTAACTCAGTTAATTCTCTTTTTAAAAATCTACCTCAATGTTTGACATCATAGGCCAACCTTTTAAATACCACTTTAAGTTGATGGCCATGTCAGCTTGGAAAAAGACAGAACCCATTTGTCTCCTCTGGTTCCTTCCATCTTTTTCTATCTGCACTGGTTAACCTCCCATTCTCTTCACCAAATATTTGGAAATGTCTTTCCAAAGCTCAGGAGGGGCCAGTTTCCCAAGGAGGGTCAGGTGAACAAGGTCTCATGGGCAGTTTGTCATCCCTGCACAGCTTTACTCTCTGTGATTGGGGAGGGAGAGCAGAGGGCTGGACAGGTGGACACTCTCTCTTGCTTCCTCTCCTTTCTGTCCCTTCTCTGTCTGGAGCCTTCTCCATGCTCCAGTTAGCAAATCCGCATTTCAGCGTTCAGGCTGAAATGCAAGTGCCAGCACAAGGCAGCTAGTGCCATTTGATTTAAGAACAGCCTGCATTTCAAGAGGCAGAGCTTTCTACTCTTTGCAACACACCTGCTTGAAAACAAATTAAAGAAGAGGGAGGGACCTCATTGCACTTTTATATCCCTTTATCCACTTTGCTGCCAGAAACACCATTTTCCTTTGAGTTCCAATATATCCCACTTTCGACTCTTACCTCTCTTGTCCCTCGTGCATTCTGAGTCTATAGTCCCCACCCAGCTAGCCCCCAATGCTGACTGTGAACATCTTAAAAAATGACCTAATCTTTCTAGAACCTTAAGGCTGGCAAGAAAAAAATTCAACGTATCCCTTGCCTTCTTTGCCCATATATTTTTTAAATTACACACTCTGTGTTTCCAGAGGGAGAAGAGTTATTTGAATTCTTGAGATTTGCTCTAGCAACAGTGGGCCTATTAACTTCTCATTAACGTTGACTTTTTGAAGATGGGCAAACCGTTATCCTTTTGGTTTCACTTTTTAAAATTATTATTTTATTAGAGTAGAAGTGTTGTGTAAGAATGGTAATGTTGGAGTGAGAATCCCTCAGTTTAGGACCCGAGGCCCCGGTAACTTTATTTTGCTTAAAGAAGCACTTATCTAGTACTTAATATGTACCAGGTACTGGTCTGTGTGCTTTATAAATACCAGCCCATTTAATCCTTATCACAGTCCCATGTGGTAGAGGCTACCATTATCTTCATGTTTCAGATGAGGAAATGGAGGCTCAGAGAGGTGGTGTAACTTGCCTGCGTTCCTGCAGAATGCTGGGGTTCGAACCAGGCATTCTACCTCCAGAGTCCCAGCTCTGAACCGCTAGCTCCATTCCCTCTCTGTTTAGGATTATCCAGGGCTCCGCTGCCTTATTTATACAGTGAAGGGGATGAACTGCATTATTTCTAATTCTATTCTAGAACTAATATGATGGAGGATAGTGATAGCTTCAGGGGCTTCTTCATACACCTGCCTTTTATAATTTTTGCCCTAATCCATATGCTGAAATAGTTCTTTTGAGTACAGTATTCTGTGGCGGAGTTTCTACTTCTCATACCCATCCTCTGATCTCAACGTTGAGGAGGAGAAACAAGCCTTGAGTGAATTGGCTTCCCAAAGCCCATTCTGAGGCGCACCAATCCAGCATCATGCTTAAAAGAGAAGGTTCCCAGGCAGGAATTTGGGGGAGCACTGCATCCCATGCCCCACCCTCTTGGAATTCACAGTGCACATGAATTTGTTAAAGGAACCTGGATGTTCTACGGTTGAGAAACCTATTCAGCTTTGATTATTCAAGTGTTTACCATCCTTGTTTTACTGTAGCTCCACTCTTGGGGTAGCCTCCCTAGAGCCGGGCTTCTGGCAGACACTAAGGACACATTGGCTTACGCGTTCTTTGTAAGTGGTGTCTACAGCTTTGAATTTGCAAGGATTTGAAAGTTTAACTCTTTTGTGCTGGTACCATCCGTGTATATATAGCTGGATAAATATTAAGAACAACAGAAGTCTTTTGTAAAAAGATTACGTATCTGCTACCTCTTGGATTCTCAGCTAATAAGACATGTATGCTTCACCCTCAGCAATCCTTACGTGAAAATATTCACTCAAATACAAACTGTACATGTAAAGATGTGAAATTGACCCACGTGGTGACTCTCCCTTCACCGCCCCATGCCAGCTTGAGGACATGGTTATGTGTTGGCTTCTCCTCACCTTCTTCTTACATCATATCTTCTCCTCACTTATTCTTGGGCTCTTTCCATATTTATTTTCCTTGGCTTTCCACTCCTATGTTTCTCTGTCTCATCTACCTTTCATGATTCCTGAAGACAAGGATGTCCAGGGAGAGAGAGGACTGACAGCCGGCAGAGGAATGTCTCCTAAACACTGAGCCTGGGCCCCCTCACACAGCATCACAGTGTTTCCATTTTCTGATTTCTGTATTATTTTTACAACGCCCACTTGCAAAAAGGGCTTCTTTACTCCATTTGCTTGTTTTTTTTTATACTGTGTAATTTGAAATTAAAAAATAAAATATATGCACAGGATTAAAAATAAAACTTCCAGCTGTAAAAAAGGGAATGAAATAAAATGTAGCGTGAAAGCCTATCCCTCCCCTGAGATCTAGTTCTTCTCTCCAAAGATAAACATCGATGATAAACATCGTTCATGTGTATCATTCCGGAAGGTTTTATTCAATTACCTATGTGTGTGTTTGCATGAATATCTCTCTATCAGTCTATCTCATACTACACACAATATTCGTTCTCTTGCTTTTTAGTGAACTTAATAGCAAACATTAGAAATCTTTCTAGTTCCAAATGAGCTACTTGTTCTTTTCGTCAGATGCATGGTATTTAAAACTCTACAATTTATTGAACCAGCACCCGCTGAGACATAGGATTTTCCATTTTCTGCTATCAACATTGTTGCATTTAATAGTCTTTCACTTATAACTTGGCTTACTTTTGCATGTATATCTGGGAATTGCCAGTTCAAGGGGTAGTTTGTCTTCTAGCTGGAGGGAGACTGCCAAATTGCCTCTGATTAGGTTGCACTATTCACGCTTCCTCCCCTGTGTATGAGAGAGCCTTCTTTCTTCCAGACTGCAACACCTCTGGGTATTACCAAGCCTTTAACCTTTGCTCATCTGAAATAGGCAATACAAGGTATATTTACTGATTGAAAATAACTATCATTTTCATTGTGATTCCCTTTATAGAACACCTTAGATTACATTCTCTCATTTAATTTGCATAATGAATACTGATGTTGGGATTAGTGTTATTTTCCATATGAGGAAGCTGAAGCTCAGAGAGGGAAAGTGACGTATGCCAGCCAAGCAGTGAGGGAACAGAGAATCAAAATCAGGTTTCCTAACTCAAGATTTAATTGGTTTTCCCCAAATTACATTGCCTCTCCAGCAGGGAGGAGGGTGGAAATATTGCGTGGATGTGTGTGCATAATATGGTGCTGAGAACTGAGGAGGGAAGATGACTGAATATAGGATCTTTCTCTTCTTTTTCTCCCAACTATTCCCCTTTGATACCCTGAAAAATTCACATTTGAGCCTCAGGTGCTTCCCTCTGCGTTATCGGATTTAATTCTCCCACCCAGTCTTGTTATTCCTCATCTGACTCGCAGCCAAATCATCACTTTGAGGATCCCACTGAAATAGAGCCAGAGAATATGGAATTAAGAGGCCATCTATGAAATTTAAGTTAGAACCATGTAAGAACTTTGTCACCTCACATCTTCAAAGCACCCAGGCCTAGAAGCAGCATAAACAGGTTGCCTCTCCCATCTCTTATTCTCACAAACATATTCACCAGAAAGATTGGAATATTACACACACTGAGTATTAAAGTCAAGTGCCCTTGGGCTGATAGCACTGGAGAAACTTCGGGGACCTTTTAATCTCTGCTGTCCTCTCCTTGAGACTGTTGGTAATTCCTTGAGAGTGAGGGGAGCTGCAAGAAATTCTGTCTCGCTAATTCTCGACAAGATGGTGGATTGACACCTGGCATCCAGTCTCAACTCCTTCTACCAGACCTTCCCATACTGTGCTAGGGAGGCTGGGAAGCTAGAAACTACATTTCATAGGCTCCCTTGCAGCTAGGTCCTTGTTGGAAAGTAGATTTTGTCAAGTAGATGTAGCTGTGCCTCTTTGAATCTGCTGGGGGTTTTTTCAGGTACACTGGTTTCTGGGGAATAAATCTGTGATATGTCTTTTCCCGGACACATGTAAGGCTGGGGAAAAACACCAGTTGTATTAGATGACCAATCTTATGTGATGGAGTGTATTTTGAAGTGCCTGCTTTTAAGATTCCTTATTATCTTGTATAGCTGGGTTTTTTCAGTGTGTATCTGGGTTTTTACAATCCCAATGGCCAGTCTTATTAGGATTTTTGCTAAAACAAACAATCACAAAATAACCAACAAAAAAAACGGGACAAAAAACTCTACCCTAACATTTGTAAAAGGTGACATCTTCAGATGCTATATTTCATGTGCTTCATAAATGGATACTTAACTCCTGGGTCATGAACAATCATGAAATGAGTGAAGAGATGTTTTTATTGCTGTTTTGACATCTGGGGTATTTATGTGATGACATCTTTTCTATTGTGACTTGTACGCTCCTGTGAACCTCTCTGTCACACCTTTCCCGGCCTTCACTTGTGCTGGATTTTTGCTTTGAGCTGGAAAAACACAAATACCTAAGACCATACCTCACCATACTGTAATGAAGATCAAAGTGAAAAATGAAGAATGGCAAGACATCCCAGGTGTGTCTTTAAATCTCCAGAAAATTTTGCCTCTAGGGATCCTCTGTGCTTCTTGCCAGAAAGGGTTTTCCCTTTCAGAATGTAAAACACAGTTGCTGCTTCTTCCGTGGTAAATGGGGAGTTTTCGTAAAGATCTGGTCTGCTCTCACTGTGGTTTACGTGGGGTGTCTGGTCACTCTTCCTATTGGCACTTGCCCAAAACAGACAAAACTGCTAGAGAGCTTGTGGGTTCATTATGTGAGGGAAAGGGGTGTGTTCATCTGTTTTTAGAGCACAAGTTACATTAGCCTTTTTTATTAGGAGCCAAGGTCAACATTCACTCAGAATCTAGTTCATCTCTCACAGTGCGGCTTTGCTAAGTATTTCACTCTTTCTCTGAAAGATGGGGGCAAGAGTGGTAAAAGTCAGCATTTATCAAATGTGTACTCTGTGCCAGGCAGAGGTGTTTTACACATACTATAATATAGTATGTATAATATAAAAAATGTATGTTTTACACATACATTTAATCCTCATAGTAAGCCTGAGGTTGGTTTTATCATTATTTTTTGGAATTCTATTTTTTTAATTGAGGTGAAATTTACATAACATAAAACTAACCATTTTAAAGTAAACGATTCAGTGGCATTTAGTACATTCACAATGTTGTGCAACCAGTGCCTCTATCTAGTTCCAAAACATTTTCATCACCCCAAAAGGAAACCCCATACCTATTAAGCAGTTACTCCCCACTACCCCCTCTCCCAGCCCTGGCAACCACCAGTCTGCTTTCTGTTTGTATGGATTTGCCTATTCTGGACATTTCATACAATTGGAATCAGCCAATATTTGTCCTTTTGTGTCTGGCTTCTTTCACTTAGCATAGTGTTTTTAGGGTACATCCACATTATAGCATGTATCAGGACTTCATTCGTTTTTATGGCAGAATAATATTCCATTGTGTGCATAGACCATATTGTGTTTATCTGTTCACTCACTGATGTACCTTTGAGCTCTTTCTGCCTTTTGGCCACTATGAATAGTACTGTGCGAACATGCGTGTACATGTATTTGTTTGAATACCAGTTTTCATTTCTTTTGAGTATATATGAGGTTGCTATTATTTTTATCAGTATTTTACGTGGAAACTTATATGCAGAGAGGTTAAGTATGCTAATGAGGGCTGGAGATAGGATTTAAGCCCAGAGCCTTCATGGAACCACCATGTCATGCTGCTTTCTGTACTTGCACTCCAGTGCCATCCCTAGAACCCTTCCTAGGGAGCTAACTTCCAGCAAAGTCTCTTTAGCGCTGACAGTGAAAGTCCAGCGGCCATGGATGGAGTTCAGGTGGAATCCCTTCAAAGCACCTGCTGCTCTCCAGCAAATAGGATTGTCGGGAGGCATCTTTCTCTATTCTTTTTTTTTTTTTTTTTTTTTTGAGGAAGATTAGCCCTGAGCTAACTGCTGCCAATCTTCCTCTTTTTTGCTGAGGAAGACTGGCCCTGAGCTAACATCCGTGCCCGTCTTCCTCTACTTTATATGTGGGAAGCCTACCACAGCATGGTGTGCCAAGCGGCACCATGTCCGCACCCAGGATCCAAACTGGTGAACCCTGGGCCGCTGAAGCGGAGCGTGCACACTTAAACGCTGCACCACCGGGCCGGCCCCTCTTTCTCTATTCTAGAACTTGAGGTAAAAGTTATAACTAATTTAAATCTATATGGCATATTAATTTTACAAAATATTCTTATGTACAGTTTTCATTTGGTCCTTATAGCAACCATCTGATGTAGGAAGGCCCAGCTTTATAACTTGCATCTCCATTTTACTAATGAAGAAACTGGGGCTCAGTGAGGGTAAGGGACTTGCTCAGAGTCACACAGCTTAAACCTAGGTGATCCTGGGCTTATGCTGGGTCTTCTTGTATGAGCTGTCCGCTGTGCCATGCTGCCTTTCCAGTCAGCAATCAGAAGTAGTTAGAAAAGTTATTTGTTAATCGGCACCTTAGTATCTGGAATAAACATCATAAAAGCTCTCAAATCTGAAAGATGCACCCCCATAGCCCAGAGATCTACCTCAAAGTTTGTTTCTGGCAGCTGTCCACCCTTGGTGACATTACCCTTGACAACAAGTAGGTACTGTTATTTTTTCTCTTTTTAAATACCTCTCCCTATCTTCCCATTTTCTTGGGTCATATGAGCCATCTCCCTTTTTCAGATGAGGACCTGGAAATGACAGACATCAGGTGGGAAGTAAGAGCTGGATTCAGAATTCTGAGTGCCTTTCTAGAACTTCCCAAACTGCTTTGCCTTCCCTTGAGGGCCAATCCCACCACATTTCACTCTGAATACTGGACATGGGCTTTTACACGGCCTCCTGGTCTGTGTCATTCCTCGTCGGGGGTTACTGGTGTGTAGATACCCACCTCCTCCTTTCCTGTTGGCATATTTGTTCAGAAGATGTCACATGGAGATAGGTTCAGTGTGACGAACTGCCATTAATGAGCAATGAGGAAAGCATTGCTTTCCAAGACGCCTGATACAAACACATATCCAAGGTTATCACTGTTTCTATAGCAGCGGCTGAGGTGGTACTTAAGTAGCGAGATTATAAATTGAGTGGTGAAGCTGTTTAGATTTTCCCAAAGGAGCCTGAGTGGCTGGTCTCTCCATCTCCCCTTAGCCACCAGGGACAATTCTGTCCTTCTGATTCATACATTGTTGCCTGTAAAAATAAACTCCAGCCTCATTACTCTGACATTTTATTTCTGGACTTTTTTGATGCAGCCATAAGGCTTTGATGGCCAATTCAAGCGATGACATAGGTTTATTTACTTATCAATTCTAGAGCAACATTCTCCATCAAGTTATTTCATTCTGTTTCATAGATGAAGGGTTTGTTTGGTTGATCAGGTTCAGAATGAGCCATGTTTTGAGTTAAGAAAAAATAAGGAATTGAAGCTGGTTCACAAGAGATTGACCCTGGTTCTTAGATGGGCCGGTTGTCTGCAGAATTCTAGTTCTGTGCTTGACCGCAAGTAGTGAGGTGGGATTGCCTTGGCCTTAAGCTCTGGGAGATTAAATGTACAGCAATTTCCTGAAGCCGAGTTATCTCTAGGATAAGAGAAGCTATTCTGGGGCCTTAAGTGACCTTGCTTGTGGGTGGGCAGGATGTGACCTTGGATGGGAGGCCCGAATGCCTGGCCCCTCGCTCTCCATAAGCCACTTACTGCCATTAAAGATTAAAGGAAGAGACAAATGACCATAGCTGGCCTGCCACCTCTTTGTCTTCTGCGAGTGGGTGCAGTTGTGGAGTAGAGGGGCTGAGTACCACCTTAGGCCTCTGCCACAGTGATTTCTGGTCACTCTCCTGCCCCTGGGGCACAGTATGGGAACTTCTCCTGTGGCTAGTCAGAATCTGGCAGAACTAGTGGATTGTTTGTTTTGGCAGTTTCTCAGGCCTGCCGGATGAGACAGTCACCTTTGGAGGGTGGCAGTGAGGGGGAGGGGGTGTTGTTCACCATAAAGAAGCTTCCCAGGCTCTTCTTCTGGAGAATTTGATTCCATTGCTGTGGGGTGGGTCCCAGAAACCTGTATTTTAACAAGTCTCAGATGATTCCTAGTACCGGGCATCCTTGGAAAATGCTGGTTTATAGTAAAAGGCTCTGAAATGTGCAATCCCACACTCTTGTCTTCCTTTCTTCTGCAATGTTTTTCCCTTTTTTTTGCCTTCATGGCAGATGCTCACAGGGAGATGACTCATATCCCTTATGTCTTTCTATTTCACTGTGCTCCAGGGGGATTTCCATCTGTCAATAACTGCACCTTCTTGCCTTCCTGAGGGCTCAGCAGGCTGGAATTAACACCCCCAGGAGCAGCCCTCAATCGGAGCCAGAGAGGAGTTGGTGTATAAATACCCCAGCTCCCTCGCCTCTCAGGTGGGATAAATCTGAGCCATGTCTTGCACTATTTCCCAGAATTTCCCAGTGGTATTGAACTCCGGTTACCTACAGTAGTTACATGCATGACAGTGCACTCCTTATAGGCTGCCTGTCCTTCCTGTCTCACTACCTTGTTTCCTTACCAGTGTTCTGTTGCCTCTCAAGTAAACTACGGTCAGTTCTGCTGTAATATGACATAAGTTCCTAGAGTATCACTGTGCTATGCAAAATGATGCAATAAAAGCCACAGGGCTTATGGGATAAATGAGATTAGGGGCACAACACTTAAAAACTTAGACCACATAAAAAATAAGATGGGAACCTAATAAAATGGTAGCATAGTTTTACGTGTTATAAGGTTAAGAAACGCTTAAATACAACAATAGCTATGGCACACTACCTGGAAAAAACCCTGAAGGTGGTTTGCAGAAGTGAGCATCAGAAGAGTTATAACTTGTGGGTTATTGTGAAGGGGTGATAGGGGGGTTATGAGAAACAAGACGGACAGTTGTAACACCAGATGTGGATGGTTTGGGCTCCTAAACCCCAGGGGACATTGTCCCCAGGGGACATTTAGCAAGGCCTAAGGTGAACTGAGGTACCTAGTAGATGTTTGAGGTGTGTCCATGTGTGTGCATTTTGTAAATATGGCTCCATTCAGCTGGGTGCACTTTTCTGCATTCACCTACTGTTTCTTGCAGACAAAATTGTGCATAAGTAAATGCGAAATTCACATGATGCTCAAATCGCTAATATATCAATCACGTTGGGATTTGCATTTTCAAGACAAGAACTGACTTGCACTTGCACAGGCTTCCTTGTTGCAGGGCTTGTTTATAAACCTAAAGTAAGATACCTATTAATAGCAGCTTTATGGTGGTTTTATTTTTTATTGGATCTATCTTGTATTGAACAAAGCTGATATGTAAAACACAAGCCCCTTCACACCCAGACGAGTTCAACAGAGACGGCGGCTGGATGTAAGAAGTGGCATCTCCAAGCAAAAATGTCCCCCACGGGGCGGCCCAGTGGCGCAGCGGTTAAGTGCGCACGTTCCGCTTCAGTGGCCTGGGGTTCGCTGGTTCAGATTCTGGGTGCAGACACAGCACTGCTTGTCAAGCCATGCTGTGGTAGGCGTCCCACATAGAAAGTAGAGGAAGATGGGCATGGATATTAGCTCAGGGCCAGTCTTCCTCAGCAAAAAGAGGAGGATTGGCGGCAGATGTTAGCTCAGGGCTAATCTTCCTCAAAAAAAAAAAAAAAAGTCTCCCGCAGGAGGCTCTGCACCCTAAGCCACACGGTCTCGCCCACTGGTTATTTTGTAACTCACTAGGGTACTGTGACCATGTTTTATAAGTCCTGAAAATCTTGGTTGCTTTTGCAGTTTCTTAGAACTGATTTAAACCTGAAATCAAATGTCAGATTATTATGAGCTGGAACAGAATTCTGCAAATGCTCAGCTCCTTCCTTTACTGGGGGGGAAAAAAATTAACATAGAACCTTAGTCAATATATTATTCACCTGCATTCAGTGCTTCCCAGGAGGTAAAATTACGGCTTGAGCTCAGCCCATTCTTAATTTCCCATGGTAGATTACAAATGGGCACTTTTCTATTCTACAACTTCTTTAATCTCAATACCCGATTTCTCCCATGTGTAGCTCTGCACAATCAAGCAATTTATATTCCACATGGCTCATTTGATTAACTGGCTCTGCTTCGGTTTCAAGTTCACACTTTCTGTAGCCTTGATTCTCGACCTGGGTGTGCACCCAGGCTGCAAGATCAATGTTTTTCAGAGTGTGGACTTCAGACCACCCACATCAGAATCCCTAGGGAGCTTGTTACAAGCACAGCTTCTTGGGCTCCACCCTAGACCTCCTGAATCAAAATATCTTGGGACAAGTTACCAGATGATGCTTATGTGCGCTAAGACTTTAAACTCAAAGGTTTAGACCAGTGGGTCTCAACTGGGGCCATTTGTCCCCCCAGGGGACATTTAGCAATGCCTGGAGACATTTTTGGTTGCCCTGACTCAGAGGAGAGTGCTACTGCCATCTAGTAGGTAGAGGCCAGGGATGCTGCTTCACATCCTATAATCAGCACAGCCCCACAACAAAGAATGATCTGACTCCAAACGTCAATAGTGCTGAGACTGAGAAACCCTGGTTTGGCCCCTGAGGGATTGCTCCCGAGTCTGCCGCACTTCTAGGACTGTTTTGTTTGTCATTATTTTCCTTGCTTTCTTCACATCTGGGTGGTTTAGAAGTGACAAAGTGCTCTGGATAAGCAGAAATGTGCATGTTGGGCAGCCTGGCAGCTTCACATAGGTGGAATCAGGGTGGTGGGGTGAGAGCTGACTCTCTTAAAGATGCCTTCTCTGGCATCCATGATTGAACTGTAAATCAGGTCAGCTCAAGTCACCCTACAGATTAAGGGTCCTTGCAGAGTTAGAGCAAATAACACAAATTTGGAGATGCAGAAATGGGCTACTCTGTCAGTGTGTGTAGATTTTTGTGTCAATCATACTCAGTTTTTATTACCTAACTGGTACATACATGATACAGTGAAAGCTAGCCCTATTCATCACCTAGGGCAGTGCCTGGACTGGTACTCCCATGCTTCGTTTTTTATTGACCCTTGCTTACTGGAAGATCTGAAAGTACCCTCTAAATCATCAATGAAGGGTTAGAGTGCTCAGTATCATTTCAACACTGGGAGTACTCCATTGTACCATGAGTTTTTGAAAACTGGTAATTCATGTATAGCGTAAATGGTAATTCAACTTCCAATTCTGAAATTCTAAGAGTCTGTATTATATCCCAAGGAATACGTATGTACATTATAAGCCTATTATTCAATGATAAGGTTTGTCAGATAATGTACAAAGAAGGATGTTTTGAGTGCTAATTAGTGATATTTTACAAGTTCATGTATATTACTAAGATGTTTTGTGTATGCTCTATCTTAAATGTGGAACCTCTTTCATCTGTAGCCTATTAAAGTCTGGAAAACCCTTTGGAATCTTTTAAAATTATTGAAATATCAACATGGTTTGGATAATGATAATACCTAACATCTATTGAGCACTCACGCCTGCCAGGTGCTGTTCTAAGCATTGTACATTTATTTTTTTTTATTTTTATTTATTTATTTATTTATTTATTTTTATTAATGTTATGATAGATTACAAGCTTGTGAGATTTCAGTTGTACATTTTTGTTAGTCATGTTGTGGGTACACCACTTCCCCCTCCGTACCCTCCCCCCACCCCCCCTTTTCCCTGGTAACCACCGATCAGATCTCCTTCTCAATATACTAATTTCCACCTATGAGTGGAGTCATATAGAGATCGTCTTTCTCTGACTGACTTATTTCACTTAACATAATGCCCTCGAGGTCCATCCACGTTGTTGTGAATGGGCCAATTTCGTCTTTTTTTATGGCTGAGTAGTATTCCATTGTGTATATATACCACATCTTCTTTATCCAGTCATCAGTTTCTGGGCATGTAGGCTGGTTCCACGTCTTGGCTATTGTAAATAATGCTGCGATGAACATAGGGGTGCAACGGACTCTTGAGATATCTGTTATCAGGTTCTTAGGATAGATACCCAGTAATGGGATGGCTGGGTCATAGGGTATTTCTATTTTTAACTTTTTGAGAAATCTCCATACTGTTTTCCATAGTGGCTGTACCAGTTTGCATTCCCATTTATTTATTGTACATTTATTTTGCTCGTTTAATCTTCACAACTCTATGGGGTAGAAGTATGATTATTACCATTTTACAGATGATATTAAATACTAGAGACACACAGATGTCCAGGTGGCCAAACTACAACTGGAACCCAGGCAGTATGGGTTCTTGACAAGAGTATTATTCTGTCTCAACTTCCTCAAGTGTAGTCAACACTTTGTCATCTCTGACTTGAACCAAATGGAATAAACATTAAAATGAGTGACTTGGTCCAGCACTGTCCAGGAGAAATAGAACACAAGTCACATATGTAATTTTAAATTTTCTAGGAACCAAATTTTTAGAGATGTAAAAAGAAACAGGTGAAATTTATTTTAACCCAACATATCCAAAATATTATAATTTCAACATGCAATTGCTATAAAATATTATTAATGAGACATTTTACATTTTTCTTTTGTACTAACCCGTTGAAATCCACGGTATATTTTATACTTCCAGCACACCTCAATTCAGACGAGCTGTGTTTCAAGTGTTCAAAAACCACATGTGTCTGGTGACCCATATTGGACAGCGCAGCCTTAGCTTGGTGAGAACCTTTAGGCTCTGAGAACTGAGTCGGAGTGATTTCTGAAAGGCATAAAGATGGTTTTCCAATCCTGCTTAGCTCAAGTCAGAGAGAGACCTTAAATGTTTCTCCATATTTTGACAGAGTTCTGTGGCTACTTCTGTCCAGGGGCAGGCTTCAACAAATGGACCCGAGCATTTATACCCTTCTTTACACACCCAAAAATATTTATATCTAACTTCCAACAAATATTCTTGAAAGGGCATTTAACTTACAAACATACACACACACACACACACACACACACACACACACACAGACCATCTTTGTTGTCGATGTACTCATTTCATTGGATTGAGAATTCAATACAGGAAGGGAGAGATGTTTTCTTTGTGCCTGTGTGATACCTTCTTTTGTCTGGCTGACGCTTCAACATTCACGTAACTGCCGTCTTGGCCCCAATATGATTTAAATGGAATATATATTTATATAATATACTATATAAAAAATATATATATATTTTAACCAAGAAGTAGGAGTGTATGGATCTAAAGCCTTAAGAGCAAATAATCTTGCTGTGTGGCTAGCTCAAAACTCTCGTAGAGCTCCCATGCTTGTCTAATAATGGCACTAAGCTTCATGAAGGACATCAGCTCGACTCAGAAGAGTAGAGCGTTGTTTTAAAGTCTTAAAGAGCAAGCGTGTTTTGTGTATCCTTCTAGTAGAAGATAGCAGTCCTGATTGCTGAATAAAATGCACAGAGGTGCCCTTGAATACTCACACAGGCCAACAGAACACTAGCCATTAGTATTGCCATCTTTCTGTTAATTAAATTCATGGGGGCAAGTGGCTCTCCTGGAAAAACATTCATCATTGAGAAACAACATATTGTAGTTAGAAGATCATGGATGAAACGTTTTAGTCTTGACCTCTGCCATTATCTAGCTATATGACCTCCATCCCTCTGTGCCTTTGGGGTAAGAGAGGAAATGGGATTAGATTTCAATCCAGGATGCACGTTAGAATCACTGGAGAGCATTTTTAAAAATGCTGATGCCCAGGCCCAATTCTAGACCAATTAAATCAGAATCTCTGGGATTGGGGCTGTTTGTGTTATAAATAAGCCTTCCCTTTTTTGGTGGAAAATTAGAGGATGAGGGAGAGAGATGTGGGGCATGTCGGTGTCTGATTTCAAATACTGTTTGTTCATGATGCACTTGTAAGAGAGAGAGAAAATCTGTTTATTTTAATTTGTTAGTTATGCCCTTTCCTGTCTCAGAAAAGATTTAAGGTGTCAGGGGAGGGGAACTAATATTGGATGTCTCCGTCCCTCCCTCTTGAGAAGAGTTGATTCATAGAGAAGGGAATGCTCTGGTGTGTCTCCTCTGCTCTAGAGCATAGATGAAATCAGAGTATTCTGAGGGTGGTTATTGTATCAGTCAGAATAGGCCTAGAAACAAATGCCCCCAAATCTCATTAGCTTACAACAGCAGAAGTTTATTTCCTGCTCATGAAAAATGTCTGTCATGAGTCAGCTGCAGCCCTGTCCTATATCACCTTCACTCCAAGACTGAGGCTGATAGGATCAGTCTCTGCCTAGAACCTGCTGGTCCGAGTGGTAGATGGGGGAAGAGAAAATGGTGAATCATGTACTTGCTTTTAATGCTTATGCTCAGAAGTAACACAACATTTCTGCTTACACTTAATTGGCCAAAACAAGTCATGTGACCAAGCCAACTGAGTTCAACAGAGCAGAGATAGGGATATGTCAGCCCTCTGCAGGGATAAGGATGAGAACAAAAACAACCCACCACAGAGGTGAAAGATGCCACAGTAAAGAGCGTCACAAACTCCCATCTACCTAAGGAGTGCCTGAGTGGCCACAATCCAACCTTGGCTCATAGCTGGCATGGCCCACCTCACTTTTCCACCTGGTGGTCTATTGGAGTGCACTCTCACTCTTAACACACCAAACAACAGCCCTTGAGGCATATTATAGCAGTAACTCCTCTCAGGCTAGCTTCTGCTGACCTTTGGCCTTTACAGAATCCTTCCATCTGATGAAAGATGCCTGTTTGCTCTCCACGTGGGTTTTCTGATGAATTAAAGAAAGAGCTAGGCTGGGCGCAGCCCATCCAGCTGTTCTTTATTTTCTGAAGAGGCACTGAAGAGTGGTGGTTGGCAAAGAGTCACCTGGAAAGCTTTCAGAAATACTGATGTCTGGGTCCTACCCCCAGGGAGCCTGGTTGAGTTGGTCTTGGTGACAGCCTGGGCCGGGATGATTCTAGTGCAAACTCTGAGGGCCCCTGGTTCAAAGCACCTGCTTCTGAGCCAGCTGAGACCTGGGTTCAGAACTTGACTTCTCCATTTCTCAACTGTATTGCTTTTGCCCAAGTTTCTTTATTTCTCTGCTGCTTGGTTTTGGTAGACTCTTGTTGTGATGGTTATATGAGAGGTGGATAAAGCAGTAAGCATTCTATTGAGGTCCTAGTAAGTGCTCAATAAGTACAATGGTTTTTGCTATTGTTGTGATTATTATCATGCTGCAGTGTGCTTCCTGTGCTGCACCAATGCCTCCTGGGAAAATCAGCTGTTCGAATAGGTTGGCTGGTAAAGAAATGGTGTGTTGTAAAAGCCACGCTGTGCTATGAAACATGATTGCATTTCACGATGGTCTAGGTTATGGGAATGAAGGCAGCTCTTGGCTTTCCCTGACTTCTCAGGGCCTCAGAGAAGAAAACACCTCGGGGCCTCCTTGGGCCCTCACCACTCATTCTCTGGTTTGCAGTATGGAGGGCTTATTTGGAGGAAGCTTTTATGGTGAAACAAGAAAAGAATGAAAAGCAAAAATTTCGAAATGTCTTTTCATTGCTTCGCTGCTCATTTTACTTTCCCACATGAATGAGCAGGCTGTTTAGAAGGAGGGAGGGCAGTGTTTGGCCTTCCTTCCAGGGCCTTACACAACCAGGAGACTCGGGCCAGCTGGGCTAAGACCAGAGGAGTGCTCACACATGCACACCATCCCCCCAGATGTCCCTGCGTGTGTTTGGGTTTTACTTTGAAATTAAACACGAAGCACGGAGAAGTGCCGGGAAGGGGCTGGGTGGCAAGCAGCTTAAAAGAGCTCCAACCACTTGCTTCTGCTATTAGTCATGTTTCTTTGTGGTTAATGGTCACCCACTAGGACCACCATCCTGGGGGACTTCCCTTAGGGAGGGGGGCAGGTTGTCACCGTGATACCTCCCATCATCCCTGTTCCTTTTAAAATAAGCATGCGGGGCTGCTCAGCTTTCTAATGCTTATTTGGCAAGTTTCTTGCCTCTTAGTCTCTCAATTCCTGAGATAAGACTTTTCCCCCCTGCTTTTGGTTATGGGTTTTTTAATAATTTAATGAGCAAATGTCAAGACTTATATTTCTGTTTCCAGGAACTCTATCCTGATCATTCCTAATTCTTTGCATATGACATACACATCAGAGAGTTAGTTCCCTTTGACATTTGTGAATTTATGGGAAATCTCATCTTTGTAGACATTTAAAACTTGGCTGCACCCATTGAATCCACCCTTGGGAACAATTTTGCAAGGGTCCCTGAAGAATTAGGCTAGATGACCAATAAAATGCCATTTCTGTAAATTCTGATCTCTGTAGGGTTTTGATGAGGAAGGTATTTTTTCATTTTTGTTTTTTTCTTTCCCACAAACATGGAAATAGGAATGTCTCTGAATGATTAAGATCTAAGAGTGGATAATGAAAGCACAGACAGTGATAGTCTTGCTGTCTGCCAAGAAAGCAAGCTCTGTAGGGATTTGGGGCTGGCTCGGAGGATAGCACGGATTGCTCACATTCTATTTAGACAGAAAGGAGAATTGCTGGACCCAAAACATTTTACCCCTTTTAGGAATTGCTTCTAGGGTTGTGGTCCTCCAGCTGGGCTGGCTGCAGGGCATCATGTTTAAGGTCAAGTTGAGAGGAGTTGTAGGGGAAGAGAGAGAGAGGGTGGATGGCAGGAAATTAGTAATCTGTAAATGGAATTTTCCTAAGAGTGACTGGAAAGCAGAAACACATTTCCATCCATCCTAAATAATGCCCTCATTAACGGGATGAGATTTTGCAAGCATGACTCCTCTTTTGTAATGGAAAGTTTGATTTCAAGATGGGGAAGAGACTGGAAGTAGGGAGTGCTTTAGTTTACTTGAACTGGGATGCAGCCCCAGTCCTCGTCCCCTTCATTTGTGAGTCTATTGTAAAACCTGTTTTCTCAAAGTGGGGTCAGCCAGACCAGCAGCATCAGCATTAGCATCACCTGGGATCCTGAGAGATGGTGACTCTTACCTCCGCCCCAGATGCACTGAATCAGAATCTGCATTTTGTTTTTGAGGAAGATTAGCCCTGAGCTAACATCTGCCAATCCTCCTCTCTTTGCTGAGGAAGCCTGGCCCTGAGCTAACATCCGTGCCCGTCTTCCTCTACTTTCTATGTGGGACGCCTACCACAGCATGGCTTGCCATGTTTGCACCCGGGATCTGAACCGGCGAACCCCGGGCCACCGAAGTGGATCGTGTGCACTTAACCGCTGAGCCACTGGGCCGGCCCCAGAATCTGCATTTTAACAAGGGCCTGGGGTGGGTGGTTTTTGTGCACAGTGTAGTCTAGGAAGCGTTACTCTTGGGATTTTTAAAGAGCCACAGACAGTTCTCTTGCTGGGTTGACTCTCTCTAACACAGTCATGACACATGCAGGGGTTTGATTTGGCCCTCCCCACGGAGCACGGAGCAAGGGGCTGGCTGAGTGTCCTGTAGTGTCATATGCATGGTGGAAATAGGAATGCTCTGCTCCAGAAAGTCTTGTTGGAAGGCTGGCAGGGGCAGGGTGGCAGGGGATCAGTTTGAGACTTCTCTCCTTGTCACATATGACCCATGAGACCTTGCAGAATTAAACCGGGTTCTCCCATTTCTCTATGTTTTTGCCACCCAGGAAATCTCCAGTAAGTTCTACCTTAGTGCCCTGCTCAGTATCCCCCCACCTTTGCCCAGCAAATATTCATGATGTCTGATGCATTATATATTTCCAAAAGTGCTTCTTTGGGAGGGATGGTACTTTTGCTGGTTTAATTTTCTTCATTCATTCATTCATTTAGCAAAACCAAATATATTTTTATTTGATAGTGCTTCATTTAAAATACTAAGCTGGCTAAGGCCAGGTCGCCATAGCTGAAGCGATGTGGAAAATTAAGGAACGGCCTCCATTTCACTGAATGACCTTGGCAAATCAGGGTTTGGCTCCAATTCTCTGGATAATTGCCTCGTTGCTGCCTTTTGGTTTGGCAGAGGCAGCTGCCTGCATGCTCAGCCCATAACTGGGTTTCATCAAAGGCAGGACACCTTGGCCTCTGCTCCCCTGGGGGCTGTGACGTGAGGCCTAGGCTTGGAGGACAGAGACAGAAACAGATGGGCCCTGGGCCACAGCCACCTGCAGCTCCTGGGCCACTCGGGAGATGGAGTCCACTGTTCTCTGTGGCATTTTAAGGTCATTCTTCCTGAATCTCCGCTTTGTCTAGCCACAAGTCGCCTGGAACAAGCTCTCACATTAGCATGTGGATTCTGGCCTCGGAGAAATGCAGTGGCTCCTCCAGCCACCAGACTGTCATGTTGGATGTGTGGGCTGTGCCGGGAGCTGACTTGGAAATGTTTTGGCTTTGGCTGTTTCAGGATGGCTCGGCCTGGTGAGTGCCATCGCCTTTGAAAGGAACCTATTTGGGGGGTGGGAGTGGGGCTCTGTGCTAGGCCAACAGTTTCCCCCTGTGGTGCCTCAGACACATTCGCTCAAATAGTAGCTGGAAGCCTCTGAGAAGCAGCCCGGAACCCTCTGTGGTCCAGGTCTAAGCAGCAGCAGCCGCCAGGGGTGTGGCAGCTCTTCTGAAGTTCCCGGTGCTGCCATCTGGAAAACCTGGACTGGACTTTTCATCAGGCCTGGCTCAGAGCAAATGCGGGCTTGCCTGCAGCAGGGAGCCCTTCTTTGTGAAGTCTTGGTTCTGTTAACTTCCAACTTTGGCTACTGGCCTATGAGGAACCATCTTGTGGCACTGTCCCTAAATCTTTCCTTCCTTTTCTTAAAGTAATTCCTGTCAAAGTTACATGAGAACCCAGCAGCTCAATCCCCAGTAACTGTGGTTGGGGAAGTGATGTGGCTCCCTCCTGCCATTATGATGGATTTTTTTTCCTGGTGCCTGCCCAGTTCATCTAGAAGTCAGGTTTGTGCTGGGGTATGGCTCTAGAGGTCAGAGGTCCTCTCTGGGGTTACTTTATCCAAGGCTTGTTAGGAAAAGAATGGATAGGGAAGGCTCTTTAGCTGGGAAAATGTCTCACACTGGTGACCGTCCTTTGAGGAGTTGTCCTTCACACTCAGCAAGATGATTCTATCACTGTCTGAGCATCATGAGTCTGGCAAGTATACTCACAGAGGTGGAATCTGGTGAGTAGGGGTGACAGCAGGGAGCACAACATGCCTGGTGGCTCTGCCGGGAGCCAGGCAAAAGCTGGAGCACCCTCAGGCTGTCTTAGGCAGAACTGCAGCCCTGGCAGAATGCAGGAGTGCTGGAAAGGGAACTGAGGTAGCACCCCAGTCATGTGACTGGGCAGACACAGCAGCAAGTAGGAGACTCAGCAACGAGTGGTACTTGAGAGACAGAGACCTGGTTCTCCTGCTAGGGATGCCCTTCCAGGGCCCGCCTCACCAGAGATGGCAGGGCCCACACAGCAGGATTACTTATTTCCACTGAGCAAAACAGGAAACTGAGGTTCAGGGCAGCGAGGAGACCCGTCCTGAGGCCCCTGACAGTCCACAGGCAGAGCCAGTAATGGGGACAGTTGCTGGAGATAAGCTAACCTCAGCAGATCTTTCCACCAAAGGTAGAAGACAGTCAAGATGGGGTGGTAGCCAACACCCCAAGGGATCATCTTGGAGACTGATTTCCCGCCTGTCTCTCTGTTGGCTCCCCAGGCCCCCTCGCGTCTCACTAAAAGCACAGTCATGTCTTTCTCTCACGCCGATGCCAGCAAAGGAACTATATAGCCTCCAACCACCACAATGGAAAACCCACAGGAAGAAAATGTTCAAGAAGAATTGAACTGTGGCCTGGAGTGGTTTCAGTTTCCTGACTTTCAAGACACACAGTGTCCCAGAGTGCCAGGGGCTTGTGGTCACAAAAGCTCCATCCCAGAAGGAGCTAAGAGGGGGTCCTTTGTGGGGAAGGCTCAGGACAGTGCTGTGGAAGGTGGCTGGGAAGGGACACTGCTCCCTCATCGACTGCTCTATGGGTCCAGCATTGCCATGCCCTGCCACTAGCAGACCTCTGCGTTGGTGATGTTTGTTTTACTTTTTATTTTGAAATAATCCAATCTTATAGGAAAGTTGTATGAATAGCACAAAGAACTCCTGTATACCTCTACCTGGATTCACTGCCACATTTGTTTTATCTCTTCTCTCTTTTTCTCTCTCCACACACACGTATGCGCACACACATATTGGTGTATATATGTAAATTTTTTTCTGAACCATTTGCAATTAAGCTGTTGGCATCAAACTCCCTTTACCGCTTGTATTTCCTAAGTGCAAGAATATTCCCTTATGTAACTACACAGAGCTATCAGATTCAGGAAATGCGATGTTGATTTAATGTATTTATCTAATCCATAGTCCGTATTCCAATTTTTGTCCCAATGATGCCCTTTCTAACAATTTTCTCATGGCTAACAAGCTAGTTCCCGGATTCCACATTGCATTGAATTGTCCTGTCGCTTTGGTTTCTTTTATTTCAGAATAGTTTTAAGTGCTCCTTTGTCTTTTATGACCTTGGCATTTTTGAAGAATGCTGACCAGTTATTTTATAGAATGTCCCTTAATTTAGGTGTCTCTGATGTGTCCTCCTGTTTTGGTCAGATATATGCATCTTTGGCTGGAATACTATATAAGTAATGTAAGTGATTTGTCCTTCGCTGGGGGCCATATCGGGAGGCACAGATGTCCGTTTGCTCCTTATTGGCGATGTCAGATTTGCTCAGTTGGTTAGGGTGGTCTCTGTGTAACAGTCACTCTTTTTCCTCTTGTAATGAACAAGTACACTTTGTGGGAAGATACTTTGACATTATGTAAATATCCCATTTCTCCTCAAACTCTCGCCACCTAGTTTTAGCACTCATTGAATAACTCTTGCCTGAATATTGATTTACTCCGATGGTTGCATCCATTGTCCCTTCTATATTTGTGATTGAGTAGGAAGGCACATCCAGCATGCTGAGCTTGGTAGCCGAGCTCACAGGGAGGAAGGGCCTTGATGTACTCCTTGGTTGCTGACTCTCAGCTCTTGTAAAACAGTCCTGGTCTGTTGGGTGTATGTTTTGACGTGTGTCGTAAATCATTCTGGAAATACTTATTGTATACTAGATGACTTTTGAATAACCTTTTTTCCCCAGTTTTATTGAAAACTAATTGACATACATCACTGTATAAGTTGGAATAACCTTTTAAATGCTCTACAAAAAAAGGTAGAGTTTTGGTCACATGTTATAATTTATTTTTGTGGTATCTGCTGGAAAAATTGCACCTATATCTTTTACACAGTGTTGATCAACAGAAAGTTGATCATTTTGAGAGTGGTAATAATATCTTCTCACCATCTGAACCCTGTTCCAGAGAAAGGAGGCAAATTAGAGAGATTGAACTCTGGGAAGGATGGTTAGACTGAAAAAGGAAACGGGCTATTGGAGCAGGTGAATTAAGTAAGACATGAATTTCCAGGAATGTTTCAAAATACTTGTGTGGGAGCTCTTTGTGGGGGGTTGAAGCAGTGAATGGCATTATTTGGAATTTTAGTTTTGTGTTTTTGTTTTTATTTTTGAGGAAGATTAGCCCTGAGCTAACATCTGCTGCCAATCCTCCTCTTTCTGCTGAGGAAGACTGGCCCTGAGCTAACATCCGTGCCCATCCTCCTCTACTTTATATGTGGGACGCCTACCACAGCGTGGTGTGCCAAGCGGTGCCATGTCTGCACCCGGGATCCGAACCGGTGAACCCCGGGCCGCCGAGAAGCGGAACATGCGCACTTAACCTCTGCGCCACCGGACCGGCCCCAAGGAATTTCAGTTTTTTATTGATTTGATTCAAAATGAATCCTTAACCTGTTTCTAGCCAGTTTGTTTTGGTCTAGTTTTTACAGACATTTACTGCTATTTGTGGAAGGAGTTTCTATTGGGGAACTTTTGATTGTTGTTTTACTGGGGCTGGAATATTAAGTTCTTGGTCTTGATTTTTGTCTTTTCAAATGGTTCTCTATAGCCCATGGTAGGAACAAAGGAATAGTGGGGACTGTTGGGGAGGTTTCTCAGCTCATATATGTTGTTATAACACTGGTTGTTACAGTTCCCATTAAGGTAACTGTTTTCAGAACAGCAGTGAAAGCTGTAAGTGGACACGAAGGAAAAGCAGCTGTTTTCCATAAAACCTATAAATGAACAAATGCTAGTTACTCCTGTGATGTGTGATACGGGGCAGTCTTTCCCTAAGTGCACGTGCTCCTTGGAATGCGCATGTGTGCATACACGGAGAAGAGAGGAAGGGGAAGAGAGAGTAAGTTTGTGGTTGAGTAAGTTTCAAAAATACTGCAAATCATCTCTCCCTCTTGGCGAATCACAAGGTAAAAGAGCGTAGTCAGTGGTCTGAATGCGACACCTTTGCCAGGGGGACAAACCACCTGAAAACTTAGGGGCTAAAAACAACAAATGTGTGTCTAGTGTGTGATTGAGCTGGGTAGTTCCTGTCTGGGCCTGGCTTAGCCTATCTTGGCTGGGCTATATTGTGTGTCCACAGTCAACTGGCAGGTTGGCTGGGGACTGGCTGGTCTAGATGGGCCTCATCTGTTGTTTCTCCTGGAGGTGTTGGCTCATACTTCAGCAGGCTAGCCTGGGCTTGTTCACGTGGTGGTCACCGGATTCCAACCATGTGAGCAGAAGTATGTAAGGCCTCTTGAGACCCAGGGTTAGAATTCATATAGTGCCACTTCTGCTGCAGTGTATTGGCCAAAACAAGTCCATAACCAAGCCTAGATTCAAGGATGCCAGAAGTAGACTCCATTTCGTGATGGGAGAGTCTGTAAGATCTCATTGCAAAGGGATAGAGATACCAGGAGGGGGATGGTTGTGGCCATTTTCACAATCTAGTGCGGGGACCAACTAAATATGTGACTGGCTGTTATTTTTATCCAGATTTCTGGGTTTGAGAGAATTTATAGGAGAGGAGAAAAATTAGATACAGATAATTTATAATTGCAGAAGTTATGGAAGAGCTTCGGTTTGGGTTTAATGAGTTAATCCATGTAAAGCACTTTGAAGTAGCATGTAGTACGTGCTCTGTAAGTGTTGATGTTGTTATCATGAATGGGTATGTCACCTAAGGTCCCCGACCTTACTTCAAAACGAAGCTGAGGATTAACTTGACAGTAAAGTGAACCAAGCTTCAGATACATTCACAAAATGGATAACCGAGTAAATTGCAAAACAATCTGAGTACAGAGCAGACATTTTCCTCTCAGGGGCTGAAGGCTGAAAGATATGTCCAGTTTTGCCCTCTCTGACCAGTTTGCCCTGTTTGGCTTGTTTCTGAGGTAAGGTCAGAGCTTGACGGGTTACTGCTAAACTGAAGTCTGTAATAAAGAGGGTAGCCAGGTGTGAAGATTTTTATTTTCTCAAGATTTTTTGTTTGAGTTATCTTTTATTAAGTGCATTGGAGCCTTAGAGGCACTCTGCAGCGTCCTTTGTTGTATGATAAAGGCAGCACTTAACTTTCCAGTGACTGATTTGGCTCCTGAATGACGAAGAGAGGGAGGGCCCTGCCAGCTTCCCTGGGTCTGCCCTTCCAGGAACCTGGGGGAGCAGTCCACTGACTGTGCAAAATGCCCTTGAATTCTGCCAGCTCTTGACTCCAAGCTGGGGAGGGAAACTTTCTCTGCCCCTCTCTCTCTTTGCCTCTATTTCCCCGTTCACTTTACTTCCTGGTCTCAGCAGCTCCCCCTCCGCTCTCTGCGCAAACCCCTCTGCAGTTAGCATAAACAAATCCCAAGCTGTTTGTATGTGTGTCTAGAAGAAAAATTCTCTGAGGATTAAAAGCAGACACAATAGAGGGAGTGCTCTCTTTTGCTTTAATCACTTCAGGCTCCTATGTGTTGACAGAAAGTTTTGTTAGTCTTCAAGTTTAAAGAAAGGAGCATTCAGGGGTGGCATACTGCTTTGAATTCTTAAGGTAAGTTTGATAGGCTATCTGCTGAGCCACAAGACACTCCCTTTTTAATAGGCTTTACTGCCCCTTTGACTTATAAACTCACTGCTACCTTCAAAGGGACCCATAAGCATGGTGAATTCTTGCGTTGGAAGACTCTGCTCACGGTCTTGTCTGCAAGTTGAATTTGAATTTGAATCCTTCTTGGCTGAAGCCTGTGACATGTTCCTCCTCTCTGAGCCTCTGCTCTTATGGCTCTATATTTCTTCCTTTCTTCTCTTTGCTTTCCCCACCCACCCCCAAGTTAATTGGTGCCTAGTGACTTGTTCTACTGTTTCCTCTTGTTTTGTGTGGCTTTTGTCTAGGGTCATGGTTCTCACCTGGGGCATGATTCTGCCCTCACTTCCGGTATGGCTCCTCCCTCCCTCCTTCCTGGAGAAGACTGTTCTCCTGTCTAATATTGGTTACATCATCTTTGCTTTAAATAACCAAGACCCACAGAAGGAGAGGATATTTCCTTAAGGATGCTACTGACCCTTGAATCCTTGAGTACTTATGAATAACTGGGTCATGTCAGCACTCAGAATTTGTAACAGAATTCCTGGTTCTGGGTTGCTTTGGGTGGCAGCTGTGCTGAGTTTGCCCACAGGGGAGCTTCCTGGCAGCTAATCTTTGACTCTTCTCTGAGGAACCAATTCTCTCTGGGAGTGCTGACTAACTCACTCCTTCAAAGACTGCTTGTGTGGCTTTAGGGTAGGATTGCTGGCTTAAAAAAAAAACGAAAAAAGGAAGAAAGAAAAATTAAAACACTCGCACTTCAAGGCAACCCCTATGAATATATGTTACACTGGAAATGCCCCATTTCTCAAATATTTATAAATATATGGTCTCCTTGGAATGTTCCAGATTTGTCATTTGGGAAAATTAGACAGCCCTGGGTCACCATCCTTCTTCAAAAGCACAGTACACTGTAACCAACACTGATTGACAGCTGAGTGATGCCCAGGGAATGATGATGAGTTGACCTGTGTATACCTGGGAGGTGTCAGACCTGAGACCTTGAACTGACTGTACCTCTTTCATAAGCCACACCTTTCATGACACCAGCCCTGCAGGAATATTGTCTGTAAAATGGCCATTCCCAGGATAGCTCCTTCTGGCTCTTTCCTCCTCTTCCTCTCTCCTAGGATCATTTCATTAAACATGGAGCAACATCTGTTGAGTGCCTACTGTGTGCCAGGCACTGTTCTAGGCATTGGCGAGATGGTGGTGAACACAGCCATTAGAGCCTCTGCCCCACTGTAGCTGACATTCTAGTGGGGGAGACAGACAATACAGAATAGATAAAATGACAGGGGAGAAGATGCCAGGTAGTGATAAGTGCTATAAAGACAAATGAAGCTGGGTAAGGGGATAGAGAGTGGGTGGGTAAAGGAGACCTCTCAGAGGAGGACATTTGAGCAGATGCTTGAATGAAGCAGAGGAGCCAGACCTGTGTGGCTCTCTGGAGAAGAGCATTCCAGGAGAGAGAAGGGCAAGGGCAAAGGCCCTGAGGTGGGACAGTGCCTTGTGGGTTCCAGGAGCAGCAAGGAGGCTGGTGGGGCTGGAGGGGAGTGCAGAAGGGGTGAGATGCAGGAGACAGAGGAGAGGTGAGGGGCTATGGGGGCAGATCACATTATAGGCCCACAGAGGCCCGAGTCAGGAGCTTGGGTGTTGACTCTGACTGTGAGGGGGGCCACTGGTGGCTTTGGGACAGGGACTGACATGCCTGCCATGCATCCTAACAGGGCTGCTCTGGCACCATGTGGAGAGTAGACATTGGGAGACCAGGGCCCACACAGGGAGCAGTTGGGAGATCATTGCAGTAACTCAAGAGAGAGGCCGTATCAGCTTGGGCTTGCCTACCCTCTCAAGCTTGCAGGCTCTCTGCATGCCCAGTGTGGTCCTTTGGTGTCCAGTCCCTCCACGTAAAGGAATTATGGGAGGTAGAGTCACCCTTTGCAGTCTGTACAGTGGTCTTCAGTTCTGTCCGTCGTCCAGGTGTCTTCCCGGGGCACGCTGAAATCTTGACAGCCACCCCAGGATGCTGAGGAGGACCTGTATGCTAGAGCCAGGAGAACAAGGGCCTTGGCTCTGTCTGCACCTTCCCAGGGAGGGGCCAGGGCTGAATGAGATCTCCCAAAGGCCTCTTCTATCTCCCTCCATTTTCTCTTCTCTCTCTGCCTCTTTACCTTTTCCTGTGAGTCTCCCTTTCTTTCCCTCAACCCTCTCCACACTGCTCCTCTCACCTCCACTTCCAGAATGAAGACTGCTGCCCGGCACACCATCTCACCTCACCTCCTACCAAACATTGTCTCTGAAACCACACTGACTAGCAGGGATTTTCCCCCCTTCCCTCCTTCCCTCCTTTTTTCCCTCCCTCCCTTCCTCCCTCCCTCATCTCCCCCTTTCTATCTTACTACATCAGCAGGAAGGTAACACAGCTTGACTTTCTGAAGCCTGTCAACTATTGTGGGCTGCTTGTCAAGAAGGGTGCTATGTAAGCTGAAATGCTGCTCTAATTTCCACATTATCCCTTCCTGCTGCTTGGTGAGTTATTTAATTAGAAGACGCTGTATTTTCTAGGGAAAACACTTTGAACAGAAGGCCTGATTTAGCTGGAAACGGATGCCTTTATTATGTGTCAGAGAGCTAAAAATTGCTAGTGAGATGTCGATGTGTGTATGTATATGAAACAGGACAACATAAGCACACATAGGAAGAGCGATCAAAAGAGAAATGTGCAGGGGCTGGGGGACAAGGAAGTGTCCGCTGCGGCGGATGACTTGATTCCTGCTCAGGAGTGTGCAAGCTTCAGTTGGCTCCAGTTTGGCTAACACTGCAATGCCTTTAGTGCCACTGAGCCGGCAAAGAGAGCTGACATGCTGTTTTTCTAGGGGAAAAAATCTGCTCCCTTCACATTCCCAGTGCAGACAAGCAGCATAAAACAGAAATGAGACCCAACCGCCCAGAGTCCATACAGACTCCAACTCAAAGTCTCTGAATTACTTATTCAAATCTTGCCACTTTGCACATTTCCTCTTTAAAAAAATCATTTCACAGTAGCTCTTAAAAAGCATGAAGGGGGCATTCTCATTAGGATCCGATTTGTCCCAAGAGAGAGCTTTTAGGTTTCGTTTTCAGGAGGAAATTTCATGTTCGGGAGATGACAGTGTGGAGTCCATAGGACAGGAAGTCAGCTGAAAGCCAACTGCATCCTGTTTATTTTTGCTGTTTGTTTGTGTTTGTTTCCCCCTTTGGTGTCCCCTGTTGACCTGCGCCTCTCACTTTGCTTCAGGGCTCTCTGGATGTGCATGCTGCTTTGTGGCTTTTGGCTCTTTGGTGGCAGCCGAGGGGCCTTCATCCCCTATATTTCTGGGCCACACAGAGGAAAGAACCAAGATGCTTTCCCTGCAATGACTCCAAGCTCGAGCTAATAAAACTCCCCTCTTAAAGGAGCTAACCATTTAAAAATGGCTCGAGGAGAACTTGACAGTGAATTTCAGCTAACACACCCAGTGGTCTCTGGATTCAAATCTCCCCTCTCCTCCTCAGCGAGGCTGTTGTCTGGAGATTGTTTATTTTTATCTGCTCACTAGGTTTCCAGCCCTGCTGAGGGAGGAGCATGTACTTCCAGGGCTTTCCCTGGAAGAAATTCAGTTAAGGAGCCTGACATTTCTCAGGTTTCTGGAGAGATGATGTTCTGGCTTTATACTGACTGCTCATTTGTCGCCAGTGAGTAGATGGATGGTCCCTTAACCTCTTGGACCCTTGCTACTCAAAACATGGGCCTGGCACCAGTAGGATCATCTCACTGGGAACTGGTTAGAAATGTGGAATCTGAGGCTCCACCCCTGAGCAGTGGAGTCAGAATTTGCTGTGAACATGATCCACAGGGGATACATATCCATATTAATGTTTGAGAATCCCTGGACCGGCGCAGTGGTTCTCAAACTTGAGTGTGCATCAGAATCACCTGTTTCAGCAATCGTGCTAGAACACAGAGTGCTGGGCCCTACTCTCAGATCCACCAGGTCTGGGGTGAAGCCCGAGAATCCACATTTATTCATTCATTCATTTATTTTTTTTTCAGCTTTATTGAGGTATAACTGACAAATAAAATTGTAAGATATTTTAAGTGTACACCGTGATGATTTGATATATGTATACATTGTGAAAGGATTCCCACCATCGAGTTAAGTAACACATCCATCACCTTACATATTTGGGTTTTTTTGGTGAGAACATTAAGTTCTACTCTCTTAGCAAATTTCCACTATACAATATAGTGTTCGAGAATGTGCATCCTAATGGGTTCTCTAGTGAGGCTGCAGAGCTAGAGGCTAGGACCATAGTTTGAGATCCCTGGTCCCTCAAACGGCCTTTATTTCCTGCCTCTATGTAAATCCTCCTCACCAGCGTGGCTCCCCTTCCCCGCCCCCTTGATTCCCTTCCTCTTCCTCCCTTTGGGGAAGCAGTTGCTCCTCCTTAAGAACCTCCCTACTTCCTGCCTGTGAATCCAAGCCCAGGCTCACCTTTCACAGCCCCTCTGAGTTTGCTCCTCCTCCTCCACTAGCTTCCCCCGTCAGATTGCAAGCTCCCTGGGAGCCTCCCACTCCCTCACCCCGACGTCCACTCTATCACCAGGATCATTTGTTTCACCTCCCACATGTCTCCCCTCTACCCTGACACCACCACTGTGGTCCGAGTCCCATCTTCTTGGGCAGGTGTCCTCAAAGTGCTCTCCTTGTAGCCCCTCTTGCCGTCGTCATCTCTTTTCCCCCTCAAGTCTGAGCGACCTTTTCAAAGTCTTCCCCACCATCACTCCCTCCCTTCCCCTGACACCACTTCAGCCCTGTCAGTGGCTAATAATTGGTTAATACTAATTGAGCCTTCCTCTAGAGGGAAAAACAGAGAGATTTGTCTATAAAGCATTTTACGCATCTCATGGAAAAGCCTTATGCAGTCACCTGACATATTACAGAACCATTGTCACCTTCACACCTCGATCTGCAGCCAGACTGTCTGGGTTTGAAACCCAACTCTTCCACTTAACTCCAGGCAAGTCACTTGACCTCTCTGTGCCTCGATTTCCTCATCTGTTAAATGGGGACCTTAGCCATTAATCTTAGCCTACAATCCTGAGCGTGGCCCAGGAGTCACTGTGGGTGGGCCCTGCCTGCTCCTCCATCTACCTCTCTGCCTCCTTCACCCTGTTCTGTGCTCTGCTCCAGCCACATTGGCCTTACTGTCAGGTCCCTACAGGGCCTTTGCATGAGCTGAGGTGTTCTCCCTACCCCCACCTCACCTGATTAGTGCCTCAGCATCCTTCACATTGCTCCTCAAGCTTCCCCAGGGAGGCCTGTCTGATCCCTCTCCAACTGGTGAGATTCCTTTGTTACAGATCCACTTTCTCATCCTCATAGTGCTTTTTGCCCTTTTCAATTGTACCTTCAAAGTGTGATAATTGAATCAAGGTGTGTCTCTCCTCCTGGACTGTAAGTTCCATGGAGCAGGGACCTGATTCATTTGTGTTGATCCCTGTGTCCTCAGGAGCTGGCATCTAGAATGCACTCAATAAATATTTGCTGATGAAACCAGTGGGATCCTTTGCAATTCCACGCAGTGACACGCACATCATACACACCTTGGGTGGACTGTCCACCTCACTTAGGAGGTGTGAGGGAGTGTGGGTCTCTAAAAATATGATACTGGGAAACAAAAACCAGACTCCTCTCCAAACCTTTAACAATTGCCTTTTTAAAATTGTCTGTAATACATAAGAATTTGGCTCTGAATGTCTCCATAATTGGTGGCATGAATCGGCCCTTGAGGTCGGAAAGGCTTCTTTGCTCTGGCTTTAATTAGGACAAAGTGGAAGCCATTTCTATGTAAATTAATCAATCCATTGACAGCACACTTCAGCTCTGATTATATGTTGGGCCTTGGGCTGGAGCCCTAGGAGATGAATGATGCAGTTTCTGCCCCTGAGGGGATGGGAGGCAGATGGCAGTCCCCCGGAGAGTTTAATAGCAGGGAAGAATTCAGTAACAGTATGGACGATGGCACCAGAAGTGTGCTTTGAGCTTAGCATCAACCTCAGCACTCCCCTCACCTCACATTTCAGAGAGCTTGAGACATCACCGTGAGACATCTACAGAAGGTCTCCAGGAAGATTTTGGTACTTCAGTGAAAATGTCAGTGTTGTTGGAAAGATCCCAGACCAAGGAAGGGGCTGGGGCTGGGGTTGGGGTCTAGGGTGAGCTAACTGCTTACCTGGGACCAAATCCTGACCCTGGCACCCACTGGTCAGCAACTTGGGCATTGTTCTGAACTTGTGTGAGCCTCAGTTTCCTCATCTGTGAAATGAGAATCATAATATCTACCTATAGAACCATGGCAAGGAATAAACAAAACAAGGTACACAGCACACTTAGCACAGTACCTGTGATGTAGAGATGCTGAATCTGTTGTTATGATGAGTATCAGGCCTGCAGGGCAGTGCCTACCAAACACCTATGTGGCATTTTCTATAATGAACAACAGCTATCACCAAAACAGCCTATTAAGTTGCTAGCAGGTATCTGACCTGTTCACCACACAGGAGCAGTAGGGCGTCAAAGAAATGCTGACCAGTCAAAGTTCTTGGAACAGTGAAGGTCACTGACAGTAGCGTTATATGGAATCTTCTCAAGTGTGTGAGTCCGTGTAGTTAGACAGTTTATTACTCTAAGTCATATTTTACATACAAATTTTCAACAACCTTTTTTTGTAAGGCTGCTTGTTGTGTTTTAAAATTATGGGTTTAAAAAAGTATGTTTAAAGTAATCAGAGAGTCATCACTTCCAAGTTCTGGGCACAAAGTGCTGACTCCCGCTAAGAACATGGGCAGGCCCGAGGTCACGGGCATGGCCTTGGGTCTTACAGAACTGAGTTTGCATCCTGACATAGCCCCTTGGGTTCTGGAACCCTGGGCAGGCCCCATGGCCTCTCTAAGTCTCATTTTGTGGCCTGTACAATGGGGTTAATAGCAATACCTATTCTGAGGGCTGTTTTGAAGATTAAATGACATAGATACAAAAGTGTCTGACAGTGTGTCCAATAAATTGTTGGTTTCCCTTCTCTTCCCATTAATATGTACATTCTCTGAGCAAAAGTTTTGTCAGCACTTAACAGAATTAATTACAAAGCCAAATTAAGGGAGTCTATGAGTGTGATATTTTACTATTTTCTCCTTTTGATGATGGTTTCTGTCACCTACTGTGGGAAAGAAAAGGCTTCTTCAGAGTCTGTAGTCTGAAAGGTCATTGTGTGTGTGCATGTGTATGTCTACCCCCACATTAACACACTTTTCCCAGGACACATTCATGATTCCTTGGCAGTAGATGGGTCTTTGGAAGGGAGTCATAGGATTGGGACCATGACTTGATTTCATGAGCAGAAAATTGTATATTTTGATGACAGAACATTAGAGAATGCCTACTGTAGAAGAAGGTCACAAGGAGGCCATTGTGGCTAGTGGTGCCTGGGCCATTGGCTTCTGGGAAGTGATGCCATGTTTTTCTTGCCCCAGGCCCATGGCTACGTTTGCTCACCCTCAGAAACCAGTGTGTTTGGAGACCTTGGTGGCCTTTGATGAGTTTCGCGTTGCTGCAGCTCTCCTGTTTTTAAGGTTAGGGACTGGGGCTGGGAAAGCAGCAACCACTTCAAAGAGAGAAATAGAAAGTGCAGTTATGGCTCTAGTGGCCCTGTAAATGGAAACTCCCCAGGGCCTGTGGCTTCACAAGGGACCCTTGGCCACATCTGCTTTGGGGGTCCAAAACTTAATGGTATAAACTGTTCCAAACATAAAGGCAAGTGTTTAAAAAACAATTTCCAGCAATTTCTACAAGCCCAACTTGTTTGATTCATGAACTGGATAAGTGACAGGACTCACTGTTCAATTTAGGTTTTCGCATCTCTAAGAGATGTTACTGATGCCTACCAGTGAATGCTCTTGACATTCACTGTTCCGGTGCATACTTGGACAGTGTCCTAAGTAGCTACAGTTCTCAGCCTGTGAGCAGGGCAGGCCAGAAGTGCCTGGGAATTAATGCTCCTGGGAGCAGCCTTCAGTCAATGAAAGATGAAGTTCCTCACCCCTCAAGTGGGACAACTCTGAGATGTGTTTTATAGTATCCCCCAGAGTCCCTCAACAACATTCTGAGGGCTGTTTTGAAGATTAAATTACATAGATACAAAGGTGTCTGACAGTGTGTCCAATAAATTGTTGGTTTCCCTTCTCTTCCCATTAATATACACTTTCTCTGAGCGAGGTCAGATCTCCATTGCCCATGGTGGAAACCTATTTGATAACCTACCGTTTATGGCTGCCTTCCCTTCCCTGTCTCACTTCCTCACTCTGCTACCGTGCTTCCCAAATACACTACTTACAGTCGAATCTTTGTCTCAAGGTCAGCTTTGGGGAGAATCTATCCTAAGGCAACATTTCAGAGTGTCCCTAAAAAAAAGTAGTAATCTCATTTACTGAAATACAATATGAAACCTGAGTTATCAACACCAGCCTGCTCATTGTCTCTGACCTTGGGCAATTAACTTCATTTCTTGAGATCTTGCCCGTTCTACAAGAAGAGGGTCACGGGCTGCTTCAACTGGGGTGCAATAGACAGTTTGGGTGGGACAGTGATTTGTCGTGTGGGATGAACTGGGCATTCCAAGTCATCTAGCACCATGCCTACTAAAATCAGTAAGGGGGTCCCTCCTCTAGTCATGGTGAAACAACAAACACCCCACACACTACCAAATATCTGTAGGAGGCAGCACTATCCCTAGTCGAGAACTGCTACCAGACCATTTCTGAAGTCCTTTCTGGTTTTGACATTCTACAATTACTTTATCAATTAAGAACCTCAGACGCGGAGTGACACCCACCATGGCACATTTCAGTTTGGGAGGGCTGTTCAATGATGACTCTTGAGTAGATTCCATGATGTCAGAAATAACCACTGACTTGCCTTCTTCTCGAAACATTGAAGAAGGGAACATTTAACTCTGCCTCGGCTTCTTATACTCGTTGACCCATTTCTCCCTTCATTCACTTGACAGGGTTTCCCTGCTTTTGTGGTCAGTGAGGAACTTTAAAAGCTTGCCTGTAGATACATACATGCTCTGGAAGCATTGGCTCTTTCTTACAGCAGGCTCATCCCTGGGTAACAATGTCTCTGGTTATCTCTACCTTGTCAGAGACTCACACATAGAGTATAGAAGAAGAGAGAAGGAGAAAAGTTTTGGAAGGTTTGCTCTGTCTTAGATGGAGGCAGATTTCTGATTTATTCCTGAGCCATTTATTATTCTACCACTGGAGTGATTTGAGGCCACCACAATTTTCCTTTTCCCTTTACAAAAGAGTTTGAGGATGCCAATAAATTGCTTTGTTTTCTTGAAGAAAATCTAAAAATATGTTCCTGTGTGGGAAAGATTGGTCTCATTATGCCACACACCTAGCCACTGTCTGCCATGTAGGAAACTGTCCATAAATATGTACCAAACTCACGAAACAACAAGTTGTTCTTGTTCACTGCGTGAAACCTTTGAGAACTTTTCTTTCCACGGATTTTTTTCCATTCCAAGAAGTCATTGGAAGACCATGCTACCATGCCTCTTTGGTGTGTGGTGAGCTTAATTTTTCCAGGAAGGAAAGTTTAGGGGAATTCTTATCTTGATTTCCCATAAAGTGATTAAATTGTGGAGGTATATTGAAATATGTCATAAAACCTATTGCAATAGCAGCAAAGACTTGCCAGATGGAAAGCAAAGCAACAACTCTCGTCATGTCCAAGCAAGACAAGGACCAATCCAAATAAAGGAAGAAAAAATGGGGCATTTGCTCCCATCTTTCAGGCAGGCACATGGTGCCAACCTTAAAGTGGAGTTTCTGGTAGACATTTTGCCTGTTCTCTTAGGCTTTGGTATCAGCAAAACTCAACAGCTGAGCTCTGTCAAAAGCACCACAGGGAGATGGGAGCTTGATCTTTAAATTGGATTCCAGGCATAATAAATGATGAAATATCTGTGCTTATAGGTTTAAACTGGGGCAAATCTACCTCTAAAAGAAGACAGAATCTCTTTGCATAAGGAGGAGAAAGTAAAGTGAGTTAGAATTAAATTATGTAGCTGAAGAATTTCTGGGAAAGTATGCTTCCTAGTCCATCCCAGGCAGAGGTAACCACGGGGTCCTGCCTGGTGCTATCCTGCTGATGAGGTCAACTTTTCACAAATCAGACCCTACGGAGGTTAATTTCTGTAACAGGACAAAGCTGAACTTCAGAAAAAGAGGGCTTCAGGTCACAAAAAAATGGAGGTGTCCTGTTGGCTCAGCACAGTGGCTAAGTCCACCAGGAAATGTGGCGTCTGGCCTGGCGGTGACAGGGGAGTACGTTGCAATGAGGGGGTTAGACAGAGGTCAGCAAAGCCAAAGGGTTTCAAAGAGGCAGGCATGGGGACTGTCCTGCTCAGCGTCCTGACCCGCCAGGCTGATGTCAGAGGGTTTATTCAGATTTGAGAGCCTTTGTTTGGGGGGATTGGAGTGATTCCTAAGAGACAATGCGCGACTGGAGGCTGGAGGCACGCGACGCCTGCATTGAATTTGGGCAGTTGCTGAGCAGATGGGGAGCAGAGGGGCAACAAAGGGGAAGCTGTTCCCAGCACATCCACGGGAAGGGAGGACTGCAGAGCCAGCCGCCAGCAGAAGGGCTGCCTGCCTGGGGAGGCCATTGTGCCCCCACCTTGTGCAAGACAAAGCATCCCCAGGGCTTGTGAGGCTTTGCCCATTTCACGGAGAGGAGAGAAAGGCAGGTGTGGGAAGGGTCAGGTCCATGAACTTCTCCTGCAGCTGGAATTTCAGGAGGTTTGTGCCATTTCCTCATTTGCAGGCTGGTGAGGCTCCTGGACTCATAGAATGGTAGAGCAGAAAGTGGCCTCACAGTTAATCCAGTCTGACCCTCTCATTTTAAGGTGCATTTAAGGAAATGAGACCTAGAAAAGTGAAGTGCCTTTCCTAGACTCTGTCAGTGTCTTTGGTTGGCTTCCTCTGAAAGCAGGCATGAGGCGAGGAATGGAGTGCGAGCTGTGTGTTTAGGAGATGATCCCAGGAAGCGGTGGTCAGGGACTGGGGACGTGAGACAGGAAAGAGAGGGAAGGCACGTTAATGAGCAGCTCCCAGTGGCCTCAGTACTGCTTGGGACCTCTGGGAGACTGAGTCAACACACTTCAGAGCGGCCCACCCAGGGGGTGAGGAATCCGCAATTCCTGCTGCTCCCAGAGGCATCGAGTCCCCGGTACTTTTGAGCTCCTGTGGCCAGAGAAAGCCTTCAGACAGAATGTCGCAGGTGCACGCAGCAGGCAGCCATGGGCACGTAGAGAATGGGGAGGGACTTCATCAGAGGGGTTTCTGGTGAAGCTCTTGCCAGTCCCCTTAGCTAGTGGGGAGGCTGACCTTTCTGAGTCCAGGCAAGCATTTCTCTGGGTACTCAACATCACACAGATCAAGAATGCTTTTCTGTGCTCTTAGGGGTGCATGCTTCTCTTTTTCCTGGGAGTACAGTAGATGTTCAGGTTGTGCATACAGTGACTCTCCTTCTAGCCATTGCCTTTGTCTCCCTGCCTCCCTTTTAGCCAAGCTTTACAGAAGCCTACCTGATTGGTGCCCTCTACCTGCACACACCTCTGATCATGCTCCTATTTGTCTTCTTTCTCGTCCCACCCCAACTGCACTGCCTCCTCTTTATCCCTGGAACATACCAAATACACAAGGTCCTGCCTCAAGGCCTTTGCCCTTGCGGTGCCCTCTGCCTGGAGCGCTTTCCCCCTGCTTTTCACATGGCTCTGACTCCTCTTTAGGTCTCCATTCATATCTTGCCTTATCCATGAGGCCCTTCCCGACCACTTCCTTTAAAATGTGACACAACCACTTATCTTCGTCCTCCTTGCCTGCTTTATTGTTCTCCATAGTCCCTAACACTCTGTGGCACCCCATACAATTTGTTTGTTTAATCATATCACGTGTCTACTTGTCCGCTTGGCCTCTCTAGAATGTAAGCTTCATGAAGGCAGGGACCTGTGTCTGTTTGGTTCACTGCTGCATCCCCAATGCTTAGAACTGAGCCTGGCACATTGTAGATGTGGAACAAAATTGTTGAATGATTGAATGGTACTATGGAGATTAGACATGTTTCCTTCTTTTCCCCTTTCTCTAGCAACTAGCACAGTGCCTGGAAGGCTAAGAGGACCTCTTTTCCCTAAAATTTAAACAACCCGAGGGAGGTTTTGCCTCAGGCAGTCAACAGAACAGAGGCTGTGGAGCCCAGCAGACCTTTGCTGGAGTCCCTGGATTCAGAGCCCAGTCCGTCAATGTCCTAGACATTACTAGCTCACCATATCCAGCTCTCCTCTCTTCCGGGCACATGGAAGGTTACACTCCTCAGCCCTCTTCAATGGGGCAGGGCCACATGGCTAGTTCTGGCTAATGTGCTTTCAGTGGAAATGATGTGTCACTTCCTGGCTGAGGTATAGAAGAGCAGGTGTGAGGTCTCCATGTGCTCTTGTCACCTGACTCAGCAAACCTTGAAGTCACTTGTGGAGATGGTGGAGCTTTTCCACCTGGGTCCCTGAGTAACAATATGGAGCAGAGCTCCCCACTGTCCTGCTTTGTACATATGACATGAACAGAAAACCTTTAATTTGGGGGTTATTTATTACTGCAGCATAATCTAGCCTATTCTAACTAACATAATCAAGTACTAGTGGTGTTGCTGTAGGTAAGTCACTTCACTCTGAACCCCTGTTTTCTTATTCATAAAGTAAACAATCTCTGTACCGTAGGGCCAGCATGTGTGTGTGTGTTTGTGTATGCTTGCTTTAACTTGTGACTTCCACAGTAGCCCTAGGGAGGAGTTGCTGAGGACCCAGTCTCTCCAACAGATGCAGTATCTCAACCAGGAAGATATAGCATGCTGCCTTTGGAGTCAGAAAAGGAAACAAATTCCATGACATGGGGCTATCAGGAGGTTTCTTGGTGAATTTGGACTCTTTAGAATGAAGAGATTTGCTACCAGGGAAGGGCAGAACCGATTGTGAATGATAAGAGCTAAAGCAGTCTGGGTTGGAGCAGTTAAATGTGAGCTCTGGGTCTATGTGGCAGGTTACTTTGGTATTTGAGAAGGTGGAGTGTCAGGCTGAGGCAGAGAAAAACTGATCAGACCAAGACTAACAAGCATCTGATTTGGGTGGTGGAGAGAGGATGGATGGAAGGAAACAGAAATGAGGAAATCTGGGCTTAGCTCTTGATAAACAGGTAACCCTCTGAAGAGCTTTGGAAAATTAATTTCACTTCTCTGAACCCTGGATAGGGCAAAACATCAGATATTTCCTAAGAGGCCGTGCCCCTGCCCCTCCCCCTACCAAGTGACTGAGCTATTCATCTTCACAATGACCCGATTAGAAAGAAGGGAGACAAATACCCATTAACCCCCCTTCTGGGGGAAAGACTGAGAGATGTGTCACTAAAGCATTTTATACATCTCGTAGAAAAGCGTTATGCAGTCACCTGATGTATTGCAGAACCATTGTCACCTTCACACCTCGCTCTGAAGCCAGACTGTCTGGGTTTGAATCCCAACTCTGCCACTTAACTCCAGACAGGTTGCTTAACCTCACTGTGCCTCAAGTCTTCATCTGTGAAATGGGGATAATAGCAGTGCCCACCTCATAGCGTTCTGGGGAGGGTAACATGAGTTCACTCAAGTGATCTACTGAAGCCAAGGAGCTGGCACACGGCTAACATTCAGTCAGTGGGAGCTCTTACAATTGTGATGATGGCATTATTCACAGCCTCACGTGCGCACGAATCCTCTTTCAGGGTCTGCATTCCATAGAACATTAGCTAAGAGAGTGAAATACCAAGGGTCGAAAAACTCTGTCCAGTAGTTTATAATCCTAATTTCATTGGGAAAGGGCGAGAAGAGGAAAAACAATCCTGTAGGGGCATCTAAACCTTTGAAAGAGGTGCGGTGAGGAGGGCTTAATCTTCTTGGCTTGGTCAGTCATCACCCACTAGCTGCCTGACGTCTGTTACGGACCTGAGCCTGCTGTGAATTGATCTCCACTCCGGCTCCCTGCCAACATCATCGTGCAAGGCGGCCAGAGCCTTTGGAAGCGGCCTGCAGAGAGACTGCCAGGGTTCTGTGTACTTGCACGCCCGCTCCCCAGTTGTGAGAAGCAGTTTTTACATTTCTGCCACTTGCCTGACCTGCTGTGGCAAAGCAGCCTGCCGGGGAGGCTTGGCATCACTGCCTGGCACTGGTGCCCGTTCCTTCCTGGCATTGGCCGATGCTAGCAGGAACAGGGACAGTGCCAAGCATGCTACCGTGGCTGTGCCAAGCAGTTCCACTGCAGCAGCAGCCTGAAGATGCTTGAACCTGCTCAGTTGTCGTTAAAACTAATGCTGAAGACACTAGATGGGGCTGGCCATTTCCTTACAGCGTCCTGTCTCTAAGCAGTTGTGGCTTCCTGGGTCAGCTTCATAGGCATCTATTGTTCAGATGGCTGAATCCAGAGAAAGTAAAGCTGCCACAACAAGGTGACACCCCAGGGGACTTCTCCTTGAGGAAGTCCTGAATCCAGAGAAAGATTGAGACAGAGAGAAATGTTGAGATGTGCAGTGCTTTTGCATCAGTTAGCCCTGGATTCAAGCTCAGGATCCATCACTTCCAGGCTGGATGATCTTGGGCAAGTTACATGATCATTCTAATTCTCAGCGTTCTTATCTATGAAAGTATATAATTGTATATATATTTTGTATAATTGTATAAATTATATAAATTGTATAATAATTGTATCTAGCTTGTGGCATTGTGATGAAGAGTAAAGGAGATAATAAGTAATAATTAACACAGTTTCTAGCACAAGGTAAGTATTCGACTAATGCTAGGTGCTATTATTTCTTATATATTACTATTAATATTCTCACGGGTGCTTGACCCTCTAGGGAAGGTGGTATAAACCAGTGCTTCTGAAACTTAAGTGTGCATAAAAATCATCAGGAGAGGTGGCAAAAATGCAGATTTCTGAGCCCCATCCTCAGAGATTCTGGTTCCACAGGTCTGCATTTCTAACAAGGTCCCTGGTGATGCTGCTGTTGCTGGTCCATGGACCACACTTTGAATAGCATTGGTATAAACCACAGGGCAGCGTTATCCTTATCTGCAACAGGTATTCTGAAGCACTTAGGGGGTGGAAGCAATGCACTTCATCTTAGCTCATGC
The DNA here is from genome assembly GCF_041296265.1 of Equus caballus. Lineage (NCBI taxonomy): Eukaryota > Metazoa > Chordata > Mammalia > Perissodactyla > Equidae > Equus > Equus caballus. Next base: position 13,338,911 of record NC_091715.1, read on the forward strand.
CATAAGCTCCACATAGAATCATGTGACTTTTACCTGACTGTAACTCCTATTCCATTTGGCTGCAGAATTAATACTTAACATTGTCCTAAGCATTGATAAGACAGGAAGGCAGAAGCTAATGCCTAGAAAAACTGACATAACTAGGAAATGCTTAGGGCTTGAAGGCTGATCCTACTGCTGAACCTGAACGCTACATAGAAGTCAGAGCATATTCCCGTCACAGGGAAGTGGGTTCCCCTTCCCCGGGGAGGCTGCTGGAGCTGATGGAGGGACGCGTGCTCATTGTCGGCTTCTCTTGCACAGAGCTCACGCAGAGAGGAAAATAAAGGTGCTAAGGAAATGCTCTCCAGGCAGTTCTTGATTCTTTTTCATTTGTAGTTATGAGACACAAAAGTCAAATACCATTGCTATCAAAATAAGGGGCTAGATTGCCCTCGGTGTCCTGTCAATTTTCCCTCACATCTTCGTATGCCGGTGCCGTCATTCAGAGTTTGGGATTTTCTCCTTTCTCCATGTCCTCTCTTTTTTCTTTTGACAGCAGAGGCTCCTTCACTCAAAAGTGTCTGGATTCTGGGAGTCCCTGAATTTGGGTCTCCCTGAGGACAAAATGCAAGAGTAATGGAGCTGTAGGCTAACGCTTCATAAGTGCTTTGTCTCAGCCAGGCAGACACTGTGCTAAGTGCTTTCAGGCATAACATTATTTAATTCTTGCCGCAAGTTGAATGGGGTTGAAATCATTTTCCCATTTTACAGATGAAGAAATGGAGACACAAAAAGGTGAAGTAACTTGTTCAAGGTTGTAGGGCTAGGAAGTGGCAGAGATAGATGCAAATCTGACATTTTGAGCTCGGTTTTTAACCATGATGCTTTATTTGTGTATAATCACAACCATGTAAAAAATATAAGCCAGGCAAAAATTCTACAAGGAAATATATCAACCTTTTGACAAGCATTTGTCTGGATGATACATTGGTACCACTGTGCACTTTTTTTCTTCTGTTCTGATTTTCTAATTCTTCTCCCGATGACCATATATTACTTTTACAATAAAATATACTTTACTCATTAATTGAAAGAAAAATCCCTTAGCTCAGTCTCTTTCCTCCTAGTTCAATGTCTAAAGTCATCCCAGGCAGATGATCTTCTGTTGTTCTGTGAAGAGGCCCAGGGACGCAAACTCTGCAGGAGCCAGTCAATTTGGTTAATCATTCTGTAGATTTACCTACATGAGGCCCCAAAAGTGGCTGACTCCATTATCTGGATGGAAGGACTCCTTGTAATCATGTGCTCTCCTGCTGAGCAGGGACCTGCTGTCAGGAGGCTATGCCCTCTGAGTTGTTTCTCCGGTTGTTGAAATGAGCTTCTGCTGATCATCCAAATTCCTCTTTAGCCACCTCCATGCCCCAAAGCCTGCCGTGGAGAGTTGGATGGCGAGGGCTAGAGATCAAACTCGTGCCCTTGGCCTCTTTATTGGTTAGGGTAGGCTAATTGCTGCAACAAGCAGCCCTCAAATCTCAGCAGCTTAATACAATAGGCATTTATTATGCACTCAGCTAACAGTTCCGTTTCATCATTTTCTATTTCCAATAATATTTGGCAGGAGATCCTCCACCTGGTCATTCTGAGACCAGGCCCCTCTACCTTGTGGTTCTGTCTCACAGTCTTCTGTTGGATCTTCTAAATCTGACTGGTTTACAGGGGATTCTCACCCATGGGAGATGTCTACGGGCCAGGCCTGGAAGCGGGCGCACATCACATCTGCACGTTCCATTGGTCAGCAGTCAGTCACGTGGCTACCCTAACTGTGAGGGAGGCTGGGAAATGTAGTCCAGCTCTGTTTTGAGACGGAAGAGGTAACAGGTCCTGGAGAGCACATAGCAGTGTCGGCCATAGGCACATTCATTTGTTCAGTGAATGTTTTTGGAGTGTCTGCTGTGTCTTGCCCATAGATGCTGTTTGTGTCCTGTTTGCAGTAGGCATGGGGTAGTTTTGTCTTTTGCCTTTTTGGTCAGAGCCAAATTTGGAGAGTTTTAACTCTAGACTAAGTAGAGGTCACTGTGCCTGACTTCTAATCTTTTAGGGGAGTGCATAAGGCACTGTTGCCTCTAGAAACACCCTGGTCTGCATATCAATCAGGATTCAACTAGAGAAGAACAACCGTGCCAGTTATTTTAATAGAGGCCATTGCTTAAACAGGCATTAGAAGACTGAAAAGGCAAAATGTGAAACAGAGATGGGAACTGCAAGAAGCAGTGGCCACCCCCGGGACTTGGGGAACAAAGGGAAGAGGTTGAGGTTATCAAAATGTAGAAGTTTGGCGGTGATACCATGCAGAGCTGGGACCCAGACCCCTGAGGAGGAAATGATACCTGGCTAGTGCTGGTGTCTCAGAGGGGGCCCACTGAGGCTGGTTCTGGGGCTGCCAAAACAAAACAAAAAAACCCCCAAAACCCCAGCTAGATTCTGGAACTAGTGGCCACTGCCCTAGTGAAGGGCTGTTACTAAGGGGATGCTCATGGGAACAGGGAGCAAAGAGGCACAAATCCTTTCTTCCTCCATCCTGCCAGTCTCCCTCTAGCTCCCCCTACTGGCAGAGCCCAACAGGGAGTGACTAGCAAAGCAGAAAGGAGGTGTGCGGATTCCTAGCCCCGGCGTCACAGAGCAGCGTATAGAAAGGGTGAATTTGGAACTGAGAGATAATAACTTAATGACTGGTGCAGGGGCTTTTGTTTCAAGCTCGCACAATTTATGTTTTGGTTACATGGTGCAACCACAGTGGAATCTCAAAGGGTCACTCAGAGAGACCTCTGAGTACAATCCATTCATTCATTGGTTCACTGAACACATATTACTGAATGCCAGGCATGTGCTGGGTATTGGAGACAGAGCTATGAATGAGGCAGTTCTTGCTCACAAGGAGGTCACATCACACATGTGCACACACAGCACGCACATGCACGTGTATACACATATGCAGGTATTCACACACATGGTATAAATGAGAAAAGGAATAGAGAAGCACTGAAAGATATCTGGGCTTGTGAGCAGAGAGCTTTGTTCTTCTTGGCTGCCTCTGCTGGAGGATTGTGTGGCAAGGAGTTGAGCTCTTCTTGTTGGAGAAAAGAGAGGAGAAAGTGGCATTTAGCATGTCCTTGGCCTGGCGTGGAGATCATCGATTGTTCTGCTGCCTGGCTATGCTGTCCCAGCAAGCAGCCTTCCTGATAAGGGGGCAAATCAAGTGGAGGTTGACCCTGACTGAACGGAATGAGGCAAGTATAAAATAAATGAGGGCAGTCAATGCATGATGGCCTCTTGGAGGCCTCTGCTTTCCTCCTTGGGGTGTGTGGAGGAGTCTGCTCCTTTTATTTGTATCTTTTAGGCAATTGCTACAGAGCACTCAGGGCAAAACTTTTCCTAACACACTGGGAAGGCAGTAATATTTTCTGTGATTCTGTGTGAGGGGAAAGAAAGGGCCCTGGAGGTAGGAACTGCAGATTTTCCTTTAGTGTGGTGAGTTTTCCACATCCATGTCCTCATTTGACATTCATTGAGCACCTACTGTATGCCAGTGACAAAGAACAAGACAGATGCTATGGCTGTGAATCAGTGGATGGTGTATACTGTTAGGCTCACCCCCTTCCCTCTGATCTAGGAAAGTTACAGGCCCTCCGGACACTCCCTTTTTCATATAATGAGTGTCATGTTTCAGGGTAGGGCTTCCGTTAGTCACAGGACTGAGGGAAGCCACATAACCTCCTTGGACCTCTGTTTTCTCATCTTTAAATTGAGGAGTCAGATTAGATCAGCTCAGGATCCAGCCAATATTTGCTGAGGGTTCACTCTGTGCCAAGCACTGTGTTATTCCTAGGTTGTCGTTATGATGACCCATTTAACTTAGCATTTCGAGATGATCCTGATTCATATAATTTTATTCCTCTCAATAAAGGCAACTTCTAAATATATAACTGAATGTGATTTAATGTTTTCTGTAGACTTTTTATCTGAGTCAGAAAACAATGAGGTCAAGTGTTAGAGGTGGTGGCTGTGAGGATATAACGGAGGTGTATCTGTTAGCTTGTGCTGTAACTTAGTAATTACAGCCACACATACTTATTCTTTCCCATGATCCTGTGTGTCAATTGGGCAGATCTGGTCTGGGCTGGCCTGGCCAGGGCTGGAAGGTCTAGGATGGCCTTACTCCCAGTTCTATGGTCTCAGTCTGGACAGCTCCATTGGCTGGGTCCCGTCTCCACGTGTCTCTCATCTTCCAGGAGGCTAGCCTGGGCTTGTCCACCTGGTGTTGGAAGGGCCCCCAGCAGCAAGAGAGGGCAAGCCTGGAAGCCCAGGTGCTTCTGCATGTCCCTGCTTGAGTCAGGTTTCCTATTGTCTCTTGGACCAAAGCAAGTTGCAAGGCCAAGCCAGAGTCAGCATGGGTGGGGATGACCCAAGGGCCATTTTGCACACAGTTTCCACAGGAGGTAATAGATGCCAGAGGCATTTTGGCAGCTTGTTTACATGTGGGGGCCAGTGAGAGGGAGGTGGGCCCTGATGGTGTCAAGGAGGAGAAGCTGGATGAAAAGTATGGTGGGGCTGTTGAGAACCAGAAAATCTGAAGGAGGACCAGATTTGATGAATGAGATTTTGTTTCTATGCAGGTTGGGGTGCTGATGGGTCTCACCCCACTACCATCTAACAGACTACTCAAAGTCATTCAACAAATATTCCCTGAGCTCCATCTATTTGCCAGATCTGCAGATCCCCTAGGACAGAGACTGGGGTGGGAGCAGTAATGTGGTAGAAATGTGTGACTTCTTAATATGGAAATAATGGGAGAAAAGATGAAGGAGAGATTCGAGACTTGCTAAAGGCTAAAGACACACATATGTATACATGTACCACATGCATACACACACTCACATATACATGCATGCGTGGGCTCCCACACATGCATGCTCACACTCACCCACACATGTACCCATGGCCACATGTCTACATGTTTGCACACACCACACATGTGTACACACACCACGCACGCGCAATGTGTGTGCACATGCATGTTCTTTCAGACAATCTCAGATGGCTTACAGAAGCCCGTCCTAGGAGGTCCCAGAATTACCAAATAAAAACCAGGCTGTGGAGAGAGGAGACGGGAGAGGACCAACACCAGGTGCTGGGGGAAGCTTCTCCTCCCCTGTTTAAGGCAGGTGACTGTTGTCTCAAGATACTACCATGCTCTGCTCTACATAATGATTTTTGAAGTATATTTTTGCACATCAAACTTATCCCCTTTTTTTAAGAACAGGGTTGACACGTGTCTGTTTAAATTAATTTTCCCATCTCTGTGGACACATTTGGGGGAAACAAGTCTTCATGCTAATAACAGAGAATCTGGTGGCCAGGCGGGAAGAAATGAGGGTCGGGGGGTAGGAGGTGAGAGGAGACCTGTTTAAAAAGGTTTCAAGATAAGTAGCCCCCTCATTTAAAAAAAAAGCCAGGCTGTACGTTAGCATCAGAAAATCAACCCACATCAGTGCTGGCTTTCCATTAGGGCCTGCTGGTGGCCAGGGCCAGTTAGGTTGGTGGCTGTGAATAACAGGCGCTTTTGGAAAATGTGGCAGAATGAGCACTGTCCCTGCTGCCCTAGGAGCTGAGTTGTTCCTTTAAGTCCTCCATAGTCCTGACGGCCCATTGTTCCCAGGTCTCGTCGTCAGCAAAAATGTGGGGCTCATCCCACTGAATGGAAAAGAAAGACAGGCTGTCGGCCGCCCCTCCCGATCAGTTCAGGGCTTTCCTCTTGTTTATGTTTAGAGGTTTTCAGCTGACGAGAGTGTCAGCTTCCATCCGAACACTCAATGGCATTAAAGTCGGCTCTTCGCAGCGGCGAGTGTGAGAACGTGCACAGCAGAAAAGCTCTTTCCTGTTTGGCAGAAGCCATAGGGGGAAGGGTGGCAGCTGCTGCCACAGTCCCTGACAGAAATGGGCACCGCTTATTCTCCAAGAGGAAGCTTGGCATGATTTTCTCAGAGGTGGAAGGACAGCTGATGTCAGCACTTAAGGAAAACAGCTGGGAGATTTGGGGGGTGGGGGCGGGAGGAGGGAGGGGGGAGAGAAAGAATTGGCAAAGTCCTTAAACCTTGGCAAAGGAATAAATGTATATGAATGGGGCCACATCTTCAGTCTGAAGGGGGAGACCTGAACAAGGCCCCTTGAGTCAGGAAGGGGTGTCTGTTAGAGACCATGAGGATTTGGAAGAAATATTCAATTCATTATTAGTAATGGGGAACTCAAGTTCAAATGCAGGACATTTTGGCTGCTAACCATAGGGCTATGATTTTTCTTAAGAAGGTAAAAGTAAATGTAAAGAAACAGGTAAGGAGGTGATTTCTTGAAACCCCAAGCAACCAGAGACACAACTATTTTCTCTAGCTCTCTCACCATCTTGCATGTGCATGCGTACACCCCCCCCACACACACACACCCCAGCTAGCTGGCTCTGTGAGGCAGAAGGGAATTCACCTCACAGGACACGCTGAGCTTGTTCCTGACCACACACTTGACCTTTCCTTCTTAAACATTTTAAGCCTTCTTTGGATGTGGTAACACTTCTCAGGTTCACATCCTGGAGAAACCAATGTTTTATTGTTTGGGTGCTTGTTAAGATTCTGGTTAAAGGTCAGGCTGGCAGATGCTTGGGTTGGCCTGTGGTGGCCCCATGGTGTTGGAGCAATGAGCAGTCAAAGGCAGGATGTGGCCCAGGGAACCTGGCTTTTGCTGTCATTTAGCCATGGCTCGGGGGCGGTGGGCATTGGGCATTCATATCTGGAGCTTATCTACTGGCCCAGGGCTGAGCTAGGCAGGTCCAGCCTGGAGGACAGAGGTGGTCTGGTTGGATGCCCATGGGGCTCCTCTGTTTGCCCCAGCCCCAACCCAATACCCTGAAGATCTGGAGCTTAGCAGGGAGAGGTCACCCAAGCCACCATCATCTGGTCCCGTGGATTAGTGCAGCAGCCTCCCAATGGTCTCCCTGCCTCTGCCTTTGCCTGCCTCTAGTCCATTCTGCACACAACTGCTAAAAGAGTCCTTTTAAAAGAGGTCAAATCATGTCCCTCCTCTGCTCAAAGCCATCCAAAGGTCACCCATCTTGCTCAGGGTAAAAGCCAAAGCCCTGACTTTGGGGGCCCACAAGGCCCTGTGTGATCTGGCTCCAGCATCTCTCTCCCCACCCTCCCCTCACTCTGTCTCTGCTCCAGTTAAACTGGCCTCCTGGCTGCTCCCAGAAGCACCAAGCACTTCCATCTCAGGGCTTCCGCTTTTGCAGTTCCTCTGCATGGAACACTGTTTCACCAGATACCTGAATGGCTCCCTCTCTCATCTCGTTCAAAATTCACCTTCACAGTGAGGCCTTTCCTGACCACCCTTTAGGCTCCCTGAATCCTCCTTCCTCGCTTAATTTTTCTCCGTATCATTTATCACCATCTAACAAACTATATTTTACGTCTGTTTTGTTTATTATCTGCCTCCCCCACTACAATGCTGGCTCTGTGAGAGCAAAGATTTTTGTTTGTCTTATTCAGTACTGTACCTGCAAGGCCTGTAACAGTGCTTGGCCCACAGTAGGAGGTCAGTAACTATTCCTAGGAAGAATGAGTGGACCCACACCAGAGAATGCTTTCCAGGATGACAGTCGAATTGTCACTAAAATCCTGATGCTTCCGCTGAGCTACAGAAGCCAAACTCCTTCTCAGCCTTGATGACTAGAGTGAGCTGGATGGCGTGTCTCTGGGAGACTGTCCCTTCCCCCAGTGGTCTTGATGTTGACTGTTGTACCCAGGAATGGCCAAAGCCATCTGGTCTGCTCTTCCTCCCATGGACACACCTCTTGGAACAGAGAGGATGGTCTGTTTCCATGGCATCTCTGAGAACTCCTTGGTCTGGTGACGAGGCAGTTTCCCCAGGACATTGCCTGAATTCACAGCTCCCCAGTGGTGGGGTGCAAGGGCTCCACTGATGACACTGCTCTTCCCCTAAATGGCAGCACACAGCAGCCGCACAAGTGCAGGCGATCCAAATGGAGTAGGGCAGCCTCTCAGCGTGCCTCCTTGATGTGCAGACATCCCTCTCTTCCCTGCGCCCCCCCCCCACCTTCCCTGCACCCCCCTATCCTCTGCCCTGCCTGCACCCCTCCACAGATGTCCCTGGCAGTAGCCTGGGCCTAACACGCTGCAGCTGTGGGAGGAGGAGACCCTTATAATCACTGCAGCCGTTCAACGCAGGGCCCTCCAAACAGACGCCAGCACAGATCACATGACGTTTTCTGTAATAGTATCAGCTATTTATAGAGTATCTGCTATGTGCCAGGTGTTTTACACATATCTTTAATCTTTACAAGAACCCTCCCAAGGAGGCGTTATTTTTTCTCTTAAAAGAGAGAAAACTGAGGCTCAGAGAGGTTAAATAACTGGTCCAGGGCCAATTAGGAAATTAGTAGTGGAACTGGGTTTTTACCAAGGTCTGGCTCCAAATGCCGTGTATCATGCTACCTTCTTGGCTACCTTATAGGGTAGCGCAGGTTGTGCAGTGCACAACTCCAAAGGCATTGTGAATGACGCCCCCTGGAGTACACAGTCTACATGGCTGTACACAGTCACCCTCTCTGTTGGGAATAGTATTTGGTTTAGGGAGACCAGTTGTATCAGTTAGGAATGCATTGCACTGTAAGGAACAGAAAAGCTGAACTCTCAGGGGGGATTAAAGAAAATGAGGTTTTAGTTTCCTCACATAGCCAAAGGTCTGGAGGTAGGTGGCTACAGAGATTGGTTCAGTGGCTCAACAGTGCTGAACAGCGTAGTGTCTCAGAAATTCTCTTGGCCTTTTCCTCAGGTTACAAGATGGTTGCTACAGCTCGAAGCATCACATCTGTGTTCTAGGAAGAAGGTGGAGAGGGGAGCATCAGTCACATCTCTTCCCTTTTTCTCATGAAAGCTAAACTTTCCCAGGCTTCCATCTCCCCCTCTCAGAAGACTTCTGCTCATGATGCATGAACCAGAGCTGCGTCACAGGGCTACCCCTAGCTGTAGACAGGAAAGAAAGTATTTTAAATGTCAAGGCTTTGAAAGAGAAGGTGACAAGAGAGAGGGGTTGGAGAGGAAACTCTGGACCAACAGTGCCTGTCACACCAATATTTTTGACTTGCTGGCTGGGAGCATTCTTAGCAGACCCTGTGGCCAGCAGTGTCCCATTCTTTATTGGACATGCCAAGCCAATAGGACTTATTTATCCTCCTGGGCTGAAGTGTGGAAGAGGAATCAGAAGGCAGAGATGCTCTGATATGGTTTGTGACCTCCCTGAAATAGGGAGTTGTTCTCCATCCCTGATGATGACATCATTATCATCTGGGAGCCTGTTAGAGATGCAGAATCTCAGGCTCCAGCCCAGACCTACTGGATCAGAATCTGCATTTTAGCACAATCCCAGGTGATCCGTGTGCACATTAGTGTTTGAGAAGCACTATTTCTAGGACATAGACCAAGAGCGCAGGACTTTCTCCCTGACCTCCACCAAAGCTCTTACAGCTTTCAGCTCTAGGATGACCAACTCACCCTGGTTTGTCCGCGACTGCCCCATTTTAGTGCTGACAGTCCCATCCTGGGAGACTCCCCAGTCCTGGGGAAACCACCCTGTCAGCTCTTGTCTGTGGGGTCCTGCTCTCTGTCTGCCTCTACTAAGGTAGAGCCTATGACTCAAAGGCAGGAAGCCTAGAAAGTTTTCTTGGAGAGGTCAGAAAAGACAGATAGAAGGTATTTCCTTTTGGCTATGGGATTGAACAAGGCCTGAGCCAGGGCTCATCAGCATAGGAACACGGCACGGCACTGCCCTCCTGGTGGGAGATGTGGAGAGCTGGCAAGGAGATGGTTAAGAACCCCGTGGGATTTTTATCCAGGTGGTTTGGAGGTAGCATTACCAGACTTAATAATACATCAACAGCCAGTGTGAATGGGCTTTGGATTAAGAACCTGGTAACAGAGCAGATTAACTCTTTCCTCACTCCTTTCTCCTATCCCTTCACGTTGCTTTCTTCCTTCTGCCAAGAAAACAGAAGAGAAATGCCCGAATCCCACACAGGAAGCACTTGTCATGAGGAGCACTGGTGACTCAGAGTTATTTTTCAGTCCTGCCAGCCAAGAGCAACAGGAATGAGCTGGAGTGATCTGATTTATTAGTCGAAAAAAAACCAACTTTGCCTGACCTCGAACCTCCTCCGAGTCCTCCGCCTTCTGCCTTCCAGCCTCCTCCTTCATGCCCTGGGCAGCCCATGTGCTGCCCGGAAATCCCTGTTTGAGGGGCCTGGGGGAGGGGATGACTGATTTTTCAGGCCTCATGCTCCATTAACAAATAGGTGCCATGGGCTTACTGCAGTTGGGAAAGAGAAGACACCGCCCACTACTGAAGCCTGGTGTCTGGGAGTCACCTGACAAGTAACACAGTGCAATGCACTAGAACCTCTCTATGCTACCTATAAGAAGGGACAAGAAATCTGAGAGCAGCTGGGGCGACTTCTTTGAGAACCTTGATTTGGTCCTTTAGTTTGGCCATTCTGATTGTGAACCCAGTGGCCGGTGGGAGCTTTGTTGGCCTCTCCCACATAGCTAAGGAGACATACTGCTTTCTCCAGGTGCAGTCCAGTGTGTCTGTGTTTATCTCCTTCTTAACCACTTTGCTATTGAATGAGAGATGTTTTGGATTCAGAGAAATGGTAGACCCAGGAGCCTTGCTGTAGAATTTGTTGGGCTGCTTCAGACCCTTCTGCTGTCTAGAAGGACAGCTGTGGGGTATCAGGGTGTAGTTCCTCAGTCCAAGCTTCTGTTACTGAGTTTTTCCAATGTCTTTTCTCAGAACACTACACAGAGACCTTTGAAATGTTTCGTGTTCCCAGACACAGGCCAGAGCTGCAGAGGGACATAGGTCCTGACGATAGGCAGGGATGATAAGGTTTATGGAAGATGACATGTTAGGCTCCATTTACCAACAACAGGCAAACAAGGGCAGAGCCTGCTCAGTCTCGCCCCTGGGCTGGAGAAGCTCTCTGTTGTGCAGAATTAGGAACTATGGCATGGTCAGCCCAACAGGACCATTCCGGTAGGAGCCATTACTCGCTGACTGGGATATGGTAAGATGAAGGGCTGTTTGATTCTTCATTGTATTTGTCTCTAACAGTTTGAAGCCCAACTGGAAGACCCATGTTTCTATTTGCACTACTGTAAGGAATAGCTCTTCTTAAAGGGTCAGTGGCCATGTTTACAACTGTAGTGACGGTTAATCCTCTTCTTGTCAGAAGACCCTGTCTCTCAGGGTGTTCATTGTTTTGATGCTGTGGGGAGCTGTGTGAGGGCTGTTCAGTAAGTGGGATGGGGCTGGCATGGATTATTGTCTTTCAAACCTTGGTTTGGATTTGTTTCACATTCAGTAGTTCATTTGTCCCCTCACTAGACTTCACTGACAGATTTGAGCTCCAAGGCGATGGGTCTCCGTGGTGTTGGTGTGTCGCTGACTACCTAAAGCAGGGCTTCTCACATTGGAGCATGCGTAGAATTACTTGGAAAGCTTGGCAGTGCCAGACTGCTGGGCCCCACCCTCAGAGACTCAGATTCAGTGGGTCTGGGGTGGGGCTCGAGAATTGACATTTCTGACAAGCTCTCAGGTGATGCTGCTGCTGCTGCAGGGACAACACTTTGAGTAGCAGTGGTCCAAAAGAGCGGCTATAACCCTCAATAGCTCCCCCTTAGCACAGACTGAATATGTCAGGATAAGAAGAACTCAGTGTGATCCCTACCTTTCTTTTTGAGCCTAGCTCTTAATTTCTACTCCCCAATCCTCATTTATGGGAGGAGTTAAGATACCATCTTAGACTATAAAGCAGGAATACTAGGTGCTAAGGGGTCAGCCTGGCTGCCCCCCATACTCCCTCTTCCATCCACTCCCCCCAGGGGACCTTGGGGACTTGGGAGTTCCTGCTGGCGCTGCGGTAGCAGGCAGTTTGCATCTGGAGTTACACCCTTCAAAGGTCTCCGGAGGAGCAGGAACAAACTGGAGGAGAAAATTACATTTGAAATAATTTATTTTCACATGCAGGGGAGAAATCACATTTGGTCTAGATTCATGTAAAGAAAACAGAGATTAGATTTTAAAAAATGTGTTGCTGGCAAGAGAGAAGAGCAGACGGGTTTGGATAAAATACACATTCTGTTGAACCTGGCCTTCAGTCCCAGACTGCATTTAAAGGGGTTTTGAGTTAGACTATGGAGGAGAATCAAGTCTGGATTTTATTTTCATTTTTTTTTAAATACTTCCTAGGTTGGGACTGGGAGTGACAGAAACATCTGGACTGCAGGAAAGGTTGTTCCTAGAATTTTGAGCTTTTTCGTTCTGCTCTGTAGCAGGCTGATTTAGAAGTCTCATCTGAAAAGAGAGAGGATATTCTCTTGGGATTTCTGGCCAAAGGCTGAGGATCAATCCTGGGGAAGGCAATGAGAGGAGGCTGCATTAAGGGGCCCCACACAGAGTGAAGGCCCCACAGGCTGTGCAAATGGCCACACCCCAAAGGCTTCCTCTGTAGTCCCTCAGTGTGGAAAAGGGTCAATGTTGGGTTCAAACCCATCACGAAGATGATTAGAGAAACAACCACAGGAACAGCTAATGTTTATTGTTCCTCACCATATATCTGGCTGTATGCACATCATCATATTAAATCCTCGCTTAGCTCCATAAAGTAGGTACTATCATTATCTCCATTTTATAGATGAAGGAAATGAAGAGAAGTAATTTTTCGAAAGCCACACAGCTGTCTGACTTAAATGCCCAGGCCAGGAATAAGTTTTGATAGTGATTACCATCAGTAGCATTATCATTGTAAATAAAGGGCTATAGTTAATGTTTATGAAAATTTATTAGGTTGTGTAACATGAAAGAACTATTTTTGTAGGTAAAAAAATGGCTGAATATTGGCAATTTCATATGTTTTAACCAAATATATATAAGCTCATTGACTGGAGAAGGGATAAACAAATTGCGATGTAATCAAATGATGGACTGCTATATAAGAATGGAAAGTGAATGCCTTAAAGCTACACGGATGTATATATCAAAAGCATACTGTTGAGCGAAATATCTAGTTGCAGAAGGATATATGGAATATGATACAATTTATATATTGGTGAATATATACAAAACTATATTTTGTTAAAGGATATATATCTTGCATTCCAAAGTTGTTTCCAGAGAGTGGTTATATCTATGGAGCCAGCAAGGGAATATGATCAGGGTAGAAATACAAAAGAGGATTTAAGTGTGTTTGTAATTTTTTTTCTTAAGCTGAGTGGGAAGTATAAATAGTCACTATATTATTCTTTATACCTCTTTGTATTAGTTATCTATTGCTGAATAACGAATCACCCCAGAACTTAGTGGCTTAAAACAACAACATTTATGATCACACAGTCTCTGTGGGTCAGGAATCTGGCCACAGCTTAGCTGGGTCCTCTAGCTCAGGGCCTCTTACAGGTAGCATCGAGGTGTCAGCTGGGGCTGCAGTCATCTCAAGGCTTAACTGGGAGTGGATTTGCTTCCAAGCTCACTCATGTGGCTGTTAGCAAAATTTGGATTCTCATGGGCTGTTGGACTGAGGGCCTCGGTTCCTCACTGGCTGTTGCCCAAAGGCCACCCTCAGTTCCTTGGTATATGGCCCACTCCATAGAGCAGCTTACAATATGGCAGCAAGATTTCTCAGAGTTAGGGTTTTGAGAGAGAGAGAGAGGACAGTGACAGTCTTTTATAACCTACTTATGGAAGTGATATCTCATCATTTTTGCTATATTCTATTCATTAGAAGCCAGTCACTAGGTGTAGTCCACACTCAAGCGGAGGGGATTATGCAAGGGCCTGAATACCAGGAGGTGAGGAACATCGGCAACATCTTAGAGGTTTGCATGGTACGATATATCTGAAATATTTTATAATAAATTTTTAAATGAAAAAATATATTTACAGGTAAAATATAACATTGCTAGCATTGTTAACTCTCTAATCCTCAGTGGTAGCCACATATTTGGCTGCTGCTAAATCTTGCCCACGCCCCTACCCCCATCTCATTCTCCCCAAAGTACACCATAATCAACAACAAGATCAACTAAGGATGTTTTTCTCATAACTGGATTTAGACAGATGCCAGTGTCATATCAAAAGTGTTTTTTGGGGCCTGTCCCATGGCCAAGTGGTTAAGTTCGCGTGCCCTGCTTCAGTGGCCCAGGGTTTCACTGGTTCGGATCCTGGGCGTGGACATGGCACCGCTCGTCAGGCCATGCTGAGGCGGTGTCCCACATGCCATAGTTAGAAGGACCCACAACTAAAAAATATGCAACTGTGTACTGTGGGGATTTGGGGAGAAAAAGCAGAAAAAAAAAAAACGAAGCTTCCAACAGTTCTTAGCTCAGGTGCCAATCTTTTAAAAAAAAAAAAAAAAGATACGTAAGCAGTTAAAAAAAAATGTGTTTTTCCATTTCTTCAACTACACCTTTGCTAAGTTGGTGGTAACAGTACATTTTAGAAGCCTATTCTCCAAGATTCCCCATTGGCCAGAGCTGTGGGGTGTGCATGAGCTTTGCAGCGAGAGTTGAGTCCTGGCCCCTGCTCCACCTCTTATCAGCTACGTGACTTTGGGAAAGTTACTTACACTCTCTAAACATTAGTCTTCCCATCTGATAAATGAGAGGAACAATACCCATCTCAAGGATTCCTGGAGGATTAAATACATGAGAAAACATGTGTCAGGGGAAGGGCAGTGCCCAGCACACAGTAAGGACTTGACAAGGTGAGGAAAATTTCCTCCAGATCTCTTACCACCCAAATGCTGTCTGCCAATTCATGAGTGGGCTGGCCACACTGTGCTTAGGAAGGTGACAGGGTTGAGATGCCATAAAAAGAACAAGTGTTCATCATAATTTCACGTTTGATCCCAAGTTAAATTTCCTACTGTAGACGAAGTTTGTTTCATTCATTCATTGATTCCTTTGTTCATTCCTATATGCATTCATTCAACAAAGAGTATTTCTTAAAGAAAGTGAAGACCGATCTGTTTTAGAACTCTAATGCCTTTTGATTTCCCAGGAGTGGGAAAGGGAATCTGAGTTATTTGTGAGCAGTTACTCATGTCCAGGGTAGCAAAAGCATCAGAGGTGGCTCAAATCTGCCTCTTTTCCAGCTGCCTGGGTAGGGTTGTTCCATCAAGTGAAGATGCTCCAATGAGCGCTGGCCTTTGGGATTTTTGCTTAGCAGAGGAAAGGAGCTAATGGCCTGAAGGAAATGCAGCACCGTGGGATGGAAGTCCTTCTAGATGTATTCTCTGTGGAGCCCTGCCTGCCTCCAGGACACCATCCCCCTTGGTTCACCAACTGTTAGCGATTGGCCTTTGCATCAGAAGGAGGTTGTAATATTTGACTCCAGAGACCTTTAGGCAGAGGCTTGATTCTGGCCTCTCAGCTAAGGTGAGGAGGGGTGCTCTTAGCTAGAGCAAGGGTTCAAGGCAGTGGCCTCTATGCACCCCAATCACTGTAAAAAAAATACAGTGCATCTTAATTATTTAGGAATTATAGGCATGGGTTGCTGTAATAATATATTGCTTTCTGTAGCAGTCCCTGCACCTTAACACTTTGGGCAAGCCTTCTGGTAGCCAGCTGCCAGATTCTCCATCTTTTTGCCTATGGGCTTTCTCTAAAGATGCAAAAGACCCCTCTGCTGGCTCCCTGGGCAGGCCAGAAGTGCAAGAGAATTCAAATACCCCTGAAGAGTCCTCATCCAATTAATGATGGGGGCTGGTGTGTAAATATCCCAGCTCTCTTACCCCTAGGAAAAATACTTGGAGGTGTCTGTTCCCTGCCACCTTCGCAGAGTCTCCCAGTGGGACTGAGCTCCAGTTACTCGCCAACACTCTTTTTACTGGCTTCCTTCCCTTCTCTGTTTTACTTCCTCACGCCTGTACCCGGGTTCCCCACACCTCCCAAAGAAATTCTTTACCCTTGAATCCTTGTCTTTGAGTCTGCTAGAGAAACCCAACTTATATTTTAAAACATTTGTGTTTTAAAAGACATAAAAATAGAAAATTTAAAACAAGGGGATACGTATGCATTCATATACCCATGGCCTACTGTTTTTCCTCACCCCTGATGTGTGCACTCTGCATTTTGAAGGCTGCTGGTTTAAAGAACCTGGAAGCTCCCCTTTCAGTGTTCTGATTTGGTGTCATGAGGTTGATGTCAGAGCTGCCTCTGCCTGGGCACCTGCTTCCAGGACCCATTTGACTTATTTAGCTTGGCTTGGTGGGCTTTCATGTTGATTTGTGGTGGTAGTTTGTGGGTCACAGTCTAGCTGACTGGAAGGAGATCTTCAGAATTGGGTTTGCTAGACTCTCCTGTATTTGAAAGAGTAATTTCCCTGCTTTGGACTTCCAATGAACTAAAAAGAATCTCCAAGTTCGGAATCACACAAAACCTCCACAGAAATACTTTGCTGCCCTTGGAAAACCCATGGGTTCTCTCAGTTCAGCTCTCCATACAGGGAAGACCACGCAACATGTACATCTTGAATCATCCTGCTGTTACATGATGGGCAACCTCATGATATCAGGGTAGCATGAATAGTCTCACTTGACAGCTTGACCTACGGTTCAGCACTGTGTAGACATATAAACACACTTTAAACGGCCTTTGGCTTGAAAACAGACTCCACTGGCCTCAGCATACAGATTTGGGAGGGCTGAATACTCCCTTATTTTCTCTCTGACTGCAACAAAGCCTCCTATTGTCTTTTAGGTGATCACATTTTTTAGCCTTTCAAATTTAAGTTGCTCCTTAACCACCAAATTCAACTCTAAAGGCCCACTCTGCTGGCTTAGCCTGGCTCAAGGAGACTGGGGCGGCACAAACTAACAGTCCCACCCAAAGGCCGTTTTCCCCAGGGCCTCCCAGTGGCCTCTAAATGATGGTGGCCTTCAACATCCTGAGAACAGTCTCCTGGAGTGCTCATCTGAGGAGAATGTCACGCACCCCCACACCTGCCCACCAGTCCTGCTCAAGAGCAACACTCATGTCTTTACAAATAGCTCATTGTCTCAGCAATGAAGCTGAAGCCAAGGGATGTCCAATGAGGTCTGGTTTGTAGGGAAAGTCTTGGGCATCCCTCTGTTCTGCCAGGTTGACCATCCAGGGCATAAGGTCCACGAGCCTTGTCTCCCTCTAAATTCCCTCGAATTTCCCATTGACTCCATATTCCTTGGCTGAATAGATGTCATGGCAGTGTAGAGTGAGAAACAGGATCTACGGTTATGGAGCAGGCAGAAATACAAATACTTCTCTTGCTGTTTCCTCAATCTCAAACCCCATGGGTCTCTCCTCTTACTTTTGCCAGATCAGCAACTGGGGAGGGGTGCAGAGGTGCTATCTCCATTCCATTATGGGGGAAGGGGAAGAGGATTCACACAAGTATCAAGAGGGCATTGAAATGAAAAGTCCTCCATCGTAGGGCCTTGGAGGTGGGAGAGCAAAGAGGAGCCCTCTTTCCTACATTCCCAGCTCTGGACTTCTCAAGCCCAGTGTGTAGAGTCACTGTGAGGTCTGCACACATACAAGAACTCACACACACACACACATACATATCATGCCTTTCCCAAAGCATGGCTTGGCTTGGCAGGGTTGCATTAGAGCTTGGAGGGCTGCCCATTATGTGGTGCCAACTTTTAGAAAATAAAGAAACAACCCAGGCTCATGGCAAAGTTTTAATGAGAAATAAAAGGCTCTGAAGCAGTCAGGGAAGAGACCCTTTCCCTGGGAACAGAAAACATGATGTTAATCTCCCAAAATAGTGCAAGAAAAAATTGAAAAGGTCTTAAAGGGTTGTGAGAAGAAAGATTAGGGAGTTGGGGGTGCATTTGTCTTATCTTGGAGGGTGATAGGAGGGATCTAAATGTGTATCTTGATCTGGAACAGAATCCTAGTCCAGATGACCCAGGGTCTTAAGTTTCTGGTTTTCATCTTTCCTGAGATTTGTTCTCAGCCTTTTCCTTAGTTATGTGTGTATGTGCGCATAATGTAGAAAAACCCTATGCTACTGCTCAAAATGGTAGATTCTATAAATGGATTGTGGATGACCATCTTAGTTTGGGTTTCCCAGAAGCAAACCCTGAGACAAAGGCTGATGTGCACATAGGTTATTTGAGAGGTGAAGGAAACACTGGTAGCAGAGTGGGGAAGGAAGTTGGGGCAGGGAATGAAGCCATGAAAGAGTCAATAATTGAATTACCACTGTGAGCAACTGGAGCTGAATACCAAGGGGGACTCTGGGAGACAGTAGAGGACACTCAGAGTGCCCCCACCTGAGGGGTGAGAGAACTGGGGTATTTATACTCCAACTCCCAAGAGTCATTTGTTAAGAGATGCTCCTGGGAGTTGCTAATTTCCCAGCATTTCTGGCCAAGGCTATGAACAGAGTGGCCTTTCTCAGTTATGGGGAAAAAAGGCAGGCACAGAGATGCAGATAGAAGCCTTTGGAAGTCAGCTGCAGTGCACTGAAGTGAGAGGTCCAAGGGCTATCCAGAGGGCACTGACGGTGGCTGCTACAATCACATAGGAGTGTGTATATAGATTGTTGGGGAGGAGGATTTTCTTATAGGTATGGTCTCTATAAATATTTCTACCCTTAAATAAAATATAATAGAAGACTTGGAATAATAAACAAAAAATTTTTACAGAAAGAGAGCTTTTCAAAAACCAGAGGATAGTGGTGTGGGTTCCATGGTATATACATTTGTCAAAATTAATCATACTATACATTTCAAATCTGTGCATTTTACTGTATATAAATTATACCTAAATTTAAAAAGAAGCAGGTATGAAATTCCAGATTTTAATACCTTTCAGTAGAATCCTAAGTTCCTGAGTATTTGAGGTATATTTGCCTGAATCCTTAAAATTCTGCCTGGGCTGTGGACCAACAGTTGAACCCATTGTCTAGAATTTCTGCCAGGGATTGTTGAATTGGGGTGCTGGCATTGTTCTTTGGGTAGGGACTCCCAAACCACAAAGCAGGCTCCTTCGGCTACTTCTGTGCCGTGGTTTGTGCCCCTGTGGCCCTCAATAGGTTCTCTTTGTGAGTGTGGCATGCATTCTGTAAGAGAAATGGCTAAGGATTCCATATCTGAGGCCACAGGTCAAACATCTGCAATGCAGAAGAAATTGATAGAGAAAGAGTCTGATCTTATGAATTAACCTCTTTGGTCAAACTATCTGAGTCTGCCTGCCACAGCTGGATAGGGAAATGAGGATGAGATGATGTTTTAGGATGGGCACTAGGCCAGGTTCGATTTCAATGCCTGGAGCATAGTGGGCGCTCAATAAATGTTTGATGGGCTGAGCAGATTCCCTCCAGCTCACTGATATCTCCTGGGACCAGCCGCAGCTGAGAACAGAAAGGGGTGGAGGTGAGAGAAGCACCAATAATGTGGAGGACATGGGCCTTTCTGTTCTTTCTCAAAGGACCCAGATCTGGAACTGACCAGGTGGGCCTTCACAGCGGAGGGCCTTTCTAATGACTTTTCAATTAATTGACTTGACGCTGGTGGGTAGAGCGCCAGAGGCTGAAAAAGATGAAAGGCATTGAACAGGAAAAGCTTTGATGTCACTGCAATCCTGTTCAGATTCGGAAAGGTTTTTTCAGGAACTTTATATCTTAACCACAAAAGCCTCACAGGGTCAATCAGTCACGCAAGAAAATTTTTGTCATTCTCTGGGATTGGTGGGTGATAAAGAGGTTGAATGGAAAGCCAAGAAGGAAGGGCCGTGTATGGTTTCTGTGGGTGGCAAGTGTGTATGATGGGGGAGGGGGCAGAAGAGGAAAGATATGCAAGGAGGGATGGAGGGTGAGGGTGGTGTGTAGTGTGAGTCACATTTGCAGGGCAGTGGTGCGCTTATTATACGAAGTCTGGCATAGATGTGTATTTTTCCAACACGTTGTGTTCTTCCAGACTCAGCATCTTCTTACTGTGTTTCTTCCTAAAGCTAACTTAAAATCTAGGTGTGTTAACCAATACTACCTGGCCACTTAGATACACACACATGCCTAAGCATCTTATTCATACAAAATTTAAATAATCAGAAAACTCAAAGAAGTACAATGATATTGCAGACATGTAATGAGGAGAACTTTAGAAGTAGACAGAACCTTAGAAAGCAATTGTCCTATTTCCTGTTAAAGATGAGGAAATGGAGGCTTGAACGTGGGAACTGACCTCTCATCCACCTAGACCAGGGTTTCTTAACTTTGGCACTAGTGATATTTAGGGCCAGGTAATTCTTTGCTATGGTGGACTGCCTTGGGAATGGATGTTTAGCGGCATCCCTGGCCTCTAACCACTAGATTCCAGTATCACTTTCCCCCAGTTGTTACATTCAAAAGTATTTCCAGACATGGCTAGTCCCCTGAGGGATAAAATTGCTTCTGTTTGAGAACCACTGGCCTAGACAGGGGCCTACTCGGTCCTAGAATCCAACACTTGCTGTACTGCTCTGTGTGATTTGGGGGTTTCGAGTGATAGCTCTTACATGGCTTCAGAATTCCATACAGGCATTTAAATGTAATGATTCCCTGTGTGGTGTGCATGAGAGAACTGGCAATGTTCAAACAACTAACCAGGATATTTGTTTTACCAGGGCACGCCATTCTCTAACAGCTCTAAATCAGATGTGTTTTATTCAGTGTGTGTGGGTCAGAGCACCTGAAACTGCCATTTTTTTTTGTGGCCCAAATGGTCAAATATCAGCAGTTTTCATAATGTTCAACCTAAACACACAGATTTTAATAGATATGTCCTGAACGCTTTTTGAAATTCCCTAATTCTGGAATGCGGAAATGTTTGTTGAGGCTTGTGACTCTTCTTAGTCACATTTCTAAGGAGAGTCCAACGTTTTCTATGCAGAGTCTCATACCACAAGCTAACCAAACTGCAAAATTCCCTTCAATACTTCTCTCTCCTGTGGTAAATTAAATATGGCCACAAATTCTTTGCAGTGACTCCTATTAAGAGGTGGAGTATATTCTCCACCCTGTTGAATCTGGGCTGATCTCATGACTTTCTTGGAGCGACAGAATGTGGTGGAGGTAGTGTTGTTCAAGTTCCATTGCCTAGTCCTTTAAAAGGCCTTGCACCTTCTGCCTTGGCACTCTTGGCCACTGTCCTGAAACTGCCCTGTAAGGAAGCTAGCATAGCTTACTGGAAGATGAGTGCCTGTGTAGTGGAGAGCCAAGGCACACGGCACCTCACTAATGGCCAATACCACCAACCAGATATGTAAGTTGGGCCATCTTGGACCTTGTAGTCTGCTGATCCTCCAGCTAAATCCAATCAAATGAGTGAGGCCAGGTGAAACCAGCAGAGTAACTACCCAGTGGACCCACATAATCATGAGAAATAATAAATTGTTGATGTTTTAAGTTTTGGAATGGTTTGTTATGCAGCTATAGATAACTGATACACACCTATTGGCGGTTTGATGGTTTTAACAATCTATTACAGAATGACTTCAAATAGAGAGCAGCAAAGCCATGTTCCCCCAGACTGCTGGCTCGTTCACTGGCATCACTCACTAGCTGAGTGTCTCAGACCCACACACCAGCCTCCCAGTGGGCACCATCTAGTCACATTCTTCAGACAAATTGCTCATTTCTATATTTGGAAGCCATGAGAAAGGGTCAAAAACTTATGAGTAAAAGCTATAAGGCCAAGCGTCTGCTCTACAGAATGATTACCTACATGGCATCCATATGTAGTGAATGTCTCACGTGTATATATACCACATACAAATGTCACACATTTACACCCGGTTTAACCATGACACATCCCTAGGCATGGTTACATGACTGAAAATATCTTAAGCCTCTATTTCCTACCGTCATAGTTTAGAAGGGGGTATTTCAAACCAAGAATTTCCTCACAAATGGTCGGCATTAACAGACTTTCTATCTTAATGCTTCCATTGAATATGTCTTTTGATCTATAGCAGATGCCTTAGGAAGCCTTTTCTTTATTAGCTAAGGAAAACTGTAATTCTTTGTGAATTATTTCTTTAATGTTGCACATACCAGCGTCCACTGGACTTCACCTACAGAAGCAGAGAAATCCTGTCTTTCTCTTTGCTCATGGCATCCCCAGTACACAGCACAGGGTTTGGTTCCTGGTTGTTCCTCAGTAAAATTGTTGATGGATGAATGAATGAATGAGGAAATGAGTGAATTATAGAAGCTGAGAGCTAGAGGAGAGCTTGGAATTCATGGCCTTCTGTCTCCTGCTCTGTTTGATGAGTGAGGACACTGAGCTTCAGAGAGGATTAGCATTTGTTTTTTTATTCCAGGACTTCATTCCTTTAAAAAGCCACTTGACACACCTGATTAACTGATCTGTCACAGCTTGTGATTATGGGCGAGGAAACATCGAGGATTCCTTCTTGGGCTCAATGGGATACACCGTGAACACCCTGACTTTGGGCTGGCCCTGTGCCATTGAGAGCAGGCTTCTGCCCACCCCGCTTGGCCCCGTGACTCATTGAAAGGCTGCCAGGCCCACCCGGGCACTAAGCGGGCACCAGATGTACCTCTCAGAGTTACATTATTTTTACTGTTCATCTGCCTGTCAAGCCAAGCCCTTTTCTGTGCTCCAGAATGTGAAAGCAAAATGGCCTTTTCTGATACGAAGCTAATAATAGTTCTCATCTTGATTCTACTTAACACTGAACTGAAGATTTGGCCTCTAGGGTGAGGCTTATAGTTAATTCATTTACTTTAAAAATAATTACAGAAGCCATAAAAGAATCGTCCCAATGCGGGCCAAGAGTGGTCTGATTCTCAGTGTTTCTCAGTAACCAGTTGTGTGCTGGGTGCTTGAAAAAATGAGAATGTGGCAACTCTGGCAGAAGGCTTGGGCAGAAGGTGAAGCTAGGATGGAATTACTCTGCAGTCACTCTAGTTAGGAGTAGCTATGCCCATCCCCCTGCCAACCGCTCACTTCATTTTCAGTGATGACCTAAATGAGAAAGACAGTCGGTTTCCTTCCCCTCAGCTCAGTCCCCCACGCAGACAAACAGGCTGTGTCCCTGGCAGACTGCGCTGGGGTTATGTGCTGTCTCATCTACTCAAGAATGAGCTATAGCTTCGAAGGAAAAAATAAATAAACAAGCGAAGTCCACCCCTGCCCTTTGTCTAGGAGGAAATGGATGGGTTCCCTAGCTTCCATCTCCCCTCACTGTCACCATGCCCCTGAGCCCCTGGGAGAGAACAGCCTGTGAAGAAAAGAAGCTGTTTCTAGTTGTGTGTGCATGTGCATATGTGTGTGAGAGAGAGATAGAGACAGAGAGGGAGAGCTGGGAAAGGAGAGAGGGAGAGAAAAGGACAAAAGAAGGAGAGAAGGAGAAAAAAAGAGGGTAAAAGAGAAGGGGGTAGGGACAGGGAGGGAGGAAAAAAAGGGAGCAGGGAGATGAAAGGAGACAAGAGAGTGAAAGGGACCAGCTTTAAAAAAGGAAGAGGAGTGATTCAAATAGTGATTTCAAAGTGTGGATAAAGCTATTAAAAGTATCTTTTCCAAAATCCCTAATTTCCCCTCCTTGTCCCTATAGATACAGTTGTAAGTACACCTCTCCCCAGTCCTCCTATCTAACTCTAAAATATATTGAAGAAGCGCTAGCACAAGCCTCAGTAATTTCTCCTCAGAAGCAGTAGAGAAGTTAGGATTTCCATGGGATCTGCCGCTCTGCTGCACTGCCACCTGGCTACAAAGGTCAAGGACACTGGATCCCACCTTCCTAGCATCATGGTCAGCTCACATGAAAACCACCGACTTGTTGCCGGGCACTCCAGGAAGAACTGTCCATGTCTCAACTCTTCCAATCCCGGAGTGTCATCTGGGTGAGCTGTCTCATTTAGAAAGCAGTCCCAGAGAGGGCCTTCACCCTCCATGCAAGCTGGATAGAATTTTCTACTGCGATGGAGAACCCATATGGTTTGCCATATGTATTGACACTATTTGGGGTAAAAACTAAGAGAGATAATCTATATCAAGCATATGGAACATAGTAAATGATGAGGAAATATTAGATACTATTGTGTGATGTCATAATAATAATAGCCAACAATTTTATTTTTTAGGACTATGTGCCAAGCACTATTCTAAGCAAATCTTAAAACGACTCTATGAGGTAGGTGCTGTTTCATCCTCTTTTAACAGATGGGGAACTGAGGCACAGAATGGCCCCAGTTCCCAGGACCTAGACATGAGGATCTGTTTTAACATGGCATCCATCCATTTTGAGAAGAGACAGTGATGAGGGCAGGAGAGAATTCACTAACATCCACCTCCTTTTCTCCATCTCTAGCACCACCACTCAAGACCAAGTTACTGCCTCCTCTTGCCTGGACCACAGCAGTTGCTTCCTCTCAGGCCTCCCTAGGTCCACTATTGCTTGCTACAGTCCATTATGCACACAACCATCAAAGTGATCCTTTAACTCTTAGTCCACAAAATGGCGTGCCTCTCTACAAACTCTTTGTTCCCTTCCTGTTGCACTTAGAATGAAATCCAAGCTCTTTGCCATGGCCTGTAAGGCCCTGCATGACCTGGCAAGCTCTGCCCACCTCTTCAGCTTCATGCCGTGCCATGCGGCCCCTGGCCCAGCACTCCGCTACCATGCTGGCCTATCACCAGTTTTTGAATACTCACAAGCTCTTTCTTACCTCAGAGCATTCATACAGGCTGTTCCCTTTGCTCTCTTCCCCATCACTTCATCCTTCAGAACCCTGCTCATACTTCGGTATCCCCTCCATCTCCATTTTTCTGTATCTCAACACCCTCTTTTTATCCTTCATTGATCTTCTCACAATTGAGAAGCATTTTCATTTGTTTGATTACGTCCTTGCTTTCTCTCTACTTCCCCCGCTAAACGATAAGCTCTGGAAGAGCAGTATCATGCCTATATTGTTTGCTGCTGTATCCTCAGCACTTAGCACAGGGCCTTGGTCATGGTAGGTGCGCAATGAATATTTGTTGATGCACAAATGGCTAGTGTATCTGGAATGTCTGGGATGTGCATTTGGAGACATGACAGGCTATGACTGGCGACAACCTTTCCTCACCTCCCTGGCTGCCGAAAGTCTTATTGGTACACTCTTGCCTGCCGTCTTGTGCTCCAGACCTGAAGGTGGGCCTTTCTCACTCCAGAGAGTTGTGCCCTCGTTGGAATTTCAATGCAAAGAGGCCAGAGATCCATTGCACAGCCAGAAAAGATAGTGTCTGCTGCAAACGGTTCTTTGCCTTGTGGCAGTATGCAGATTGGAAGGTAGAGCGATATTAGATGTTCAATAGTTCTCTTATTGTCCAGAGTATCCAGGCAATGCTATTCCTAAATAGCACTTATGGGATACCTAATGTGCTACTCCCTCGCTATCCTCAGCCACCTGAAATAGTTTAATCTAAGACCCACAGCATAGTCAATCATTTATATATTCACTCTCAAATAATTGAATATTGCAGAATGTGAGCCAATAAGCTAATTAGGTGTGCATTTAAGAACTTAGCTTTGTACCATTGGAAGTTAATTTCTCCTTTATTTTACTAGCGACATTCTCTGATAAAGGTAAAGAGGTGGACAAATTTTGGTCTCTTTCCACCTTCCAGACGTTCCTTGAGTTTTTCTCAGAAAAATTGGTAGAAGGCAAACCTCATTTTTTCTTATCCTCCCACCTTTGTCCTAGCCAAGGGTGAACTATAGGAAGAGCTCAGGGGTGATGTTCTAAAACAACTTTCTCTTGATGAAATAACCCTTCTCCCGAGGGCTACTTGTGCGGTTTAAATTATTTAAAAAAACAAAACAAACAATCCAGGGTAAGAGAATCAGCTTGAAAAAATAGGAGGTTACCAACAGACTTGCCCTGTACAGCTGGAAAAGATGTGAAAAGCACAGGCTCCAAGCACCAAAGAGGATAAATAAACGTGTCGCAAGTGCCATTAAGAAAACACATCTGCACACTGTCAGTGGTGAGGATAAACACACGATTGTTTTCCCTTTCACAAGGAGCAGTGATGGGGAGAGGCAACTTGATGGACCCCATCCAGGTCTGTTCAATTTACATCATCTTAAGGTTGAGGGATGGGCACTTATTCAGCCTTGATGTATTCCCGGAATCTCTCATCAGAAGGAAATCTTCAAAGAAAACAAATAGTATATTCATTCTCCTCCCTGTCACAGACAGGCGGACAAACAAGGAAAGAAAGAAAAGGTTATCTGGTGGACCTCAGTTGCCTAAGATTAGGGTTTTGGACCCGACATCTTTCTCTGGTTTTCCTCCTTTTCCTAATTGCCCTGCTGGTGGGAAGAGCAAATGCAACTGACATGAATATCCCTTACAATTGTTGAGTGTAGCCAATGTTTCTTCCTTTAGCCCTAAACCCAAAACTTCCAGGGTCCAGCAACTTCCCCAATGTCTCAATAAGTAGCTTTGTAAATTTTTATGAATCATAATCAGAATTCATGAAAGATAACTAGGAGCCTAGGGAATTATGATGGATCCATTGCAATCCTCATGGACCTAATTTGAGAAAAGGTTCAGATACACAAGGAAATGAAAACAACCTCTGGAGATGCCAGCAATCTGGAACCTCCACGCTTCATATTCCTAGGGTTACTGATTGTTTACCATTTAAATTTTAAGTTGAATCTTCTTCATTTTGATTAAGTCAGACACCTCTTCTATTATGTACCTACATCAGAGAATGGGATATGATGAATATCTTAAAGCAGGCTTAGGTTCAAACATCTATATGCCCTTAGTCACCTAAATTTCAAAATTTGGTCTAAAGTAAATTAAATATAATTCCAATCTCAATTTTTCAGACTAATAGAAAGTGGCCAAAAAAAATTGCCAACACTTCAGAAATCATTCATGTTTGACCTTGGAAATTGTTCCTGGTTTATTAGCTGACATGCTGAAATTTGGCTTCAAATACCATAATGCAGAAAAGTAGGAACTGACTCAGGTGGAGTTAGAAAGCTGTCTAGATTTTCCTCTTTCTGTCTTCTCTCCCTTCCTTCACCTTCTCTACTTCATTAAACTCCTTCCATTTCCTCATCTCTAAAAAGGGATGGGAGTGGAGAGTTAAATTAGAGTATTTCTAAGGACTCTGCAGTACTACAGTTCTGCAATGTAATGGAATATATATATGCCCTGATATAACTTTGAGCTATTCATTCATTTAACAAACTTGTTTGAGTGCCAGTCAGGTGCTATTGTGCTAGTTATGAAAGATAAAAAGATGAGTGAGATACTGTTTTGATCCTAGAAATGATATAAAATATGTCTGTTAAATATGCAGTAAGCACTTCATAAATACTGTTGAAGGGTGCTACAAAGTGAAGTTATAACAGCTCTACTGAATGATGCTATGATTAATGATGCTCTTTAATTTTGCCAACATTCAATATCTCGTATTAAAGACTTTTAGCATTTTCCAACTGTTGGAAATGATCAGAGAAATGTGTACACCCAATAACTAAGAAGAATGTTCTTGGACACAGAGGCCCAGAGAGGTTACATACCTCATCAAGGTTACACATGGGTAGAGGTAGAGCCTGGACTAGGATCCGGCCCTTTCGCATTGCAGCATTGGGTTAATTGATAGTTAAGAAAGTAGGCTTGGAGCCCAACTGCCTGGGTTCAAATTCTGGCTCTGCCACTTACAGGTTGAATGACCTTGGGCAAGTTATTTAACTTCTCTGTGTCTTAGTTTCCTCCTCTGTGAAATGAGACTGAGTAACTGGTAACTGGTTGCATAGGGTGCGTGGATTAAGTGAGTTCCTACATGTCAAGATGCTCAGAGCATAAATAGTATCATATTTAATAACAGCCATTAGCAACTAGAGGTAAGGCTATAATGTTTTCTGACATACAGCAGAAAATCAATTGGCGTTATGAAATCATAAAAACTGGTATTATAGCCAGTTCTTAGATCTGTCTTTCCAAGATATTTTATGAGTAAATTGTATCTCTGCCAAAAAAGAAAAAACTGCTTACAACTGTGCCTGGCATATAGCGAGGGTTTGATAGGTGTTAGCTATTATCTCACTCTACGGCTTCCGTTTCCTGCAATGTTGGAGAGGGGCTTTTTAGAGCTTCATTGGAGCCCGGAGATAATGCTCCCACTCTGTGTGTGTATGTGTATGTGTGTGTGAGTGTGTGCCAGTGGACAAGAAGGTGTGTGCTAGTGGCAAATCAAATAACTCACTCAGTAAATTATCTCAGCCAAAAGTTCAGTTGCAGGAAATCAAATTCAGATCTGTAAGCCTGGTGCAATTCAAATTCCTTTTAAACATTTATTGCCATTTCTAGGCAAGAAACGTTTCCTCTGATCAGATTGTTTTGGCCAGGAAATCTTGCATTTTAAAAGCAAGTAAAAAGTGAAAAAATAATTCTCAGTACATGACACAATTTACAGTTAGCTTCTCAGAAATGTGTGTCATGTTTTATACTTGAGTAGGTTGATGTTCTCCAAACATCCCAGTGCTTCATATTTATAGAGTGCTTTATTTTAGAGTGTTAACAATGAATGAGAAAAAGAGGAACTTTCTGCAGGCATGTTTTCCTATTTTTTGTCTTGATGTTATTTTGATTTGGAAGCAGCCTCCTTTCTCCTGTCTTTTTCAAGCATCACAGGATTCCATTCTCTTGCTCTCTCTCTTTTTTCCCCGAAGGAAGTACTTCAATTGCTTTTATTGATGAGGAGAGGAAAAATCTAAACATCAGGCAACCAGGCTAATGAGAGATAGGCTGACGTGACAACTAACAAAGAACAAAACCAATTACCCCTCTTCACGTCCGTATGCTGGGTTCAGAAGGAAACAGTGGGGAATTTGAGCAGACCTCTATCCCCTGAGTCCCTGCAGAGGTCAGCCTGTAGCTCAGCGGACAATTGGCTACACACCTTCAGCTTTTCAGTGCAAGCAGTGCAGCGTCTCTGTCCAAGGGCTTTCTCTGGGCTGCAGGAGTGTGCTCAACACCCCTCACCTCCTCCCCCCAACACACAGAGTAACCCTCTGCCAAGGAGGGGGAGATTTGGTGGAAGAATACCCTAGATTCCTCCCCCTCCTCCCTTTGTGGGACAATCCTGAGATGTGGTCCCTATTCTCTCAGAGGCTCCTCAGCAGGGTTGAGCCCCATCACCCACAGTGACTTGCGTTGTCTTCCTTCCTTCCCCTGTTTCATTTCCCTGCCCCCACCTCACCTCTTGCTGGACTTTCTAGAATCACCTCTTGCACCCAAATCATCCCTTCAGGGGCTGCTTTTTGGGGAAACCCAAAATAGGACAAGAACCTAAAAATATTTGCCCAATTATATTCCTTATCCTTCCCCGTCCCCACTCTCTCTGAATACCAGAATAAAAGATGGGAAAACACTCAACATATATATATCTATATAGATAGATAGATAGATATAATAGGATCCCTTTTGTTGGAGAGTTTTTTATGCCATACTTCAATTTGGGATGTACGATTCAGCTTAGGTTTTTGAAGCTAAGGTTTCTTCGGTTGCTAGTTTTCATTAATTCATGCAACACATATTTATTGAGCACCTACTATGTACCACATACTATTCTGGGTGTTGGCATTATATCAGTGAGCAAAGCAGACAGAATCCCTGCCCTCCCTCATGGCCATGGCAGTCTAGTGGGAGGAGACAGCCTATAAACAATAAATGTAATGGATATAAAAAGTATATTGTATGCTAGAAAGTGGTAACTGCTACAGACTAAAGAAATCAAGCTAAGCAAGGAACATCAGCAGGGGGAGATGTGGGGGGCTGGTTGTCAGTCGGTTTTCTGTCTCCTGCAGAGGGAAGACTTGGAGCTTGACGCTGGGGTCTGCCCCAACCAGATAACCTCTTTCTCCCTCCTCATTTTCCAAGTCAGTCTCCAAGGAGAAGCTAATGCTATTAATAGTCACTAAGGACAGGAAACACATGTCTATCTTTTTTTCAGATGAAATTCTTTGCTCACATTGACTTCTTTACTCATATCTGAAAGTTCGCTAACAGTAGACACCAAGAAGTAAATGTTCAATGAATGACGCATGCATGTCAGGAACTACCTCTCTGTTTGAAGTCCAGTTGAACTTTAATGGTTAACCTTGCCATAGCCAGGACCACTGGGGCAGGAAAGGCAGGGAGGAAATTGGAGGGCATGCCTAGTTCAATTTCCCCTGTAATTAAAACTGAAGCTTAATCATTAGTTTCAAGGGCACGGAGTGGCTCTCATGCATAGTGGAGAAATTTGAGTTTCGCCTTCCCTTGCCTCTTGGGACCATGCAGACACAATACTGGAACAAAGGGCTGGTCTCAAGGGTGCAACTTTGGATGGGTTTATCAGAGAAACAGGGAGCAGGGGGCAATTTTAATATCCCTCCTCACACAGTGGTATCAGTGGTTAAGGACAAAGCTCAGGTTACTTATGACAGCGCCTGTTCCTGGTATTGTTCCCAGAGAGGAGTGAAAGTGTGGAAAGAGAACTAGGCAAAATCAACAGTTGGGGAGGAAAGTGGAGAGCTGGTGTTGAAGAAGGAATAGGTGTTTGCACCAAAGTGTTGACAATAGAGAGGCCCCCAGAGATGGGAAGAGAGACCAGGTGAGGGGGAGCCAAAGAAGCTACCTCGGAGGGTGTTCTGGGCATTGGGGCCACCAACCATGAAGCCAACTGAAGGAAGGGAGACAAGTCAAAGACACACATTAGAATCCTTTTTGAATTGGCTAATAACTCCAACAAAGTAAAGTGAGATTGTCTGTGTCTGGTTTATCCTCTGCTCTGTGATTTCTGTGGTATTGCTTGGGGGAAAGGCAGACTGATCTGGTCTTCAGAATTAATGGGTTAATTAGGAAACTGGGATTTCCTGCTTTCTCTGGTTGCCTCTCACCTTCCCCCTCTTAGTGACTTGAGACTGATGAAGGCAAGATCCCCTGTGAACGTTTGGGATGAAACACTTTGTCAGGGAAACAAGCAAATAAATTTGACAGCTGCTTGATGTAGGACAGTCATTAAATTTTCAAGAATGTAGGTCTTCTATTATTTAGCGATGTTAATCTCTCTTCCAAAAAAGAGGGAAAAAAAGGGTTCCAGAATTGGCGGAGAGAGGAGGTTGTATTGTTTCGCTCTGCTGAAAGTGGCCAAGGGCTCTGCCTCCCCCACTCCCTTTCTTCAGGGGGCTACTGTGCTGGACCTGTCAGGCCAGCATATGTCAATAATTTGGTTGGGTTTTCGGGGGCTGGAATTTCGGCCTTGCTTTCATTCAGTTCCCCTACTTGCCTCCTCTTTTCTCTTCCATTACCTGCTTTTTGGACAATTTTCCCACTTTTCAGACCCACCATGGGGGAAATGAGATGAAGAAATAAGACTCAAGTCCGCCATTTATTTTGCTGCTTGGAGTGTTTCTGGCAAGAAGATTTGGTATAAAATGTAGTAGAAATGGTTGCCAAAGGGAGATTTTAGAAAATTCTGTGGCTTTCTTTGTGCCCTGTTACTTAGGAAGAATGACTAAGAATTGATGTATTTCTTTTCCAAGAAAGGCTGAAACACCATAGGGGATTAAAAAAAAAGGAGGGGGATTGGGGGGTAGTTGACAAGAACTGCTCTTCTGGTGGCTTTGAGAAGAAGAGAAAGACTTTTGAGCTTTTCCTGGATGTGCTAGGGTGACTCAGACATTAAAGAGGATGGCACGCTCCCTGGGCCTGCCAGGGCACAACCCGACTGCACAAAGAGGCCTCCTGGGTGCACTTTCTGTTTCCCTGCTGTCTAGATGGGTGCAGCTAAATTAATACAGAGGTAGCTAAGTGCTCAGGGGTGAATCCTGCCTCTGCAGCTTTCCTGCTACATAACCTAGGTCAAGTCACTTCGTCTCTTCTTGTCTCAGTTTCCTCTTCTGTAAAATAAAGATAATAAACCCAGGTCATAAAAGTGCGTGCCCACAGGCAGACATGCACACCTGTACATGTATGCACATTAGTGACAGCTACCACGTTAGGAGGGGCTGTAGCCATGAGTCTGAGCTAGCTTGGTCAGGATGATATATGCACGTGACTCCCACTGGGACCACAGGCCAACGTACTGATTGAGTCACTGGCTTTCTATCATGGATCAGGGGTTAATTGCTCTGGGAAGCATCTGAACATTTGTTTTGTGGCCTTTGGAGTAGAATATTCCACCAGGTTCTTCCTTCATGCCATTTTGAGTGCCACTTTCCAATGATATCCCATAGCTAATTTTTTCATGAGTAGTATACAACAAATATTTTGGGGGTACTTAACTTCATAATTCTAGGTGCTGGAGATACAGTAGGCTGCAAATCAGATAAGGTCCCTGACCTCACAGAGCTTATATTCTAGGGAAGAGAGGCAGACAAGAAACTATGTCAGGTGGTGCTGAGTGCTATGGAAAAGATGTCACAAATCCATCTCTCAACAATTAATATCTCCAAGTACATTCATTCATTTATTCAGCAGGTATTGATGGAGGAGTTGAGGATATAAAGAGCTGCCTGACCTCCAAGTGTTTGCACAAATCATTCCTCTCCCCTTCCTCCCTAAATGAGGCATCTTGTGTTCAATGGAGTGATCTGGGGCAGTTATTTTTGAGCCAAACTCATTCAGCATGGCAATGTAGCCAGGCATGGCTACCCAGACAAATTATTTCTGGCAAAGGATTTACACAAGTGCATTTTGTGGGCCTAGAGCTGAACTGGCAGTTGGGGGAGGAATTTGGGGCACATATGGGCCTCCGAAAGGAAAGGAGGGAAAGTTGGTCTTCACACTGCCCCAACCTGCCCCAATTCACATTCAGGCCAGAGGTGTCCACAAATTATTGTAGGATTTCCCTGTACAGTTTCCTTTGTTGGGTTTCACTGGGGATATCATATCTC
Source organism: Equus caballus (assembly GCF_041296265.1). Lineage (NCBI taxonomy): Eukaryota > Metazoa > Chordata > Mammalia > Perissodactyla > Equidae > Equus > Equus caballus. The sequence goes on from NC_091715.1 coordinate 13,371,949, forward strand.
TAGTGAGGATTCTCTGCTATTCGGTGAGTTGTAAGTTGACTCTTATTGAGTTTTCAGAACAATATTCATGTAAAAGTATATTTAGGCCATTTCCAAAATGGAGATTATTGATCCAATTATGCAGATGGATGTGGCAACCAGCAGATGTCCTTGATTCTTCTTCCTCCCTCTCTTTGTTTTCTAATAGAGTTAGAAGTTGGCGCAGAGAAGGCCCTGATCAAGACGGATAAGTCAGTCGCTGAGACAGGCTGTTCTGTGTCTGTGTAAGAAGACAAGAAGATTTCCTTTTGAGGGGATGATGGGCAGTGAGGAGAGGTGGGGCTGCTGAGTTTTCTAGATTCTCTGATTTGAAAATCAGAGACTCAAAGGAAGTCTGTCCTTCCTGAACAATTGCATCCTGACACTGTTGAACTTCCTCTGGGTTTCGACTTTCACCCCAGCCGGTCTCTGAGGAGGGAGGACAAAGGAGAGTCTGCCCCTCCTCTGGGGAGGGAGGAAGTACGCGTGCAGTGTGGGGCACCCAGCCCAGCCCACAGGCTTCTCCGTGTGGCCTCTTCGCCGCTTCCTGGGCAGAAGAGCTGGGTGTCTTGTTTCTCTTTTTCCTCTTGATTGACGCCTTTGTGGGCCTCTCACTGGTCTTTGTGCACATTGGGGTCTATGAGGTGGCTGCCACAAAGTTCTGTTTTGGAAAAGGAGGTGGCACCAAAGGCAAATGTTGGGTTTGGCAATATTTCGTGAATTGTATTCAGCTGCTCTGTCCTTGTAATATGAACAAACCTTATTAGACTGGAGGCCACCAGTATGGAATTTGGGATGCTGATTCACCAAGAACCAGAAAATGAGTAATGGTGGGAGTGCTGAGAGAATGCTTAAAATGCTTCCAAAGATAAAGCATTTTAAGCATCCCCAGTCACTTAAGGGTCCCTACTTTCAAATACCTCTTCACAAACAGTTGCCCTAGGAAAGCTGCCTGCATGGCACTTAGTTGATCTGGCTTCAACACTTGATGAAAAACTATACTTTCTTCTATAATATTTTATATTTCATGCTTATCACTAAAGTAAGAACTTACCATTTTTTCATTTAGTCAGAATTAGGCATATTTTAAAGTTTTGCTACATCTTTTTAATTAGAAAAGTAATATAGTTATTTGCTTGTGGCAAGAAAGAATAAAGATAAAACAGTAATGTATACAATTTTTAAAAAGTAGAAAGCGCCTCTTCAAACCATTCTCCATAGTGAACCATGGTTTATTGCTCTAGCTGTATGTCCTTGGGCAGGAAACCTAACTTCTCTGTGCCTCAGTTTCTTCATCTGTAAAAGGGGG